>NC_133665.1:111918756-112291772 GCF_037893015.1 Macrotis lagotis
CTTAAAAGCTAAATATAAGGAGGCATCTAGGCACGCGGCTGCAATTTCGTCAAAGTCAGCAGGGGTCCAAGGGTGCGTAGCAAAGAGGTTTTGCATCAGTCTTTTTACATAAGGGGAGCTTGGGCCGTATTTAGTCACGGCCTCCTTAAGTTCCTTAAGCATCTTAAAAGGGACAGGGCGGTAGTCTCGGGCTCCGGTAAGGGGGTCCGTAAATACCGGGTAGAGGCCCCAGTCATCCCAGTCCACCTCCTCCCCTTTCTCTATTGCTATGGAGGCACTGGTGGCAAGTAGGCCGGATGGGCGGAGCCCTTGAGGGGATCTCTGAAGGGCGGACAAGGAACATGGGGGATTTTTTGCCTCTGTTTCCTGGCTGGGCCGCCAAGCCTGGGGCGCGGCAGCTGTCCAATCAGCGCGGACTTCTCCCTCCTCGTCAGCAGCCTCCCGGTCCCACCTACTCACGCTCCTCTTCCTGCCACCCCTGAGGACTGTTTGCACCCCTCCCTTCCCGCGCTCGGAAACTTCCGGCCCTGAATCTCTAAGTGTGCCACATTCATCGCCCTCCCCCTTTTCATTCTGTCTCGGTAAGGAGGGGCATGCGGCATTTTCTTCTCCCTGGGGGCCCCTTGTTCCCCCATTGTTTCTTCTAAGTTCCTCCCACGGATACAGGGGAGGGGGTGGCCTTCCCTCTTCCTCTGAGCTCTCTGAATCCGATCCCGCCAACGAGCTACCCACCTGAGTGCTGATTGTTCGTGCCAAAGTCACCTTCTGGGGATGCAGGGCTGCATCCACTATCTTATACACTGTAAAATCCTTGGGGGTCAGTTTTCCCGGGCAGGTGTCATTATAGGAGGCCATCTGCTGCCCTACCACCTTCCATTTATCTGGTTGGATCCCACTATGTTGCACCCAAGGGCAGATGTTCCAGATATTCTCAACAAAAGCACGGCACGTCTTGATAGGTAATTTACGGCCATGCTTAGCGCAGAGTTTATAAAGCTGCACTGCAACGACCTCTTTTTCCTCCGGCTCAAAGGCGGGAATACTATTCCGGCCCCCCATGCTGTCTACTAGCCGAGGCTGCAATCCTAACAGGTGGCAGAACTGGAAAGTTCCCGTTCGGCAAAAGAGAAGGAGGAAGCAGGGCACAATCAGACAGGCCAGCACGGCAAGGAGCGTGATTAGAGTAGAAGGAGAAAGGGGAGAGAAAGGAAGCATAGTCAACACAATAGGGATATGTCCCTCAGGCAATATCTGAGAGTAAACGCCCTCTCCTTCCTCCCGGTCAGAAACGACCGAGGCTGTCTGGAGAATCCGACCAGCGGATTCAGACGTTCCCTAGCAAAATCAGGTCCCTGTTCCGGGCGCCACTTGCCGGGTTTTTATTTACAACGCCGGCTTCTTTATGCTAGTCCGTCCTCTTACTCACCAGTCCAACGCGTGATGAGTCTTCGGGGTACCTCCGGCCCCCACTCTTTGATGGGGGAAGAACCAGACAGAGCGCCTGAGGTGGGTAATGAGTCTTTATTCTTCTGTGATCACATTCCCGCTTCCCCCCACCTCTCAGCAGACACTTTTATCCCCTCTGTCCTCCCTCCCATGAACTCTTACCCAATGAGGGGCCGAGTTCTGTAACATTCCCTTATAAGGTGATTATGTTTCCCCCTCTAAGCGACCGCCAAGCCTCTTCCCCCCGCCCCCAACAAGGAAGCACAAGCTCCTGCATCTAAAGACTCCAAGAAAAACAGAAATTGGGCTCAGGCTATGACAGAGCTCAAAAAAGACTTTGAAAATCAAATGAGGGAGTTGGAAGAAAAACTGGGAAAAGAAAGGAGAGAGATGCAGGAAAAACATGAAAATGAAGTCAGCAGCTTAGTCAAGGAAATCCAAAAAAATGCTGAAGAAAATAGCATGCTAAAAACCAGCTTAGGTCAAATGGATAAAACAGTTCAAAAAGTTATTGAGGAGAAGAATGCTTTAAAAAGCAAACTTGGCCGGATGGAAAAAGAGATAAGAAAACTCTCTGAGGAGAACAAATCCTTCAGACAAAGAATAGAATTCAGGGAAATTGATGAATTTACCAGAAATCAGGAATCAATACTTCAAAACAAAACGAAATGAAAAATTAGAAGAAAATGTGAAATATCTCATTGAAAAAAACAACTGATATGGAAAACAGACTTAGGAAAGATAATTTAAAAATTATTGGAATACTTGAAAGTCATGATCAGGAAAAGAGCCTTGACATCATTTTCAAAAAATTACTACAGGAAAATTGCCCTGATATTCTAGAAGCAGAGGGCAAAATAGAAATGGAGAGAATCCACCGATCCCCCTGAGAAAGAGATCCCAAAAAACCAACCCCTAGGAATATTATAGCCAAGTTCCAGAACTCCCAAGTCAAAGAGAAAATATTACAAGCAGCCAGAAGGACACAGTTCAAATATCGTGGAGCTGCAGTCAGGATCACACAGGACTTAGCAGCAACTACATTAAAAGCTCATAGGGCTTGGAATAAAATATACTGGAAGGCAAAAGAGCTTAGAATGCAACCGAGAATCAACTACCCAGCAAGGCTGAATGTCCTCTTCCAGGGAAAAAGATGGACTTTCAATGAACCAGGGGAATTTCAAATGTTCCTGTTGGAATGGCCAGAGCTGAACAGAAGGTTTGATCTTCAGATACAGGACTCAGGTGAAGCATGGAGATTGGAGAAGGGGAAAATATGAGGGACTTAATAATGATGAACTGTGTGTATTCCTGCATAGAAAAATGACACTGATAATACTCATATGAGCCTTCTCAGCTAATAGAGCAGGTAGAGGGAGCTTTTATAGTTGAAGCACAGGAGAAAGTTGAATTTGAAGATAAAATATGGTGTAAAAGTGGAGTCAATAGAAGAAAGGGAAATGTGATGGGAGAAAGAAAAAGGAGAGGGGCAATAGGCCAAGATATCTCATATAATAAGTTTTTTCTTTATTACAATGAGCTATTGCAATGATATGGAAGGGGGGAAGGCAAGGGGGAATGAGGGAATCTTCGTTCTCATCAGAGGTGGCTAGGAGAGGAAACAGCATAAATACTCAATGGGGTATAGACATCTGGAGTAAGAAGGAGGAGAGGGGGACAGGGGGAAGGGGGGATGTGAGTGATGGAAGAGAGGATGGATCATGGGGGGAGAGTGGTCAGATATAACACATTTTCCTTTTTTACTTCTAGCAAGAGGCTGGGATTGGATAGCCTGTCTAGGACCATAGGGCCAGGTGGATGCTGGGCCTAGGGGGTGGTAGGGGGGCTCGGGGCCTCTTGGCTCCAGAGCAGGATATCTGTCTGCTGTGCCACTCAGCTATCCTACAGCAGAGTCAGAGTGAAAGGAGAGAGAAAATATAGTACATGGTAGTGGAGAAATATGAAAGGAGGGAGTTATGATCAGCAATGGCAATGGTGGAAAAATATGGAAGTAACTTTTGTGATGGACTTATCATAAAGAATGTGATCCACCCGCGACAGAGTTGTTGTTGGTGGAACAAAGACTGAAGCACATTTTTATTATCATTATTTGGGGGGGTCCAGGGCAAATAGGGTTGTGTGGCCTGCCTGGAGAGGCATAGCAGGGTGATCTTTGGGTTGTCTGAGGCCAGATTCGGACCCAGGTGCTCCTGGCTCAAGGGCCAATGATCTGTCTGCCACCCAGCCACCCCTGCTATTATTACTATTTTATTTTATTTTGGGTCTTTTTTTCCCTTTTTGTGGTCTTTGAAGGGCAGTGGCGTTGGGGTGGCTTGCATGTCACACGGCTGGGTGATTGTTGGGTGTATGGGGCCAGATATGGGCTCGGGTGCTCCTGGCTCCAGGGCTGGGGCTCCATCCATTGTGCCACCTGGCCATACCTACAATTATTACTATTATTTTTTTTAATTTTAATTTTTTTCTCTCCCCTTTACTTTATCACTCAAGCGAGTCTATATTTTGTGGGGGGAAGGGGTATTCTGTTTACTCTTAAACAAGAATATTTTATTAATGTATAAAAAACATTTGTACAAAAAGAAAATAAATATTAAAAAATAAAATATAGAGCTCCATATGACAACTGTGAAATATAAATTTGAGTGAAAACTGCATAACTGATGAACATTTTTCTTATAAAGGTGATCATAGTTGAACAATATTTAACCGTAATGTTTAGTTAGATAGGCATTTCATCCAATTAGCACCTGAGTGTGTTTCTTATCATCAAGTGCTATACAGATGGATGAGCTGCCCTAGAATTAAGTGTGAGGAAGAACCTTAAAACCTATTACACAAGCCTCATTTTCTTTAAAACCAGAGGAATAATGAGACATCATGTTCTCAGAACCCAAATAACAAAGAAGTTGAACCTATTTTTATTGGAATAAGAACTACAAATTAAAAGAATCCTCATTGAGGATTAAATGATCTCATTTTATTAAAAGCAGACATTTAAAGTTCAACATTATGGAGAAAAATTGGTTTCATTGTGCTGGCTCCCACAAAGAAACAAGACCATTCTAATAGAAAAGATCTTTTACAGGAAAAGATAAGGGGATGGGGATGATTTTGGTTTTTTGAATTTTATGTTTCTAATATCCAAGGAATGATGACAAGAAATCCCCTTTGAGCCAATTTCAAATAAAAAAATCACCAAAAAAAAATCTACCTTTTCCAAAAGAGATAAAAAGATTTATAATTATCTCTAAACAGTTTCCTGTAAAGATCCTCCTGCCATTCATCTAAGGGTTTTTCTTCTTGGACATTATGTCCAGCATGTATATCCTGAAACAATAAACATTACATGTCTCATATACTTTTATTTTACCATCCCTTGCTTACTATTATTAAAAGTTTCTGATATATTTGGGATCTAGAAGCAGTATGATTCAGTGGAAATAAATGGGCTAGGAGTCAAGAGATCTTGGCTCTCCATTGACTAACTCTGTGATATCAGTCAATTCATTTATTTTCTATATCTCAGTTTCCTCATTTGTCAGATGGGGATAACTTCTGCCTCTTAGAATTGTTAAGAGGATCAAATACAATGGCAGGCATGGAAGGCATTTTTTTTTCATTTGAAAAAATGAAAAGTGTTGCAAAAATAACACACTCACCCTAAAAATTCACAAGACTGTCTCCACTGGTGGGAATACTACCATAAGACAGATATGAAATGGCTACATGGGAATACCTGGTTTCCTTATTGACTCTCCTGCCATACTGCCAAATGACACAAAATAACAAGGTTGACAAAAGCTGGAAAAAAGGAAAATTAGAGAGAGGGATGTGTAGTGATAAAAAAAGACAGATAATAAAAGTTGTTTTTCCTCTTACTCAAAGGACACAGACAGTGGAAATCACAGGTAAAGTCTATGATTGTTACATAATATCCATAGCCTTGTGGAGAATTTTGTAATTATATACATTACTGCCATTAAAATTTTTCTCCAATGGACAAAAAGAACATTTTAACTAGGGTACTTTTCATGTAAATGAATTTACACACAAGCACAGTTAGTTTAACAAGTGGAAATAGCAAGAGAAGATGGGAAACAAAGAACCAAAATTAAATCTGAAATTGCACCAGTGCTTAGCCAGTCATATATGTTACTGTGAACAATAATTCAGAGAAAAAAAATGCGTGGCAGTCAGTGATGAATTTCGTGATTTCATATGGAATTGAACTTGAGATGCATATACTCAGGGCACAAATATAAAGAAAGGTGATATCTTTGGAGGGTCCTGATTCCTCTTTTGGTTCTTCTCACGCAGGCCACTGCACAAGTTCAGGGGGATATTGATGAGCCAGTCTCTGTTGTCCCCCAAAATGAGTTTCTTAGGAATAGTTCCCTTGAGCAGCTGCCTATTTTCTTCATTTTTAGAGGATCAATTTCAAAGCAGCTGTTCTCAAAGAATTTGGAGCAGAGGCACTGGTGTTTGGATGGGATTTCCATGTCTCAGTCTGTGTTGTGAATCCAGTGTTCAAGAGGGCAGGTTTTGTAATGGGAAGTCATAAAATGGAACAGTTCAATTCTTACAGGTACCACTTGTGGCGTTTTGACAATTCAAAACAAGGCAGTAAGCCATTTTGAAGGGAGAATCAAACAAACAAAAAGCCAAACAAATAAATAAATAAAACTTTTTCTGAAAAGTAACCTAGAGTTTAAATTAGCAACTCCTACCATCTGCCTACATAATTAGCTTAAGCAATATGAGCAGTAAATTGATGCCCCTGAGCACGGCAGACATAGAACAAGATTAGAAGCAAATGAGGAGAGAGAGCGGCATTTGGTAGGGAACACACGTTTCTATAAATGAGAGACCTGCAAGCTAAGAAGAAACAGAAAATATTGTTATAGGAATTAAGAGGAGAGGATCTTAGAGTGGGGGACAGAACCAGTGTTTCTAACATGAGTGTAAGAAATAATAATAGTAATTATAATAATAATATATATACTATACTCTTAAGGTTTGCAAAGCACATTACCTATGTTATCTCATTTGAAAATGCGAAACTGGTTTCCTGTTAGTTCCTATTTAAAAGCACAGACCATTTTTATACTTTTGCAATGTTTTTGTATATAATATCTCATTTAATTCTCATAATATTTCACATTATAAAGTACTTTTGAGTGTGCAAAGAATTTTTAATTCAACATCCTGGGAGTCAAGTCAGTGAGCACATTATAAGCCAGAAATTAAGAGAAGTATGGGTGAGCCATGTGGTTCAAGTAATGAATCTTCATTTACAGAATGAGGAAAATTAAGACTTAAGGTTCTCTTAGTAAGTCAACAAGCATTTACTAAATGTTTACCATATTCGTACTAAGAGCTTGGTTCAAAGAAAGAAGGCAAAAACAGATTCTGCCTACAAGGAGCTCACATTCCAAAGGGAGAAATAGCATGAAAATAAATAGGTACATATAAGACACATAAAAAGTATATGGAAAATCCGGTCTCAGACACTTGATAATTACCTAGCTGTGTGGCCTTGGGCAAACCACTTAACCCCATTTGCTTTGCAAAAACCTAAAAAAAAAAGTATATGGAAGGTAATCTTGGAGAAGACACTAGAAGCTGGGGAGATTGGCAAAGGTCTCCTGTAAAAGGTGATATATGAGCTAAGTCTTGAAGGCAGCCAGAAGTGAAGCGGCAGAAATGAAGATGATGAACATTGTAGGCAAGGATGACAATGAGTACAAAGTTTAAGAGGCCTAAATTGGGATTTGAATTGTGGTCTCCTTACTCGAAGCCCTTAAAATGTCTTCATTTTGCATTTGGGGGAAACTGAATAAGAGAGATTTATATAAACGCATGACATAGTTTAAACTTAAACACTTTTGGAATAAGAGAAATGGAATAAGTAGAATGAGGTACGGTCAGACAAGCAAGTTCCATATTTAATCATTCAAAATAGGAGTGCAGTTAGGGGGAGACGGGAGCAGTCATATAGGAGAGCACCCTAGAGGGATTGTGAAGGTGGGGGCCATGGGAAGAGGGGAGATTATAATAAAGGGCAAATATAAAAGACAATGGGGGGAGAGGTAGGTGGGACGTGCTGGATGCATCTAGGCATGGGGTTAAGAAGTTGGGGCGCTCACAAATTAAGAGCCAGTAGGCGAAAAACAAAAGGGGCTGGAGCGCTGGAATCATGAGACTCTGGAGCAGAGTTTATGGGCACTGGACTAGGAATCAGGTACCCGGACTCCGGAGTCCTGGCTCTGCCCATCCAGCAAGTGACTTACCAGTCTACCACCTGACAGATACCGGGGCTGGACTAGAAAATCTTACGGTCCCTTCCATTTTGACATTTTATTTTATAATGACTTTTAAAAAACCAAGGACTTACAATTCTTAAGGAAGTAACAGGAAGCCAGTTTCCCCTTTTCAAATGAGATAACTTAGGTAATGTGCTTTGCAAACCTTGAGTATATAATATTATTTCTTACCCCCACGTTGGAAACACTGGTTCTGTCCCCCACTCTAAGATCCTCTCCTCTTAATTCCTATCACAATATTTTCTGTTTCTTCTTAGCTTGCAGGTCTCATTTATAGAAACGTGTGTTCCTACCAAATGCCGCTCTCTCCTCATGTGCTTCTAATCTTGTTCTATGTCTGCCGTGCTCAGGGGCATCAATTTACTGCTCATATTGCTTAAGCCAATTATGTAGGCAGATGGTAGGAGCTGCTAATTAAACTCTAGGTTACTTTTCAGAAAAAGTTTTATTTATTTATTTATTTGTTTGGCTTTTTGTTTGTTTGATTCTCCCTTCAAAATGGCTTACCGCCTTGTTTTGAATGGTGGAAATGCCACAAGCGGGACGTGCATTTATGACCTCCGTGACGAGGCCCGCCACTCCGGAACACTGGATTCCCAAGGCGCCGGGCAAGAGCAGCGTGGAGGGCGCGGCCCGTCAGGCGCAGGCGCAGGCGCAGGGCGGGGAGGGGGAAGGGCGGACGGTCAGGAGGCGTGGCCGGAATCCCGGGAGCTCCCCGAGGCCGCCAGCGGGCTCCACCCTTTCCTTCTCAGCCACCAATCTTCGACCGCCCCGCCAAACAGGGGGCCAATGAAGGAGGAGGAGGCGGGGCTAGTCACAGGGGCGGGTCCCGCACCTCGGGGGATTCTGCGGGTTCACGCCACCGCCTCTCCTGCCATTCCATTGGGTGTTCTTCACGTCAACTAAAACCCGAGGAGCCTATCGGGCTCTTCCGTTGAGTTAGAGGCGACCCGGACCCTGCAGCGGGGCTGTAGTGCGCAGTGGGCTCCGGGGGGAAAGGGTCCTTCCGGCCCAGGGCGGTTCTCCCGCCGGCTTAGAGAATCCAGCCTCTGGCCTCTCAGCCGCTGCTCAGCTGCTCAGGCCCTTACGAGCTCCGACCCTTAGTTCCTTCGTTTTAAAATGCCGCCCCTGCCTGGGGCCGAGGCCCCGCCCTTCTACGGGGAGGGGGGGAGCTTCCGGGGCAGGGGGCTCGGGGCGGGGCGGGGCGGGGCCGAGCCCCGCGGAGATGCAGCGCCAAAAGTCACGCCCCCTGGGAGGGGGGGGACGTCACGTGGCCTAGCCGAGGGGGGGGAGAGAGAGACACACAGAGATAAAAAGACAGACAGAGAGACAGGGACAGAGAGAGAGAGAGAGGAGAGAGAGACAGAGACAGGGACAGAGAGAGAGACAGACAGACAGGAAGAGACAGAGACACAGAGAGACAGGGAGAGAGAGACAGACACAGAAAGATGGAGAGAGGGAGAGAGACAGACAGACAGGAAGAGAGAGACAGACAGACACAGAGAGACAGGGAGAGAGGCAGAGAGAGACAGAGACAGACAGGGACAGAGACAGAGAGAGAGAGACAGAGACACAGAGAGACAGGGAGAGAGAGAGAGACAGACAGAGACAGAGACAGGGAGAGAGGGAGAGAGAGAGGGACAGACAGGGAGAGAGATAGAGAGAGAAACAGACAGGAAGAGAGAGACAGAGACACAGAGAGACAGGGAGAGAGACACACACACAGAGACAGGGACAGAGACAGAGACAGACAGGGAGAGAGAGACAGAGAGAGACAGAGACAGAGAGAGAGACAGAGAGAGACAGAGACAGAGAGAGAGACAGAGAGAGACAGAGACAGAGAGAGAGACAGACAGGGAGAGAGAGACAGAGACACAGAGAGACAGGGACAGAGACAGACAGGGAGAGAGAGACAGAGACAGACAGACAGGGACAGCGACAGACAGGAAGAGAGAGACAGAGACACAGAGAGACAGGGAGAGAGACACAGAGAGAGAGAGAGAGACAGGGACAGAGACAGAGACAGAGAGAGAGAGACAGAGAGAGACAGAGACAGAGAGAGAGACAGAGACACAGAGAGACAGAGAGAGAGACAGACAGGGAGAGAGAGACAGAGACACAGAGAGACAGGGACAGAGACAGACAGGGAGAGAGAGACAGACACAGAGAGACAGAGAGAGAGACAGACAGGGAGAGAGAGACAGAGACACAGAGAGACAGAGAGAGAGACAGACAGGGACAGAGACAGACAGGGAGAGAGAGACAGATATAGAGAGATGGAGAGAGGGAGAGAGACAGAGAGAGAGAGAGACAGACAGAGACAGACAGAGACAGGGAGAGAGACAGAGAGAGAGAGAGGGACAGACAGACAGGGAGAGAGAGAGACAGGAAGGGAGAGAGAGAGACAGGAAGAGAGACACAGAGAGGGAGAGAGACAGAGAGAGAGAGAGAGAGAGGCAGACAGGGACAGAGGACAGACAGGGAGAGAGAGACAGGGAGAGACAGAGAGAGACAGAGACAGACAGGGAGAGAGACAGAGACACAGAGAGACAGGGAGAGACAGAGAGAGAGGGAGACAGGAAGAGAGACACAGAGAGGGAGAGAGACAGAGAGAGAGAGAGAGAGAGAGAGAGAGAGAGAGAGAGAGAGAGAGAGAGGCAGACAGGGACAGAGGACAGAGACAGGGAGAGAGAGACAGGGAGAGACAGAGAGAGACAGAGAGACAGGGAAAGACAGACAGACAGGGACAGAGACAGAGAGAGACAGGGAGAGAGACAGAGACACAGAGAGACAGGGAGAGACAAAGAGAGAGGGAGACAGACAGGGACAGAGATAGAGAGGGAGAGAGAGACAGAGACACAAAGAGACAGAGACACAGAGACACAGAGAAACAAGAGAGAGAGAGAGAGAGAGAGAGAGAGAGAGAGAGAGAGAGAGAGAGAGAGAGAGAGAGAGAGAAGGGAGTGCTCACTCCACGTCAAGGCACACATAGGGATTTTCTGGATCCTATTCCTTTTAGGATAAATCTCCAGCATTTCAGACCTTCCATCTTCTGACATTTTATTTCATTCTCCTTATGTTCTGTTCAAAAACAAGGTCCTAGTTATTTTCTTGGAAGCAACATGCCCTCTTCTAATTTCTAAAAAGAATCTTCTAATAAAAATCCTAAAATCCTTATTTTCCTTCAAGTCTAAGTTCAGGTGTACCTTGTCCACATCACCTTCAACCACCCCTCAAACAGGACATATTCTTTTCGAGGCAGGTGGAGTTTTTGCCTTTCTTGGTATCCCCAACACTTAGCCGAGTGACTTGCACCCAGGAAGTGTTTAATGAATGTTTGTTAACTGCCTGACTTCTAGATTATTCCTCGAGTTTGGGTGTCATTTGCTCCTTACACTCCCTACTTAGTCTCATGCTTCTCTGGGGACTCTAGGATCCTCAGAGTAGAATGCACTCCTCTAGATCTGTGTTTATAAACTTTTGTACCTACAACACTTAGCATAGGGCCTTGCATATCAATCTTCCTTGAATTAAATCTGTGAAAGCTAACCGGGTAGATGGAGGGCAAATCTTTCTTCCCTATGGACACGCCCAGGTCACCCCGTGTTACTGGTTTCTGATCAGCACTGGCATAGGTGGACAGCTCCTGCCAATCTATCGGCCAAACCACTAGGGAAGGTTCTGAGCGGTTTCAACCAACATCACAGTCTTAGAATCAACAGATAGCTTGAAGATAAATTAAATTCCAGATGATTCTACTAATGTTGCACAGCTAGTTTAGAAATGCAGACAGAATCTAGAACTCCAGATTTCCAATCTGATGCTCCTTCCTCTTAAAAGAGAAATTGAGCCATAAGTCTTAGAAAAATCATGAATAAACCTAGAAATAGTGTGAATCTTGGGATAGTTTAGAAGAGGTGAGTTTTTGGACTAGGTGATTATACTAGAAAGGGAAGGAAAGAATATAGATAACAAGGTTGTGGATAGAGGACAAATATTTGGTTAACTGAAGATATGGGTCTGCCAGATATAGCAGGAGTTTTTAATCCTTTGGTAAAACAATTCTGTTCAAGGTTTATTCTCCTTGTGAGGATATAAAAATCCTATCCTTGAAAAGGTTATACCTGTTGCAAGAGAACTGGGATAAAAGACATACTGCTGAAAGCCAAAAGCAAGGCAGGGTGACAAAAGTTTTGGCCCCATTGCCAAAATTTAGAGGGTGCTGACATTTACATTACAGCAGCCCCAAGTTAACAAGAATAATATGTTAAAACAGGAAGCTATCAGGTGGCAGGTCATTTCTCCCCCTTATGCCATACAGTGTTGGAGAAGTTTCACTGTGTCCCAGGCTCTCTGTCCCCCCACCCTTAAATACAACTAGATTAGTGATCTAGGTGCCCCTTTCATGCTGTTTGCTTAGTTCATTTTAGGAAGCCTGTTCAGATGAGAAAATATGTTACATCTCAGCTAACCCCTTTCTTATGGTTTGCTGTGACAAAGCCAAAAATAGCATCTTATTCAGATTTATAATTTATAGCCTACACTACAGAATCCATGCATGCATTTAATACCAATGTGAAATCATTCATTATAACAGCAACTTTTTTCTTAACCTGTAAGATTCCAGTTGCTTTGGCCTGATCTCTGCTTCCTTCTCTACTTTGTGAACTCATGCTTGCCCATGAGGGAGGATGAACTTTCTCCATGAGTGTGAACTTAAGGACAAGGTTTGTTTTCTTTTCCTTTTTTTTCTTTTTTTTTTTTGTCTTTGCATCCCCAGGGTCCAGAATAATTCCTGACATGCATGTTGAATTTAATTATTTGTTGTCATCACCATTGAGATTCCTTCTACCCCAGCCTTCACTCAGCCACCAGCTCTAGGCTTTGCTTGTTCTGAACTGTAGACTGAGGTGCATCAGTTTTAATCCACCATTCAGAGACTTTCTTTTGGATCATGACCTTTGTAAGGGTGGGGGAAGACACAAATGTCCATTAACTTTACCCACTATTTATCTCAGTAAATAGTATGTTTTGTATAACTCTGAAGTAAATCAATAACAGAACTTCCTGTTAGATTTATTCTAGCCCACTGAAAATGAAAAGGGATTGTGGTGGGGCTCTTACTCCACTGCCACTGCACCAGGGGTATATAGTCCATTTTCCACTGCAGTCACCACATATTCTAGGAGACAGAGACTAGGTAGGTGAAAAGAATAGGTAATATTTCCAATGGCATCCACATAGTATTAACAAGGCTATTTAAAAAAACAAGGCTGTTAAGTGTATTGTGCTTAGGTTATAACAATTCTAAAAGGCTGATGCTGGGTTCAGAAGGGGAGAGATGGAAGCCAATAGATTGGAGTGGGAGAGCAGGAGGGACAAAGGTAGGTATAAGCTGTCTTGGAGTTAAGCCCCATTGGCTGTCACTGACTGGGTAGGATGGATCTATCTTCCCACTCTGGTTTATTACACAACCCTTTGGGCTAGTACTGGGATCAAGTCCTGACCCCTATTTTATTTTATTTTTTAGGTTTTTGCAAGGCAAACGGGGTTAAGTGGCTTGCCCAAGGCCACACAGCTAGGTAATTATTGAGTGTCTGAGACCGGATTTGAACCCAGGTATTCCTGACTCCAGGGCCGGTGCTTTATCCACTATGCCACCTAGCCGCCCCCCCCCCCCATCCCTATTTTAAAGAAACCATTTCTCTAGCCTGTCAACATCTTTTTGAACTCTGTTAAAGTTGACACTGTTAAAGGACGGGTAAGGTACTATTAGAATGGAGAGGCTCTAATCCGGTGAAGATCTTCCAGGGATACTGCCTAATGTCTGGGCACCCAAATAATCTTTTATTTTATCTGAAACAACTAACCCACAGCTTTTCTCCCCACTGCTTCTCCCATCCTGTTGCTTATGGCCAGGTTTTCTCTCCTCTTTGATCTACTTAGTAACAGGAAAAAAAGTTTCACTGCTTCTCCTTTGTTTTTGTTTTTTTGAAGCAAGCAAACAGCTTTTTGGTAAAGAGTTTCAATGCTAAACAAATGTTGCCTCAACCCTTTTACTTTCTCTCCCTTTTTCTTTTTTTCATTAGACTCCATAGGGCAAGTTATAAATAATCAAATAATACTGATCATAGTCTGTATTTATAAAGTGCTATGGAGCTTCGGGGTAAGGTGTGATTTATCTTCATTTCAAGAGGAGAAGTGGATTGAGGTTCTTTAGCATTTCCCCACAGGGATGGAGCAGAACATTGCCTAGCTCACCAATAGCCATTATTAGTCTAGGACTATCTCCCAGATCAAATTCATATTTGGTGTGATCTGGAAGCAGGGCATTTATCCCTCGGAGTCTGGACACTTCTCAGAATGGAACTGGGGTAGCCTGAAATAATAAACAGTGTTCTGACTTGGGAATATCTGGGTTCAGATTCCTCCTTGGGCACTTACTGGCTCTGTTGCTGCTGGGTTAGTCCCTTGGCTTGAGACTCAGTTTCCTCATTTGTAAAATGAAGTGAACCTGATGGCCTGAGGTTACTCTAACTCTAAATCTGTAAACTTTGACACCCTGATATTGCCAACAGGGAACCAGCAAGGGGTGAAGTACCCTTAGTAACTGGTTTATTCTGAATCACAAAAAAGACACAAGCCACTTGCCTCACTGCAATCGTCTTGGATTTTCCCCACCCCTGGTCACTAGTTCCTTTTTTCTTCTCTGAATTGCTTTGTGCAGGAATGATCCTGGCTCCCTCCCTGATCTCCCCATTGTTAACTTACACCAATACCAAGTCACACTGGGGCATATACAAAGACCAACAGCTTGTGATACAGGTCAGAAGTGAAAGAAGACAATGACTCAAGACTTACAGAAGAATCTTTCCTTTTCACCTATTTTCCTAGATCATTCACTTAATGGGAAAACATTTCTTTACCCCTCTCCCAACTGAAAAAGACTTGATGATATGAGAACACAGACCAGGGGAATAAAGAAAGCTAAAAGGTGATGGAATCCTAGCTCATTTTACAGTTGAAGAAACAGGAGTGTTTATTGCTTTTTGTAATTCTATCAAGCCACAGCCCAGAAAATGAAAAAAGGAAACCAAATAGAGCAAATATAGTCACCATCCTCTATGATTCTCAGTCCAGGTTGAGAATCATAGCTAAAGTTTATACAGCACTTTGAGAAAATTGAGGCTGAGAGGGTTCAGTGACTTGCCCAGAGTCACATAGCTAAGTGTCTAAGTCAGGATTTGAACTCAGGTCTTCATGACTCTAAGCCAGCACTCTCCCCTCTATGTCACCTACCTGCCCCATTTTCCGCACACAATTCTTGTTGACCTTAGTCTAGCTATAACCACATCTCTGTCTTCACCATTGGAAAAGTACTTTGGGGGCTGGACTTGGAGGCCTGGGAAGTCCACAAAGGACACAGAGCTGTCCTCTGGGTGTCCTGCTGTGCTGGTGGAGGATCTTGGTCCCTAGTTCCTGTCCATGGGTAAAATAGTTCCTCTACCTGGGGCTTGGAGACAGGGGGCCCCAGCCAGCAGTTCCTGCCTGGTGGGCTCCACGCAGCTCTCTCCTTGGTCAGAGAAGACCGATGGTCTATAAAGTCTGGTGGGAAACCTGGTGGCTTCTCCAGTTTCCTGGTATGCCTCTGCTGGTGTCTGATGAAACTCTTCTTCAGCATAAAGTTGTGGCCACACTGTGCACAGTGAAAGGGTTTTTCCTCTGTATGGAGCCGCTGGTGGTTCAGCAGGTACTCCTTCCGGCTGTAGCACTTGTCACACTCGGGACACTGGAAGGGGCGCTCCCCAGTGTGAAGGGTCCGGTGCCGGATGAGCCAGGAATAACACACAAAACTCTTGTCACACTCGGGACACTGGTAGGGTTGGGCTGGAGGGTGGCTCTGGGGGTGCCTGCCTAGGCCCCGCCTCCCCGAGCATCGCCTGCCCCTCTCAGCATAGGCTAGCAGCCGTGGACGCGGCAGGAGAGATGCCCTCTGCCGGGAGTTCTTAGCCTGGGAGGTGCCAGGGAAAGGCCTGTCTCCTGGGGGCTCCCACGGCAGAGTTGCTCCGGGGCCTGGTTGCCCGTTGCTCCTCTGAGCCTCTAGGGACTGGCAGACCAGGTCCTGCCTGTGGGTCCTCGGATGCTTTGTCAAGTTCTCTCTCAGCTGGAAGCTTTTACCACATTCTGTACTTGTATGTGGTTGCTCTCTGGTTGGGGAGGTCCACCAGGTGGCCAGCTGGGGCAACACAGGCCCTGGCTGTTGGGCCTGCCCCAGGGGCTGTAGAGGCTGTAAGCTGTTTGGGGTATCAGAGTCTGAGTGGCCATCGGGAGCAGGGAGAAGTCCTCTGGTTATTCTGGCCAGTGACTCAGGGAGCTCCAGACTCTCCACAGCTTCCAGAGGATACAGCTCCTTCTCTGTACTCATGACCCAATTAGCTTCTGCAACAGGAGAAAGCACAACATATCATTTACCTGGACTGGCAGGCACATAGCCCTAACAAACAGAGCCCATTCTTACACAAGGTTTGGGAGTTTGGGGTTTTTTGGGTTTTGGTTTTTGTAAGGCAGTGGAGCTTAAATGACTTGCCCAAGGTCACAGTGCTAGCTAATTATTAAGTGTCTGAGCTCACATTTGAACTCAGGTCCTCCTGACTCCAGGGTTTGTGCTCCTAGCGCCACCTAGCTGCCCCCTGTTTTTTTAAAAATAGGTTTCTATTGGGGGGGCTAGGTGGCACAGTGGATAGAGCACCGGCCTTGGAGTCAGGAGGACCTGAGTTCAAATCCATCCTCAGACACTTAATAATTACCTAGCTGTGTGGCCTTGGTCAAGCCACTTAACCCCATTGCCTTGCAAAAAACCTAAAAAAAAATAGGTTTGTTAATGTTATTTTTATATTACCAGTTTCCTACTCCTTCCCCTTTCCCCTAACCTATGCTAAACAAATATTTTTAAAATAAAAAAAGATGAAGGAAAAAATAAGCAAAAAGCTTTCAGAAAAATCCTGAAAATCTATGCAATGTACCCTGATGGTAAACCTCCCATCTCTGCTAAAGGAGTGGGTGTCTTCGCTTTCTCTTCTTTGAGGCTTTCTATCCAATCATCTATTTTGATTTTCACAACAAACCTGTAAAGTCAGCTGGGTAGGTGGGTTTTTTAATAAAAATACCTCTGTTCTAGTCCTAGCAATAATTTTCTGTGGTTTGTGTCAGTAAGTGGAGTAGCCTGTGTCCAAATTACTAATCATTAATACAATTGTACAACAACAGTCTACTTAAGAAACAGAGGGACAAATAGGTTAATTTGCTAACTTATATTGCTCCCTTGTTCCAAGAGCTTTGTGACTTCTAAAGTAAAACAGACTTCTCTGCAAAAAGGTGGTTGTGAGGATAAAAAGAAGTAACACATCTCACTTGACCTATTTTGCAAATCCTTAAAAAAGCATTCTGTAACTGTTAGCTATTTCAAGGCTTGTTAAGAGTAATTTCTGTTCCAGCTGAGCCAGTTACTTTTTGTTCCTCACACAACAGTCCAATTTGGGTCTCCCTGCTTTTGCCTACCCTGGCCCCTCCATGACTGGGATGCACTCCCTCCTCTCTTTGACTTTCAAAGCCATGGATTCCTTCACAGCTCAGCTCAGGTGTTACCCTGTGTAGAAGCCTTGGGCCAATGCCCCAGCTGCAGGGGCCCCTTCCCATTGAAGTGATCTTGTCTGTGTCCCCTGAAAGTAATCCCAGTTCCTGGGACTGAGCTGGGGCTTATTATCCTTTGGTGAATGGTTCATGTCAGATGACTGATCAGAAAATGTTGCTCCATCTTTAATTTGATGCCTTTTCCTTTTCCAGTCCCCAGACGTGCATAATGAAGGTGCTGCCAGGCTGAGGGTGGGGCGTTGCAAAGTTCACTAAATCACTTAAACAGCAAACCCTTTAGGGGCTATTTTGATGCCTGTTGGTGTCTTCAGTCAAGTCAGCAAGCATTGATTAAGCCTCAGCCTTCAAGAAGCTTATGTTCTAGGGGCAGTGGGAGGAATTCTTATCCTAAAGCCAGAAGAGGGGCCAAAGGAGGTGCCTGGGTTAGGCTGACTTGTTCTCAACCTTAGACAAGGTCTCCTCTTTCTTCTCTTAGCAACATTTACGGCCCTTTTAGTCACAAGTTTTGAAGGTTTATATATTTTATGCTTGAAAGCCTCCCATTTTTGTGCATTCTCTAAGTTGATTACCCATTATATATCTTTTTTTTTAGGTTTTGCAAGGCAATGGGGTTAAGTGACTTGCCCAAGGCCACACAGCTAGGTAATTATTAAGTATCTGAGGCCGGATTTGAACTCAGGTACTCCTGACTCCAGGGCTGGTGCTCTATCCACTGCACCACCTAGCTGCCCCCATTGTATATCTTTAAAACCTGAATTTTTCTTGTTGCAGCAACTGCCAAAGTGATTTTCTTAAAGACCAGGAAGGTCTGTCACATCCCCCTCTGACTCTGCCTCCACTCCCTAATGATCTCCAGTAGTTTCTGATCACCTACACAGTTAAATATAAAATCCTGTTGGGCACTCAACTGCTTTTTCAGTCTTCCTGCACTTTATTCACATCCAGAGGATTCAACAGCCCTGGCCTTCTGCTGCTTCTCCTTCTCGCCTTGCGGCCTTTTCACAGGGTCCTCCATGCTTGGGATCCTTTGGAAGGAAGATAACCATCCTCCTTCACTCCTCCTAGCTGTCTTCAAAACTCATCATATCTCACCTTCTACAGACCTTTCCAGGTCTTCCTCCCTTTCCTCCCTCTGGAGATTACTCCTCATAGACACTGACTTTATCTTGCAGTGCTTCATTGTTTGCAGCTCCTCATCCCCATTAGAAAAGACAATGCCCTGAGATAGGAAGCAGGTTTAGCTTTTCTAGGCTTCCCTAGGGCAGCATGGGTCACAGACCTGAGGAAGCACTTAATATGTTTACTGTCAGTGGATACTCCCACATTAACCCTTCCAACTCAGCCATGCCCTGCTGATGCAGTCCGTTTCCCTCTACAACCAAAGGCTGCTTCCTGGATTTTGGGGCCCAGCTCACAAGTGCTAGAAACCCCTCCCTATAGCTGCAGGATCATCACAAAAGAGGTATCCTCCTGATGTTTTCCTTCCTTCCTGAAGAAGATCTGGACATCTGGAAGGTGATGCCATGACAAGCATGTGAATTGGATCTGAGTGAGGGGGTTTGTGCTAAGTCACCAGTCTCACTTTCTCTTCCAGAACATGTGGAACCAGTGGCCCGATATAAATCAGGACGACTGGAGATAGTCCTGGATTTGAGGCCATCAGGGTTAAGTGACTTGTTCAGGGAAACACAGTTTTGAACAGCTCATGCACACCCTGTAACTTCCACAAGTCCCTATTACATATGATATATAGAATATTAAATATCCTTTATATATAATATCCTTTAAGATATTTTAATTAAAGAGAAAAAGATATTTTAATTATGAAAATTATTGCCCCCACCCCAAAACCTCTCTTAGAAGAGTTAAATCATATTGAGGGGACATTACAGCAGCTATCAGGAAAAACAGTGTTCCCAAGTTCCTTTGTCCTCATCCCACCCAGTAGGCAGTCATTTGGAGAGAGAGAAAGGATACACATTCTTCAGATAACTCTTCAAAGTGTATCAAGAACTTTCTTCACAACAACCCACAGAAGTGGGCAGGACAGGTATTATTATTCTCAGTTTACAGAAAAGAAAACTGTACTGTCTTGTGATGTCAAAGTGAAGATGCATCAGAGCTAAGGTTCAAAACCCTCCATGTGGTCTTCAAAACAGGACCACACTCGCCATATGATGAACGAATAAAAAGAAGCATTTATAAATCACTTACTATGTACCAAACTGTGGTCAGTGCTGAAGATACAAAAAGAATAGACAGTCACAGATCTAGATGCTCACACTGGAAGAGAGAATGTAGACAGCAGTTCTGCTGGAGGGTGGATGGAAAGGCCCCTGGGGGGGGGGGGTCCTCAGGGAAGAGATAAAAAACCAGCTCTCAAAGCCGAGTATTGACCTCTGAATCCTGAGATGTCAGATCACTGTTAATAGAAGTCACTGCAGGGGCCTCTTGGTATGTTCAGTTTTCCCTTTCAGAACTAGAGAAGGTCAATTTTTGTGACTCACCTTTGTTCAGGTCGGCAGTAGGGACACTTCCTTCTATGTCTTCCTGATCCTTGGGTACTTGCTCTTCTTGCTTATTATGTGATTGCACATCATTAGAAGAAGTTGGAGACCCTGTCCCTGGGAAGGGAGATCATATTCGATGTTTCTGGCAGCCATTGACCCCCTCCATTACAGATTTCACAATGGAGAGCAGGAAGTTGAAGAAGAAAGAAAAAAAATCTCAAAGCTGAGTCAGCCGAGAAGATATTAGGCATTATTAAAGGAGCACAGCAGTGATAAGAGAATGGAAAAACCCAGTTTTCTGCAACATTAAGTGAAGTTTTGACCTTGGACGTTCAGAGAAGTAAGACTTACCAGGGTCCGGATTTGTTGCTATTTCTGTCTCTTCTGAGTCCAACTGATTCTGGACACATGGTTCTTCCCCTTGTTCAATTCGGGTCAAAAATTCAGGTTTGGAAAGAGCATAGTCTGTTTGATGAAGGAAGAGAGAGGCTCTATTACCATTCATGACACAAGGTAGTAACACCTTTGGTCATGTTGTGAGGGACACCATTACCAATGTGCTTTCCTGTTTTCATTTTTGATATCACATAAGAAATGCCCTAGGAGGCAGTAATACTCATGGTCCCTGTAACCTAGGAAGTATCTCCAGACAGCTGGACCAAGATGTCATCTCAAGAGCCTGAGAACATGTTGCTAAACATCACTATCTTTCCTTCCAATGTTAATAGTCCTATTGTTTCTAAATCTGTCATTGAGCCTTGATGTGTCACTGGGAGAGTCAACTATTTTAACTACTAATGATTTAACTTTATTTAATTTCAGAAGATCTTCCATCTTGGTAAGGGCACAGATTAGAGCTCCTCTAGTACCTAGCAGGTTTTATATATTGTTTTGGCCAAAAAAAATATTCAAATGTGGCCAGTCTTCTGCAGGACAACTAGGCAGCAGTGGATAAAGAGAAGAACTTAAAAATCAGGAAGACTCAAGTTCAAATCTACCTCAGACACTCACTAGTTGTGTGGGCAAGTCATTTAACTTTTATGTACCTCAGGTTCCTCATCTGTAAAAGGGCATAATAATAACACCGTAGGATTGTTGTAAAGATTAAATGTGTTGGGGTGGCTAGGTGGCATAATGGATAAAGCACCAGCCCTGGAGTCAGGAGCACCTGGGTTCAAATCTGGCCTCAGACACTTAATAATTACCTAGCTGTGTGGCCTTGGGCAAGCCACTTAACCCTGTTTGCCTTGCAAAAAAAAAAAAACCCAAAAGATTAAATGTGTTAACAAATATAAAGTGCTTTGCCACTCCTCTCCCTGTGCCCCCCAACCCCCACAGCAGTTAGCCCAATGTTATGTCAATGTTCAGAGTCTTTCCTTGGGAGACAAAATGTTCCACCTGCCCACCAATTCTTTGGCCATTAAAAAAGTACTTGTGTTAGAATTAATAGGGAGAACAATCTGCCTTTTGCAGTGACCCCTGTGATGGGACCAATGACTGCCTTTTATTAAACTAGTCAGTGACAGAAGATCATGATGGAAATGATCAGGTAACTCACCTGAAAAGACTGAAATCACAGGTTTGGCTTAAAACCGGGTACCTGCGGTAGGTAATACTTTTAGGGCCGATCAACTCTATTTGAATCCACAAAAGGTTTTGATAAAATAGGTACAGTATAACTACTCAAATGTTAATGACAACAGAACAAGTCTAGAGCCTAATCTAAGAGACATTTATGCCATTGAGCTCATTTTGATGAACACTGACATACTCTGTAGTTTGGTTTCCTCATGGGCCTCCTGCTGAGCTGCCTATGTGGATGAGGCACTTCAATACACTTAATTTTAAAACAATATAGCTGTGTCCACACATGATGTTTTTGGAAAATGGAAACTCTGGAGGCCATGAATGACCTTTTCAGTTAAAACTGTCCAATGCTATGTGGCTAGTTACAAGTTCTGTGACCAACATAACACAAGTAAATGAGAGTGAGTCTGCAAATTTTCAATTAGCATTCTAAGCCCTGGCTAGGGTCATACCCCAAACATTAGTCACACTTTCAACAGATCAATTCTTCTTTTAAAGTCTCTTTTATACAGTAGTGTGAAATGAAGTTTCTATCTCTGAACCCCAGAATCCTTGTGGAATCTTGGTTTGACTATAGTGAACTTGCTATTGAGCAGCTACCACATGCTACATCTCCCCTTTACAGATTGATATTGGTAAGGGAAGAAAAAGGAAGGGGGTACCTGGCACTAGGCTTCTCTTCCTCACCTGCATTTTGAATTTAATACCCCATAAGGAGTAGATTAGATGTGGATTCCACCATGGAATAACCTGTGCTGTAAACACTCAAAGTGTCTGAGATTTCCGTATTTCAGGAAAGTCCTGGTGTTGGAACTGCCCCAGCCAATGCAGACTATAATTCATCTATGACTTGATAAAATCCCAAGGAGTAACCAGACTGAGCTACATGGAGTTCAAATGACTTGTCCTGTGTCAGACTGCTAGTACCTGTTGGGGACAGTATCTGAATCAGGTCTTCCTGACTCCAAGGCTGGCTGGCACTCTATATACCATACCAAACTGCTTCTAGATCTTTTAACAAATGATTAAAAGGCAAACCCATACCCAAGGAGACAAGCATCTCATAGTTGCCTGTCATCACGTGCTTGTAAAGCTCTTTCTGCCATTTGTCCAGGTTCCCCCACTCCTTCTCTGAGAAATATACAGCCACGTCATCAAATGTCACAGGTACCTGAAACCACAAACAGCCCACATGTTATCTCTGGTGATATATCATCTCACTTCTGCCCCATGACTCCACCTAAAAGTCCTAACTTCCACATCTCTTGTTCAGTCTATATTACCCTCTACTTAGGGAGTTCTTAACCTGGGGTTAATGGACCCCCCAAGGGGCCTCTGGATAGAGTTTGAGATATCCCTGAATTTGCCTTATAAATTATTTTGATAACTATTTCAATAGTTTTCTTTATAATCCTATGGATTTTATTTTATACATTTAAAAACATCATTTGGAGAAAGAATCTGTGATGCCAAAGAAATAAAGCACCTCTATTCTACTTCAAGGTCTTCTCTGACGATTCCTAGCCACTCTCTTTGGATTCTCCTCAGCCATGGGGTGGCTAGGTGGCGCAGTGGATAGAGTATGGGCCCTGGAGTCAGGAGTACCTGAGTTCAAATCCAACCTCAGACACCTAGCTGTGTGGCCTTGGGCAAGCCACTTAACCCTATTGCCTTGCAAAAAACCTAAAAAAAACCACCCCCCAAAAACCAGATTCTCCTCACCCTTCAGTTAAGATTGCTAGGAGTCAAGTTAATTTCCAGTAGCTCCGTATAATTCAGTATCATGTCCTTGTCAAGCACATACAGCCTTCCCCATTAAAATGCAAGTTTTTCAAGCATAGGAGTTATACCCACTAAATTCATTCATTCAATGATAATTATTTCCTTTTTAGTTTTTTTTTTTTGGCAAAGCAATGGGGTTAAGTGGCTTGTCCAAGACCACACAGCTAGGTAATTATTAAGTGTCTGAGGATGGATTTGAACTCAGGTCCTCCTGACTCCAGGGCCATGCTCTACCCACTGTGCCACCTAGCTGCCGCTCAATGATAATTATTAAGCACTGGTGCTTGGTGACAGGTGCTCTACCTCCTGGCAATCCCTCCTACAGAACTGACAGAGCCACAGCTGCTCAATGTGCTTTCCTCCTGGGATCTAGGCTATTCTAACCAGAATTATTTTATTAAGGGAATAAAACTGTTATGTCTCTTGTCAAGAAACAAGCTTTTGAAAATGCATATTTGCATCAAATACCTTCTAAAAGTCTGCTGTCTCTTCTCCAAATCACTAAGAAGAGAAATCCAAATTAAACCAGTTCTGAAGCGTCACCTCACCCCCATCAAATGAACAGAGAGAGAATAGGTAAGAAGATGGAAATCTAGGGCCTAATTGGAGGATGGGGAGAAGCTGCTAAACCTCCCGTCTTCTGATCAGCCAGACGGCCCTTCCAACGCTCAGCCGTCACAGAGGGGGAGAGGGAGACAGTAAGCATGCCACCTCCATACCCAGCTGTCCACCGCGGCCCTTGGGGCACGAAACACGGGGGTGGGGTGCTGACGACTGGGGAAGAGCTGGATGCGTCTGAATATAGTGGAATAAAACCACGCTGGAAGAGTGAGGAGGGCCAGGGGCTCGGAGAGGCTGCGGGAGACGTTAAAGATACCACCTGGCCGCACTTTGGGGTCACTCTGAAGCGTTCCGTTCCGTTCTCACAGCAGCCCGGAGGCGGTGCTCGTGAGACTCCCGTTTTGCGGACTGAACTCGGGGCTCCCCGGGGCTGGCACGTCCAGCTTCTCTGCTGCCGGGGCTCCCTTGGGCGCTAGCGTTATTGTCTCCGCCCAGCAGCCCCGATGGCTGTGGCCGCCCCGGCCCGCCTCGGGGTTTGGAAGGAGGCCGAGAGCAGAGCGGGGCGCCGCGGCTCGGGGGGCGCCTACCTGGGGGACCTCCCCTCGGCGGCCCGGCGGGAGCCGCAGGATCCAGAAGTTGCGGTTCTTGAGCAGGTTCTCCACGTTGTCCAGGCGCCTCCGCAGCAGCCCGCACTCCCGCAGCACGGCCTCCAGCGCGGCGCCCCGGCCCGCCGGCTCCCCGGGCTCCCCCGCCGCCTCCCAGGCCGCCAGCCGCCCCTCCAGGCTGGCCAGCCGGCCGCCCTGGGCGCTCACCGTCCTCTCCAGCGCCCGCAGCGCCGCGGCCGCGGGGCCCGGGGCGCCCCACTCGGGAACCTGGGGGGGAGAAGGGCTGGGCCAGGCGCGCCAGGGAGTCGCCCCCCCCAGTCCCCCCCCGCCCTCCCTCCGGACCCCGCAGTCCAGGGGGCGTTCTTAGTCCCGGAAGCCCGAACTGAAGGGAGCCGCAATGCGGGGGGGCGGCCACAGGAGGAGCCGGGGCTGAGTGGGCTCCCCCCGCCCCGGGACCCGGCGCTCCCCAGGGAGGGTCCTGACCTGAGCAGGAGCGGGCTGGGCCATGGGCAGCTCCGCTTGCTTCCCCGCCGCCGCTCTTGGGAGGTGCGGCCCCGCCTCGGGTCCCGGGGGTGGTGCCGGCGTGCCCGGGCTGTGCCCCGCGCTGCCGGAGGCCGAGCCCGCCCGTGCCCGCCCTGGGCTCCCCGATGCCGGCTCTGGGTTGCCGGCTCCGGGCTCCCCGCTCCCCGCTCCGGCTCCCCGCTCCCGGCTCCGGGCTCCCCGCTCCCGGCTCCGGGCTCCCCGCTCCCGGCTCCGGGCTCCCCACTCGCGCTTCCTTGCGGCGGCCGCAGCGTGGTTTCCTGTAGCTTCTCAGAAGACAGCGGCTCCTATTGCTTGGAGGAGCAACGGTGGCAGGGGCGCCTCTCGTCCAGGACCACCCGCTCCGCCCACAGGACTCTGGAACCGCCCTCCCACCCTCGGCAGATTGGCACCCCGCTACCCAATCCGGGCCTTTGGCCTTCTCTCTGGGCACCTTGGGCAGGCTGTAAGCCAGGCTGGTCTGGAGCCTGGGGCTTGACCAAAGAAATCGATGCCTTTTTTTCCCTTTCCCTAGCCTTGCCCATTCTTAGAGCTTCTGACGCGTCCTTTCCTCTTACACGTGATTATAACTCAGCGTCTGACATCATAAGAACCAAAGCTCCCCTCTCCAAAGTCACTCTTTGGATCTCTTCATTGTGAAACATAAACTTTTCTCACTCCACATCCTTGACCTCTCAGCAGCCGTTGTCACAGTTCAGCATCCTTCTCTCCTAGATACTTTCTTCTTTTTAGGTTTGCACCACAATCTCCTTCTCCTCTCCCTGTCTGGACCTTCATCATTGTCACATCAGCTAACCTTTGTGTCCAACAGGTCCCTAACCTGGGCCTTTTTTCTCTTCTCCCTCTGTTATTCACTTGCTGATCTCCTCAGATTCAGTGGATTCAAGCATCACCTCTAAGCTGATGATTCTCCAATATACTTAGCTAGTCCTAACCTTGCCACTTCATTATCAACTGCCTAATTCAAACTGTTTGTCCTGCAGACATACTCTAAACTGAACTCATTATCTTCCCCTCCAAACTTGCCCTCTTCCTAATTTCCCTTCTACTGTCCAGGATACCATCTTCCCCATTACTTAGGCTCACAATCTAGGTGTCATCCAGATATCTCATTCCCTCACCTCCATAGCCCATTTTGGAATTCAGAACCTTCTGATCCAGGGCCAGTGCTCTATTCACTGTGCTACCTAGCTGCCCACTCCCATTTCCCATTTTTTTTTGCAAGGCCTGTTTATCTTCCTAACATCTCTTCTCTGAAACCACCACTGTCTTGCTACATCACCTCACACTCAGACAATTGCAAGTCTGCTGATGGATCCACCATCAGTCTCTCCCCACACCAGTCCATCCTCTACTACAGCTGCTAATGATCTTCCTAAAGTGACCTAAAGTGACCATGTCATCCCCCTCCAAAATACATTCCAGTGACATCCTATCACTTTTAGGATCAAATATAAAATTATTTTTGTTGTCCAAAGCTCTTCATGACCTTCATCCTGTCTCTCACCTTTTCAGTCTTCTTACATCTTAAACAGGGACTCCACCCCTCAATGTACCTTGCAATCCAATGACACTGACCTCTATTCTATTGCTTGAACATGAAATAGGGATTTTCATTTTCACTCCTTTCTGGAATGCTCTTCTTCATACAGTCTCCTTGGCTTCTTTGAAGTCCCAACTAAAATTCCACCTTTTACAGGAAGCCTTTCTTCACCTCTTTTAATCCTATCCTCTTGCAGCTAGGTAGTGCAGTGTATAGAGCACTGGCCTTGGATTCAGGAGGCCGGGAGGCCTCAGACACTTGACTCTAGCTGCATGACTTTGGGCAAGTCACTTAACCCTGATTGCCTCACATCCAGGATCATCTCCCATTGTCCTGCTTCATATCTGGCCACTGGACCCAGATGGCTCTGTAGGAGAAACTGAGACTTATGACTTAGCACAGCAAACCCCCCCATCCCCCCATCCAATTCATGTGCTTGTCAGACATCACTTCCCTGATGTCATGGTCGGACAAACATTATGCTCTTGACTCTGTGATAATGCCTTAAGTTGCATGCAATATCTATATGGGGTTATCGGGTGTTGTTTCCCCTCAGTAAACCAAGAGCTTTTTGAGGGTTGGGGCTTTCTTTTGTCTTTCTTTGTATCCCTGGAGCTTAGCACAGTGTCTAGCACACAGACTGAGGGACCACTGGCTCCTCCTGGAGAGTTTGTCTTCCTTTGCCAACCTTGATAGGACTGGGTCCTGGTTATACATCTGGATCCACTCCTCTGCCTCCTGTACTGACTCCAATTTCTCCTACTTGTTAAAAAGAATTTTAGCCTTCTACTGTTTTTTTCCACCAGTTCTCTACAGTCTGTTCTGAAGAGATCACATCCACTCTTAAATCTGCTACAACTGATTCTCTGCAGATGGCTCCAGTCTACATGTCCAGTCCTTCATGCTATCTGAATTTCTTCTCTCTAAATGCCTAGTGCATTATTTTCACTTGGATACTCTGTTGGTTCAAAATAATCAAATCAATTTTTCTTCCAAATGCTTAGATTTCTCCATATTTTTAAACAGTTTAAGAGACAGTCATTGATAGTATAGTGGAATGAAATTAGGAAGTCCTAGAATCAAATCCTGATTCTAACACTAAGTGTCTATAGGCACTTGGTTCCATTTATATAATGAATGTAGATGGTATGTGTAATACCTACCTGTTGAGGTTATTGTAGAGTTCAAGTGAGATTATATATGGAAAGTGCTTTGCCGGTTTTAAAGTGCTAAATAAATGACAGTTACTGTTCCTAACCAGGCTACAAAACTTAGTCTTTTTTAAGACTGTTAGGTAGAAAGATCATTGGACTATGAGTTAGAATACTTGAGCTTTGCTACTAGTCAGATGTCTTTGGACAAGCCAATCTCTCAGTTTCCTCATTTGTCCTAAATAGGGCTAATAATAGCTTCCCTTCCAATTGTATAGGGTTGCCTTAAGCATAAAGATAATGCATGTGAAAGTAATTTATGTAAAACTATACAAATGGAAAGCATCATTCATTCAACAAACGTGTTGTTAATATCTAAAATTTTACATTGATTATATCATTCATTCATTCATTCTCCTGCTCTCAGCAGTCAAAAGGCTGTAGTTGAAATTCTTTAGCAGGACATTCAAGTCTACAATCTGATCTTGACACCAATCTTCTACTTCTGATATGAATTCTTGCTTCTGTGTTTCTTATAGGCTCTCGTTTCCTTTCTACAGCCATAAAATGAGTTATCAGCCATTTGATTGTACAAAACAATTCCAGAGATTCCAAGAGGATACTATAGATTGCTGTATTCAGTCAGAGATTATACCCTGCTAGATCATAGACTGTACAGATTTATCTTGTATATATTAAAGGAATTTAAGCCTTTGCTATTGCATCCTAGACCAACTGCTGCCAGGCTGTCAGCTTTTCCCCTGCCCCTCTCAGGTGTTTTCAGTGCTTTCTTTGGGCTACTCAGATCAGCAAGGAGTTCTTGGCTCAAACTATGTATTTGTATCACAAAGGGAGCGAGAGCCTCAAAACACAAACACACTTAGTGGAGTCGCAAACCTAGTCTTTGCTCCTTTACTGGTATCTATACATAATAAATTTCACATCTTGGGGAATGATGTGCAACACTTTTAACAACCCAAGATCTATCTCCATTTTGGGGGGAGGGGAACTCTATAGAACCAATACAAGATAGCTCCCTCAATTTGGAAAGACTCCACAGATTCCTGGGGAAGATGGGGTTCACTTGATTAGGTAGTTTGATTCTCTAGAAACTCAACTTTTTTCTTCTCTGTGGAGGTGTTGGATTGCAGTATAAATCAAAAATTTTGTACCTGGAGAAGGTGGGGTCCACCAGATGGTAAGTAAAACAATTCTATTTGAATCCATTTGAATACCTTTTGCATTTTTTTGACACATTAAATCACATATTGCTTCCCCAGGCTGCTGAGAAATATGGTTTATTCTTGGGTAGAGAGGTAGACTCATGCCAGTGATGGGAGCTGATAGCAAGTTAAAGGCACTGCAACTCCAACATGAAATTTGGGGCAGTTGGAACCTTATCTGTCTCAATGATCTGCTTAGGGACAGAACTTGAACAGAACTTGCTTTCTGGTGGTGCCAGCCTGGCTGCTGGATGACTTAATGTACTCTCCAATTCCTCTCCCTCAGCTTCATAGCTTCAAGGTGAATATGCATTAGTGCTCTGTCAGTTAGCTGTGTGTACTTTGATAATGGGTTTTTATCTCCAGATAATCTGACTTTTACTGTATTCTGAGCCAGCTAAGGAGATATGAGGCCTTCCTTTGAAATGGAGTAGGGGTAATAACCGAATTGATCTCATCTAGATAAATGATTGCTTTCTCACTCAGCTGGAGTGATTAGTGCTTAGCTTGACCAAAGGATAGTTATTAGTTTGAAATATTCCTGATGATAGGATTTTCATTCCTATCTATCTCTACTATCCATCTAACAAATAGTCCAAGAAAGAACTCAGTTGTGGAATAACAATTTTAATTTTTAAATGGCTTTAATGTTTGCAAATAGCATCTGTTTATCCTCACTACAACTTTG
This sequence comes from Macrotis lagotis, assembly GCF_037893015.1. NCBI lineage: Eukaryota > Metazoa > Chordata > Mammalia > Peramelemorphia > Peramelidae > Macrotis > Macrotis lagotis. The sequence continues at coordinate 111,948,385 of NC_133665.1, forward strand.
GGAAGTAGATGCTCTTCTTTCCATTTCACAGATTAGGTTAAGTGACCTGCCTAATGACACAGGTATCATGTCTGAGGCATGATTTGAACATAATTTTCCTGATTACAAGTGCAAGAATGTTAACCCCAAACTGTATTTTAATATATTGTGATCTTTTTCTTATTCAAGATTGCTATAAATGTTACCTGAAATTGTCTTGGGGCAATCATATTGGAAAGTTTGGAAGACTATGATCATCTGAACATCTCTTTCCAAATTAGAAATTATTTGGAGATATATTTAATAAAATTGTTTCTTTTTTTCCTCAGATTATTGACAACCAATAGAAAGACAGCATTGTGTAAAGGTCCACTTCCCTTTCAAGGACTTCTATGGCTAAGTAAAGGTGAGGGACTTCTAAAAATTTTACAGGAATTTTTGGAAGAGAATAATTCCAGCCTTATAGACTTCCAAGAAGGCTTGAGGATCAACCCATTTGAGAGAGAAGCCAAGTCGGTCAGATACAGTAAGGGGTATCTGTGCATATCTCTTCATGTCTATGTTGGTGGCTACCTTCCCTTGAACAGTATGCTGTATGTGGAAAGCCTTCCTTGAGCAGCTTTAAATCACCTGCTCTGGGTCTAAGCTCATTTTGGGCAGCAGAAACCTGGCCTAACCTAAGCCAGGTGACAGGGAAGTTTCCTTACTCTTTTCCTTGCCAAGGGCAGTACCTTCATAACTCTTCGTTGTATTCTGCCACTGCCACTTAGTGCCAATGGTGTTGGTCAAGCTATTTAGTACTCCCAGTCTCAGTTTTCTCATCTGTAAATATGACTAATAATGGCATCTTCTTCACAGGCTATTGAGATGTCAAGTGCTTGACAAAACTTTAGGCTAAGTATTAAGAGAAGCAGTAGAGGGGACAAGTTGTTTTTTTGTGATTTTATCCAAATGACTAAATGTTATAATAGGGACTTATTATTGTGGAGGTTTTTTTTTTTTATGATGAATGGAATCTTAAAAGTGTACTCCAAAGAAGGGAGGGAAACTGCTGAAAGTTACATTCTTCACTATGAGGTTCCATAAACCACGATCAAAGAACCTCTGCTTCTCTAGAGCTCAAGGCAAAGGGCAAGTGACTGGGTTTGTGATGACTCCTCTGTCCAAGAGAAAAAACTGTGAGACTGCAGAGAAGTCTATTTAGTGACAGGGCGTATGGATCTTCAGGATTAAACATGGTGCAATTAATTCCTGATGATTGTTTTTCTGGAAAGAGCTGGGAAAAATTTGACTGTTAATTTGGGATGCCACATCCCTCCAACTAGAGTGGAAGTGACAGATGCAGCAAACACTGTCATCTCTTCACAGAGAAGTCACTTGGTAGAGATGGGAATTCTAACTGAAAAAAGTCAGCAGGCCCAGGGGAGATTGGACCAGTTTTCCTGCTTGAAGGAAAGTGTGTCTTGTGTGTTCTGGCCCTTTCTTACAAAAGGCTTCTGATGGGTCCACCATGAATTCACACTCACTGCAACCTGGCTATGAGGAAGCAACCTTTGCTAATTTCTAATTAATTGACAATTGTTACTGAGGCTCTGATCTGCTTTCCCATCCTCCTTCCTGACCAGGAGTGCTCAGGGCAGGCTCTGCTGAGATTGCAGAGTGAATACTGGGTCAGCTGAGTTTTCATCATTCATTGTGCAAACCAATTTTGATACCAGAGTGACTTCATTTATTATTGTTGTTGTTAACAAACTACCTTAAAGAAACAGACTTGCCAACAGTGCTCATGCCTGCAAAGACTCTCAAAGGATTAAGCAATGAAATCAGGACTACATTCTGCTGGGTAAACAGAACATCCTTTTGAACTAGGGAATGGCAGGGGAAAAATCTTCCATTCTCCATCTATGGACCCTTCCCTATTCTTCACTCAGGCCCTGATTAGTCCTCAGTATTTGTGGATCAACATTTCAGGTCTTTAGATGGTACTACAGGAAGAATGAGGTAGAGAAGAGAAGGGAATACGTATTTAGATAATGCCTAAGATATGCCAGGCATCTAGAACTAATATCTTATTTGATCCTTAAAAATCCTGAGAAGTAGGTGCTATTGTTACCTTCATTTTACAGTTGAGGAAAATGAGGCAAACAGAGCTTAAATGGATCATGTAATTAGTGTCTGAAGTCACATTTGAACTCAGGTCTTTCTGACTCCAGGCCCAGGGCACTGCTCTAGCTAGCTACCCTAGGGGGCTCAAATTGAAGTTTGACTGACCCTTTTCCTAACTGCTGCCTACCAAGCTCATCTGTCTGTTATGACAGCAGCTCAGCAGGCCATAGCAAGAATCAAGAGATCTGGGTTCTATTTCTACCTCTGTTACTTACTAGCTGGGTGAACACTTGGGCAAAATACCATTTTAATTGTAAAAGGAGTAACATGCTGGAGAAATGATTTCTATGGTCCTCCTGTCCCGGGACCTATGAGCTCCAGTCTTCCTCTATCAGCCTAAAGAGCTGACCTGGTTTTACTTTGCCAGAGTCATTCAGGTCCCCAGGGGGCTTCTCCCTGGAGTGCATTCTGATGTGGGTAGTAAGCCTAGACTGGTGAATGAAGCCCTTGCCACATTCGCTGCAGGAGAATGGTCTCTCCTTATGGTGTAAGCGCTGGTGGTAATTCAGGCCACTCTTCAGGCGGAAGCTTTTGCCACACTCGGGGCACCGGAAGGGCTTCTCACCACTGTGGACTCGGAAGTGCTCTGTCAGTTTATACTGGTGAGTGAAGCCTTTACCACATTCCCCACAAGAGAAGGGTCGATCCCTGCTGTGCACCCGCTGATGGACCTTGAGGGTGCCCTTCAGGCGGAAGCTCTTGTCACACTCGGAGCACTGGAAGGGTTTCTCCTCCATGTGCATTTTGAAGTGCTCTGTGAGGCAGAATTGCCTTGTAAAGCCTTTGCCACATTCACTGCAAGACAAAGGCCATTCCCCACTGTGTGTGTGCTGGTGGGCTTTTAAAATGGCCTTCAGATGGAAGCTGGTGCCACACTCAGGGCACTGGAAGGGCCTATTCTCTGTGTGCTGATGCTGGTGTTTGAATAGATGGCCCCTCTGGCGGAAGCTCTTCCCACACTTGGGGCACTGGAAGGACCTGTCCCCCAAGTGCACTCTCTTGTATTCAATGAGCTTGGATTTCTGAGTGAAGCCCTTGCCACACTCCAGGCTGAAAAAGAGCCTCTCCATGCCGTGTTGGTGCTGGTGGGCCTTCAGGAGACCCTTCCTGGGGAAGCTCCTGCTGCATCTGGGGCAGGAGAAGGGTTTTGTGCCCTTGAGTAATCTGGTGTGTTCCATGAGTTGGGTGAAGTCCTGGACAAATGCTCCCTCTTCTACCTTTATGTGACTTTTTAAGAAGTCCTGTTCATTATTCTCATTCCACAGTAAGTGCCTTTGCCAGCCATGGATGCTCTGGTGCCACTGGAGGGCAGATCGCTGCCTGAACATCTTCTTGCCCTTTGGGCACTGGCACAGAGGACTTCTGGAGTGGCTTCTTTGGTGTTTCATCAGATGGCCCTTGAGGCAGAAACTGCAGTCAGGACAGGGGCAAATGCTCTGCCTTGTGGGAATTTTCTCAAAGTTCAAGTTTTTCTTATTCAAATTGAGTTCCTTGATGGGTTGGACTTTTGGACTTAGAGACTGTGAATCTTGGTTCCATGGGCTCCTGAAGGAAAAATCTTGCTGATCATTGGTAGAGGAAGCTTCTCTTCTTGGTCCTGATAATTCAGACAATTTCTGGGTTTGAAGATTACAAAAATACTGCTTTTCATTCTGTGAACTCAGAGATCCCTGGTTCCCTGGAATTAACAACAAAAAATCCAGTCAGAATACCTATTAGGTACTTTTTTGGTAGAGACCTTCATTTCAGCCTTTGAAAAATCCAATTCTCCCTGAGTCTTGCTTTTAGAGCAGCTATCACTCTGTCCTCAATGTCTTTATTTCTTTGAAAGATCTCTGATTTCACTGATATAGTCCTCTATCTCTCCTAAACAAAATAGCTCCTTCAATCCCTATGGACAGTGTCATTAGTTACTGAGGCCTTCCAATATTATCATCTGGCAGCAACCTCCTGGAAAGAAGTCTTTGGAAGTTAACTAGGTGGCTCTCAAGTCCATTGTATGTCCCTAGTCAGTATTATCACTCAAAGTCTTTCCATGTTGGAAGAATTTTCTAGAATATATGCTCAGCTGACCTAGTAAGGTTAGGTCAATATATTTCAAGGTCAGCTATATAAATTACAATGAGCATCTCTCAAAGTAGGACTTTGGTGTTCATTAGCATAACCAAAAATAACTAGACTGCTGAGACTCAGTTTAAATAAAATAGATCCATGTAGGGAAATAATAGAGAACATTAAGGTCATAAAAACATATATGTGGCTGTTAATAAAATCTGACCATGAATACAGATTCTCCAGAGGACTCAAGAAAGAAAATTAGATGGTTTGGTAGACTGAATTATCTAATGTTGGCACAAGGAAAACACTTAATAAATGATTGTAGAATTGAAATGTTGAATCCCTGTTATATTTTCTCCAGTCTAACTAACATAAGTCCTCCAGAAGTGGGGCAAGGGAATATGAGGGTTATGTTCATCTACCATTTCCAACAGTCCCCAAATGGGTAATTGATAGAAGCAAGATTTTAAGGGCAATGGGTCTTTAAAAAGGGGGAAATATTAGCTTAAGAAATGAATTCAAGGAATCCTTAAGGAATAACATAGCTAGACTTTCTATGGTTTTCTTATAAAGTGGGCAAATGAACATGGAGAATACTATTCCCAAATCAAAAACCAGGAAAGGAATAAAAATATTTGGAAATATAAATAGGAATGAATAGCCATATCTTTCCTACCTTTTCAGATTCTGAACTCTCTTAATTTAATTGTATCTAGAGTGAAGGTCCATTCAGGTTTGCTGTTTCCCTCAATTTCTGATCAGAACACAGGATTCTTTGTCTTGCTTAATCTTTCAGAAAATATGAACAGTTAGGTCTCTACCTCCTCAACTCTAAGACAATTGTGTCTGCTTTAACATTCAAGGCTATTATGAGAATCAACTAATTCTAATAACAATTGCTAGCATAGGCAAAAGTGTTTCAGAAACTACAGAATGTTATCTATGATGAAGTAAAGGATGAGGTTCCAGTCTTGGAAGAGAGCTCATCTCTGGGTTTAACTGGAGTCTGGGGCCATGAACAACCTGGTCTCTCTGAGTGTACTTGAAGCTATTTAAGTCTTATAACTAGGAAAATATCAACATGCTATCTTTAGGGGCAGCTAGGTGGCCCACTGGATAAAGCACCGGCCCTGGGAGTCAGTACCTGGGTTCCAATACAGTCTCAGACACTTAATAATTACCTAGCTGTGTGGCCTTGGGCAAGCCACTTAATCCCATTTGCCTTGCAAAAAAAAAAATCCTAAAAAAAACCATGCCATCTTTAGTTTTACTGTCCTCATCTTTTCTCACTCACCCCCAAACAGCTGGTCCTCTGTGCTCTTCCATTCAAAATGTTTATCAGCTCTGGTGTTGACTGCCAGGTCTTTTTTTTCCAAGCTGCCCAGATCTCTGATGAATGGTTCTTCCCCCTGTTCAATCCAGGTAATCAAGTCTGGCTTGGGAATGTCACAGCCTGCACATAACCCACAATGAAGGAATCATGTTTAACTTGAAAAACATATAGATAATGATACAATTACGACTGATTTCTTTTTTTGTTTGTTTTTAGGCTTTTGCAAGGCAAATGGGGTTAAGTGGCTTGCCCAAGGCCACACAGCTAGGTAATTATTAAGTGTCTGAGGTCGCATTTGAACTCAGGTACTCCTGACTTTAGGGCTGGTGCTCTATCCACTGCACCACCTAGCCACCCCTGCAACTGATTTCTTAAGAGAACAAGAGAAATGTGAAGCAATATGGGGAAGATTTCTAAAAAGAGGCCCCCGAGGTATTCCATTCCAACACTGTGTTCTTCAACCTATTTGAATTCCTTTCTTGACTTCTTCTCATGCACTAATTTCTGGAAATATGCTACATGGTGCTTTTTTTTTGTCCCAGGTTTACAATTTCATTGGCATGAGGGAATTACTAGTGTAGAACTCTCTTCACTGATGCAAATCAACACCCTCTCTTAGGGCACAGGAGAGTAGAACCACTTGCTCAATATATATAAGGAAGATTCAGGATGATCTGAAACTTTTTTTTGACTCTAAAAATGATCTTCCATTCCACAGATGCTGCCCCCTAAAGGGTATATAGTGACTTAAGTAAATTAAAATTGTTCTTGTAATTTGGGCACTATTATTTTCTTAGTTTCCTGGATTAAAGAAGTAGGAGTTTTTTAACTCTTTATCCTCTGTCCCTGGCACCCAACCTGTCAATCTTCTTTGAATTTTTTATTTTAAACTTAAACATCATGCAAAATGATTATTTCCATATACAATATGTGAAACTGTGAATCTCTATTATATACAAAATATTATTCCATTTAAGTATATAATACAGTCAATATAGAACTTTCTGTTGGTTTGTTCTTCTGGCCTTTCTTTTGATCACTTAAAAAATGTTTCAATGAGCTTTTCTTTTTGGGGAGGAGAGAGTAGCCTATTGCTACTTGACATTTTCCTTCCACCTTATCATCAAAAAATAAAACCTTTGAAACAAATAAGCATAGTTGGAAAATTAAGTTCCCACATTGACCATGACCAAAAATTCATGTCCTCTTGAGTCCATTACCGGTGTCTGTCAGAAGGTGGATAGCTTTCTTCATCATTGGTCTTTTGGAACTGTGGTTGGGCCTTGAATTGTTCAGAGACCCAAAGTCTTTCAAAGCTGTTTTTCTTTTTTTAAATTTATTAAAAAATAGCCACTTCGCCACCTAGCTGCCCCAAAGCAGTCTTTCTTTCCAAAAAGAAATTGTATAAATTGTTCTCCTGGTTCTTCTCACTTCACTCTAGAACAATTCCTATTAATCTTCCCAGGTTTCTATGAGACTGACCCAGATAGTATTCATGATTTTTCTTTCACAGTGTTTCTTTGATTTTTTCTTCTGTGTTCTCAATGCCATTCTTCTTGTTCAGTCTTGTTCATCTCATGCTGCAGGTATAATTAACTTTGCCTTTCTCTCTCGGTCTCTCCTCCTTTGTCTAAGAAATGCTAAAGGAATCTTTCTAAAACATGATTTTCCATTTCCTTTCTCTACTACAGAACCTACTACTATTTTCTTAATGCCTATCAGGTCTCATACACAATTCTTAGGTGAGAATTCAAGGCTCTACATTAGTTGGTCTTATCTAACAAATCCAACTTTAATCTTCATTACTCTCCAAGATAAACTCTTACCTTGGATTAGTTTTATTTCTCACCAAGTAGAATACACACATTTTTCAGTGCAGTGACCTTTTTTTGCCTTTGTATCCACTTCCTCCATGAAACTTTCCCAGACCAGTTCAGTTCACATTATTATAAATTATGCTTTCTTATTTGAATGCCTGTAGGATTTGTAAACTCTACCAGCAACATTTAACATTTCATAATTCACTATCTAGTACTATTTGCTATAGATTTCACATATATGTCTTTTTTCTCCAACATGATTATAAGTTACTCTGGGAAAATGATATAATGAGCACATATGGAAAGAAAACAGCTGTGAAAGAGTTATGATCAATGCATTGATTAATTATGACTCTAGAATACTGGTAATGAATCATGTTTCATTTGGCAAGATCTGTGATAGATTAAGAGATGCAGAATGAAAAAGGCATTTTCAGACACTGAAAAGGAAGAAAATAAGAAAATAATGGCTTGTTAAAAAAATAAGCAGATAGGACCAGAAGGAGGCTATAATAGTTCATAGACAAGGAGGGCAATATTGAAACTACCATGTTAAATTTGAATTAAACAATAAAAAACCCGCAGAGGAGCGAAGCAATAGTAATGATGCAGAGGTGGGGAGCATAGGGTCTAAGCTGATCCTCCTGAGTGTAGCATAGGTTGAGTGTTGTGTATGAGCATGTGTGTGTTCACATATATGTGTGTTATTTATATGTGGTGTGTATGTGGCATGTGTGTGAGGTAAGTGTTTGAAAACACCTCTGAGGGTAGAGCATGGATAGATCTGTCTTCAAGGTAATTGAGCACAGAGTTCAGGCAATCATAATAATTCTAAAATTTCACAAAGAGTTTGAATACAATCATGTGATATGGAGAGGTCTCAAGAGAAATGAGTGTTTGATGTTATTAGGCGCACAACACAGATTCTTTGAATTTGAATGAAAAAATATAAGAGCACTAAAAGAGAAATAAAAAAGACCCCCTGAACCTGAAGATGATAAACTCACAGATAACATTCCAAAAGATGGAAAGAAAAAAAGCTTAAAAATCTCCAGGTGCTACACAATATATTTTTTTTTGTAATTGATTAGCTAGATAGTGCAGTGGCAAGAGTGTCAGCCTTGAAATCAGTAGGAACTGAGTTTAAATCCAGCCTCAGGTACTTACTAGCTGTATTACCCTGGGTAAGTTGACTTAACCTTGTTTGCCTCCATTTTCCTGTCTATAATATAAGCTGGAGAAGGAAATGGCAAAATGTTCCAGAATCTGCTAAGAAAACCCCACATGGGGTGATTAAAGGTTGGCTAAAACTGAAAAATAACTGAAAAACAAAATGTGTCTATCCATTTATATATATATATATATATATATATATATATATATACATACATGTGCACAAGTGGATATTATGTATATATTATATTAACATTGTATGAAAACACGAAAATAGATATTCTATATAGATTATATTTAACTTATATATATGTGGAAAGATAAATGGATACTGTATATGGAATGTATCTATGCATAATGAAGTGGATACATATTATATGTAATATATAAGTAATATGTCTATCATTTATATACTATATATAATATACATATGTTTATGCATGCACAAGAGGACAGACATTGCAAACACACACACACACACACACACACACACACACACACACACACAAACACAGAGTTTCTTGAGAGGAAGAATTGTTTAACTTGGTGTTTGCATTCCATCACCTGGCTTGCTGAATGACAGTTGTGACTGTGGGCCTGCCTTCACCTTAGCCCAGAGGAGGGCCTGGAGAACGTGTTTGGTGGACACGCAGCTAGCTGCCTCTGGCCAGTCCGGATGATGGATGTCATCTAAGAGATTCTCACAGACCCACCACAGTCTCTTGAGTGATCAAGGCCCAAGGAAGACTACAACTACTGAAGACCATCCTTCAGGTTTCCTCACCAAAGAAGCCAGGACGGAGAGTGGCAAAGCTCCATTCTACCCAGATCACCTGCACCATTCTGGCCTGAAGCCTCTTACCCAGGAAGACCAAAGCTGCATAGGTGGAGGTCATGACGCCCGCATACAGCTCCTTCTGCCACTCTACCAGGCTCCTCCACTCTGGCTCTGAGAAGTACACGGCCACGTCGTCAAATGTCACGGGCACCTGGAACCACAAGCACGAGGCCCGCAGGCCTGGGTGAGCCCGCGGGCCTGGGTGAGCCCGCGGGCCTGGGTCAGCCCGCAGGCCTGGGTGAGCCCGCAGGCCTGGGTGAGCCCGCAGGCCTGGGTGAGCCCGCAGGCCTGGGTGAGCCCGCAGGCCTGGGTGAGCCCGGGGCCTGCAAGGGGCCCCCTCAGGGGCTACCTCTAGTCGGCATTTTGAGGGGGGCCGCGTTTCCCGGGCAAATTCTCCGGCAGAGTGGGACTCCCTCTGGGCCCCGCCGGGCCCCGGGCTATTCGGAGTCCTGGCCCCGGGCCGCTGCGGTCGGCCGGGCCCTGTCTGCCAGGGCTGGCTAAGCAGTCCCAGGGAGGCCCCTCGGCGGCTGGCCCCGCGGCCCCGCGGCCCGCCTGCTGCAGCCGCGTTCTCAGCCGGAGGGGCCGGCCCCGGGGCGCCCTTGTGCCCCAGTCCCGCCCGGCCCCCCATGCAGGGCCGCCCGGGGTGGGGGGGCCCTTCGGCCTCGTCGGAGGCGAGGACCAGGGACCAGGCTCCCCCTCTGTGCCCCGGGGCAGAAGTGGCCGTTAGGCGGGCGGGCGAGGCCCCCCAGAACCAGGCTGTCAACTTCAAATCCCCGGGGAAGGGCTTCTCAGGGACGCGCCCCCCTCCCGCGCGGACCCCCTGCCCCGCCTCCGGGAGGCCTGGACCCGGGTGGGGCCGCCCTTACCCGAGCGGGCGCCCCCGGGGCCATGGCCGCCCCGTCTCCCCCGGCCGGGAGCAGCGAGCCCGAGACGGGTAGCGCCGTGGGGGCTCGGGCGGTCTGGGCATCCGGCGCCCCTCGCCTGGCAGGGAGGGTCCGCCCCTTCTCGGCGCTCCGCCCCCAGAGCGCCCCCTTCGGGCCGGAGGGGTCCGCCTCGCCCCTCCCCGCCGGCCCGGCGCCTCCTCCCCTGCTGCTCCGGCCGTCCTGCCCCCCTTTCCCCCCTCCCTCGGTGACCGCCCCCCCCCAGCACCGTTTCCCGGCCCAGAGCCGGATCCGGGGCGCCTGGGAGAAGCGGAGCAGGGAGTGCGGGGCCTGCCGAGCCGCGTGAGGACACGCGAGAAGGAAGCTTGCGTGGCCCGCCCAGCGGAGGGGCCTGGACCTGTCGGCACAGCCCCAGGAGCCGGCAGGGGTCGGTGCTGGGATAAAGGCCGCTCCGCCCTGAAGGCAGCCACACTCTGCGGGGCTCCGGGGGGCCGGGGACCTTGGCTTCTCTGGGCAGGGCTGAGGTGGCAAGGGCAAGACTCCTGTTCCTTCCAGATGGTTCCTTGTTGAATTCTCCCACACTTTCAAGGAGAACTTCTTTGGTTTCTGGGAAATATTGAGAAGGGATTTGCCAATGGATGGATACTGTGATGCCTGAAGAGGTGATAACTTCTGGCGGGGCCCAGTGGAGGGTAAGATGTCGGGGACCCACACCCTGAGATGGGTGAAGGGTCTGGCTCACAGGAGCGCCCCATAAATAGGAGCAGGACCAACTGTGAATGAAACGCTCACTTCATCTTAAGACTTTCACAGTTTGTCTCCCCAGACTTGTGAGGTAGACCTGTCTGCAGGTATTATTTGCCGTGTAGATGAGGAAACTGAAATTCTGAGGGTAAATGCCTTTCCTATAGGCTGAGCTGGTAAGGTAAAATAAATGATTCAACTCATGCCTTAGGCTCCAAATCCAGTGTCTTTTTCTACACTTCTTCCTTCACTGCAAAACTTAATTTCCTTAACACCACCCAATGAAAACCTTTGTGCTTTTTCTCTAGCCACATTAGAGAACTTTGATGAACAACATTCCCAGTCCTTTTTTTTCTGCCTGCAATGTCTCTTTTCCTTCTCAGTTGAGTACTCCAGTACTTTCTAGACAAATTTTACCCAGCTCTACCATCTTACTGTATATCCCTTGGACTGTTTATGTCCAAGGTAATGGTTGAAGGGGGTATAGCCATATTCACTTGTTTTTATTTATTTATCTTACTCAGACTGGGAAAACAGGGGCCAGCTCCTATTGCCATTGTTTCCTTGCTCATTGTAGTAGAGAATCTTTCTCAAGTTGAGATTTCATGTAGGCAATACAGAACACTTACTCTTCATACGAATCAATCAGCTCAAGTTTAGAGATGTTTTATTTATTGCTGTGTCATTATAAACTCCAGCAAAAAAACAAAACAACATCAGCAACCAATGTCTCAAAAGCAACTGTATTCATTCAAGACTACATTCTACAAGGGCCATAAAGTACCCATGACCATCAGCTTCTCTGTCCATGTCTGAGGTAGGCAAGAGGAAGATTCCCGTTCATTTCAAACGATTCTATATTCAGAGTTCTCTCTCACACTTTCAAGGAGAACTTCTTTTGTTTCTGGGAAATATTGAATGAAAAGGGATTTGCCAATGGATGGATATTGTGATGCATGAAGAGGTGATAACTTCTTGTGAGGCACATAAAAACACCAGTCTCATTCTTAACTACACCTGTTTTTGAACAAAAGACAGCATCCTTTACAACTAATGATTCTGACAAAGGACTCATTTCTAAAATATACAGAGAACCGAGTCATATTTTTAAAACAAAAAGCCATTCCCCAATTGACAAATGGTCAAAGGATATGCAAAGGCAATTTACAGATGAGGAGATCAAAGTAATCCATAGCCATAAGAAAAAATGCTCTAAATCATTATTAGAGAAATGCAAATTAAAGCTTCCCTGAGGTACCACCTCACACCTCTCAGATTGGCCAGTATAACCAGGAAGGATAATGATCATTGTTGGAAGGGATGTGGGAAATCTGGGACACTATTACACTGTTGGTGGAGCTGTGAACTCATCCAACCCTTCTGGAGAGCTATTTGGAACTATGCCCAAAGGGCAACAAAAATGTACATACCCTTTGACCCAGTATAGACCACTACTGGGTCTATACCCTGAAGAGATGAGGAAAAAGGGTAAAAACATTACTTGTACAAAAATATTTATAGCAGCCCTGTTTGTGGTGGCAAAGAACTGGAAATCCAGTAAATGTCCTTCAATTGGGGAATGGCTTAACAAACTGTGGTATATGTATGTCATGGAACACTATTGTCCTATCCTATTAGAAACCAGGAGGGACGGGATTTCAGGGAAACCTGGAGGGATTTGCATGAACTGATGCTGAGTGAGATGAGCAGAACCAGAAAAACACTGTACACCTTAACAGCAACATGGGAGTGATGTTCAAGCTTGAAGGACCTGCTCATTTCATCAGTGCAACAATCGGGAACAATTTTGGGCTGTCTGCAAAGGAGAGTACCATCTGTATCCAGATAAGGACCTGTGGAGTTTGAACAAAGTACAAGGACTATTCCCTTTAATTCAGAAAAAAAAACAGATAGCTTATTGTCTGATCTTGTTACCTCTTAGACTTCTCTTTAAGGATATGATTTCTCTTTCATCACACCCAATTTGGATCAAGGTACAACATGGAAACAAAGTAAAGACTGACAGAGTGCATTCTGTGGGGGGGGGAGGGGGGAGGGAAGCAAGATTGGGGCAAAATGTAAAACAAATAATATCTTTAATAAAAAATAAATTTAAATTAAAAAAAAGAAAAGGAAGCTTGGTTTACACCAAGAGGCTTCAAGGTTCCAACTAATTTAATAAACATTTTAAGCACCTCTGATATGTCAGACACTAGAAATACTGTTAATGAAAAGAAAGACAATCATTGCCCTCAAGAAGCTTACAATCTAAAGGGCAGACAACACACAAAAGAAGGCAGGAAAGTGGGGGGTGGAGATACTAGGGGGTGCCTGGTGTGGGGGCATCTTGTTCCGTGGCATTCAAATAAAATGGCATGTTTTGCTTTCATCAAAAAAAAGCATCACAGTTTATTTACCAACTTCACTGACCAGGGTACTAAACTTCTGCCTGGTTCCAGAAATAAATGTGAAAAATAAGTGGAAACAATGAGGAGACTGATCCTAGTGAAATCTAAATAAAAGCATCCCAACAATCAGAGATTTCCCAGAATGGAATATGGCCTGCCTCCTGAGGTACTACGTAGGTTTTCCATCAGACCACTGGCTGAAAGATGTAAAGAGTTTGGATATCTACTTCCTTGTATGCTAGAGGTTTTGTTTTAACTCCAGTCAAGGTCCATCAGTCCACATAGCAGGTCCTTGTAGTGCTGCTTCTTCGTGTGTACCTTCACATGGGCTGTGAGTTTCGACTGTTTAGGGAATGTCTTGTCACACTCACTGCAGCAGAAGTACCTGGCCTTGCTGTGGATTTGCAGGTGACTCTTCATGTCTCCTTTCAGGCGAAAAGTCCTGTCACACTTGGGACACTGGAAGGGCCTCTCCCCAGTGTGCAGTCGGATGTGCCCAGTGAGATGACAATGTTTGGTGAAGTTCTTACCACACTCACTGCAGGAGAAGGGCCTTTCCCCACTGTGCCGGCGCTGGTGGGCCTTCATGTCAGCTTTCACCCGGAAGCTCTTGTCACACTCAGGACACTGGAAGGGTCTCTCCCCTGTGTGCAGGAGCAGATGCCTGAGCAGGTGCCCCTTCTGGTGGAAGCTCTTGTCACACTGGGAACACTGAAAGGGTCTCTCCCCTGTGTGCAGGGACAGGTGCCTGAGCAGCTGCCCCTTCTGGTGGAAGCTCTTGTCACACTCAGGGCACTGAAAGGGTCTTTCCCCTGTGAGCAGGTGCTGGTGGTGCAGCAATCGGTCCTTCCGGCCATAGTTCTTCTGGCAAACAGGACAGAAAAAGGGTTTCTTCTCTCTATGAACCCTGATGTGATTGGCCAGTTGAGACTTGTGGGTGAAGCCCTTGTTACATTCACTACAGCGGAATGGTAAGAGCCAAGATAAGTTCTGGTTTTGAAGATTTTTCTGCTCTTTTGAAGTTGAAGATCTAGAATTCCCTGGAATTAACAAAAAAATCCTGTCAGTATTCATGGCTGTGCCATGTCAAGGCTAAGGGACTTACTACATTGGAAGCATATATTTTGTATATGTGTATACACATACTCCCAGTTTCAAGGAGTTATTTTGTGAACCAAATCACATGGTTTTGTAAATCTATTAAGCACTATATAAATGGTGTTAATATTTCTAGAAACAAATTAACTTCTTTATGCCTTTAACAAAGTTAGATACTGACTCTGAACTGTCCTAAAAATCCAAAATTTCATGATCAGAGATTCTCTTGCTTTGCCCCTAAATTCATTTTTTTCATTTCATCATTACAGCCAAGTACAGTTAAGTCCAAAGATTTCTCTCTTGAAGGTAGGCAGTCATATGAATTAAAATAATCTGGAAGGCTTATGTATATGGCTGCTACATCTTCCCCAGTCTCTGATGTGACTCATGGAGATCAGATAGAGAGACATTGTTAATCTCAAAAATTCTACCACAGTTCAAGGAAGATCTTACCCTGTAAGAATGGTGAGTCTCTAAGACTTTATATACATGTGACTCTTACAGCAGTTCTGTGAAATAATGTCTTATATGCTGTACAAGCATTGTCATCCCCATTTCACAGATGAGAACATTACAGCTCAGAGATTAAATGGATTGTGGTCACTGGTACATGTGGGAGTATAATTCAAGTCATATTGTGTGCAGTGTGTTCCTTCTGCAATACCATGTGGCTTCTCTTAGAGACAATGAGTAAAAAAAAGAATCAGGAGGGTCCACTTTGTTCCATTCTCCTTTCTTTGCAGATTCAAAGTTCAACCATGCTCCTGAGCCAGTCTGTGGAGAATGTAATCCCCCAGATTCTTACTGATCTGGAACAAATGTTTCCTAGCATAACATTATGGCTACTGAGGTGGATCTACCCTTTGGGAAAGGAAATTAAATGCTTAAGGATTTTGTCTCTTATGAGGAATACTCATCTTAATCATACTGCTTTCAGGTGAAAAGTCTTGTCTCATTTGGCCTAGTCATACTGCAGGCCTTACCTCCTCAACTTGCAACCCTGCCCTCTCCCCCAGTATTTTTACTATAGCTATGCCATTTATTATAGTCAGCTAAAAAAACAGAGGGTTGAAATTTCAGCGAAGTTGAACAGAACTATAGGTCTTTTCCTTATTGCCTTGTGGAATTAACTAGGAACTCAACATTTCCTCACCCTGAAGCAGTCTTCTTTTTTTAGTGATCTAATTCCTAGTTTATTTAGGAATTCCTAGTCTATTTAGGCAATAGACAAAAAAAAGAAGCAAGACATTTTCTATCATATTGCTACAAATTTCACTCACCAATCTATGACATTTCTTTTTCAGAAGCTTGAATTTCAGGTTTCTGAAACTAGAAAAACAAGACAGTGCCTGGGTCTGTGTATGACACAGGTGACAGTGGGGTCTGGAGTTCTGGACAACTGACCTTTTTACCTGCTTTCTTGAAGCCCAATCCTGCCCTGACATCAAACCTCAGCTGGACATGAAAATTTAAGTCTCAGAGGAGGAGAAATCCTAAGTTTCACTTCTTTAGTCTCTTCTACTCACCAGAAAACAGCTGCCCCTGTGTGCTCTTCAAGTTAGGATGTTCCTCAGCACTGGAACCAATGGCCAGTTCCTGATCTCTGATGAATGGCTCTGCCCCTTGTTCAATCTGAGTTATCAAGTCTGGTTTGGGAATGGCATAGCCTGGACAAAGGCCACAAAAAGACAGTTAAGTTTATTTTCCTTAAGTTCCCTAGAAGCACAAGTTGTGGGAACACTAAAAAAATGGAAGCTTTCAGTTCCTATAAAATAGAACATGACTGTCCAGATCCTAACATGGAGTTCCTAGAGGATGCCCAATCCATCTTGTTCAAAGCTTTCCATGAGTTAACTTCTCATCTCTTGTGTATGGTGATTAAATTACAAATATTTTTGTTTTTTGAGTTCCATGATGAGTCATTTGAGTTGACTCAAGATATGGACTTTGAAGGACTATGTCTTAAAAACAACTGGTTTTAGGTAAAATGTTCTAATGTTCTTGGGTGATCAATTCCCATTATCTTAAATGAGCTGCCTGGAGTTAAGGAGCTGCCCCAAATCAAGTCAACTTTTAGGGTGCAGTCAGGTCTACAAAAACTTTATGAGGTAGATAGATGGTTATTTCCATTTTCAACATTAAGAAACTCAAGTGCAAAGAAAGACTGGGACTTGCATCAAAGGTCTGCTTACCCTAACTTCTGAGGCCCTTTTCAGTCAATAAATACCTGCCATGTGGTAGGCCCTGTGCTAAGTACCAGAGATACAAATGAAAGCAAAAGACTGAGAGCCTGCCTTCCAGGAGCTCCTAGCCTCATGTGGGAGACACATCAAGATAGATATTAGAGATCAGTAAGAGTCATGGAGGGAAGGCCCTGGTATTAAGGGGGATCAGGATAGGCTTCCTCTAGAAGGTAGGATTTGTAGCTAAGACTTGAAGAAAGCCCCAGAAACCAGGAGGTGGAGATGAGAAGGAAGGAGAGCAATGAAAATGCCCAGGCAGGCCACCAAGTGTCTTGTTCAGGAAAGAGCAAGGAGGCCAGTATCTCTGTATCAGAGTGTGGAATGCTGAGGAGGGGAGAAGACTGGAAAGATTGGGAATCTTAAACTGGATTTCCATCTCAACAAGTGGTCTTTGAGCCTGACCAGACTTGCTTTGGTTTCCAATGCAGCAGGGTAGCTCAACGTGGGGAAAATCTGCTGGGCATAGGTTTTCATCTCCAGCTCTTCAAACCTGGCTTCCATTTTGACCGCTCTGCTCAAACTGTTCCCATGAAGGTCACAGGCTAGGATGATCCACCCCTACTCACTTCACATTCTCTGTAGACTCTGCATATTCTGGTTATCAAAGCTTTCTTTTGGAAATTTCTCAACTCCCCTCCATTAGGAAGCTTTTTCACTCTATTCCAGTTCATGGGCATTCTTCCCTCTTCTGAGGGAATCATTTACCAGTGTTTGCTTCACATCGTTGACAACTCCTGTATCACTGAACATCTCTCAAAGTATTGTAATTCAGAAAAAAAGTGTGGCAGATTGGGCAGAGAGCTTGAGTCAGGGCCTGTGGCTGACCCTCTCTGGGGAGCCAAGGGCAAGCCAAGCACTCTGACCATCACCCGACTCTCCCAGCCTGGAAGGGATGCAAATGACACCAGTGATGGGGCAATTCTCTAACATATATCTACTAAATTATTGCCATATGTGTGGGGAATTCTCAAGTCATACAATTCCCCATCTTCACAAAATCTTTACTATTACTAGAATATTTACATCCTATACTGTTTGTTTTTGGTTTCTCCAAAGAGATTATTAGGTTCTAAAGAGGTTGTATGTTTTATACTGATAAGAGAGGCAATGTGGTCTAGAGCAGGGGCATTGAAACTCAAATAGAAACAGATCCTAGCTGGTAGAAAATTGTCTTAGAAAACCACAAATTAACATTACTTATGTTGTATTTTTATTCTGATAAACATTTCCCAATTACATTTAAACAGGCAGTGATTTTGATACTTATTGATAAAAGATAGAAAAAGAGCTGTGGTCAGGAAGATGTAGGTTCAAGTCCTTTCTCTATTTCTTGTATCTACCTACATACATAGGTGAACATTTACACATATATAAATTTTTCTCTTTTCCCCAAAGTTGAATATAGTGCTCTTCACATAGTAGGTAAGTATTTGTCAGACATATAAAGTTAATCTTCTTTTAATAGCACAATAAAACAGGAGGCCTGTGTAAAATTCTGATTGCTGTTTTGACAAAAAAAGAGTCCTAAAATTCAGAAGATATAATGAAACTGTTAAAAGGAAAGAATTAAGAGATGCACTTCATGATGAAAAACTTGAATTATCATTTATTCTTGTGGGTATTCATGAGATATTTATAGAACTGAAAAGGAGACAGACTCAAATGAGAGTAGTGAAATAAGATTAGCCTGAGGCTCCATTCTTGAGGTGATTATCATTAGCCAAGCAAAGACATACATGCCACCAAAAATATAGAAAAATGCTGTAGGGTGGATGTTTCACTTGATGGGATGGAGCTGGTATGGACACAAGTTAGCGCAGCATGACAGTCCAAGTTTGTACAGTAAAAATCACCTCTCATTTCTAGGGGATCTTTGTCAATATTGATGTTGCAGTTTCATTTTTATCTTTGTATTCCTAGCACCTACCATCTTTATATATAGTAGTTACCCAAATTGAAGAACTTGAGCCAGAAGACCTTTGGAGGTCTTTTCCAGTATAAGATTCTCTAAGACATTTTCTTCATGTGAGTAAGGTATGGAGTGGATGTCTTACCCAGTGAGACCAGAGTTTTATAATTGGTCTTCACCATATCCTTGTAAAGCTCCTTCTGCCACTCTTCCAAGCTTCTCCACTCTTGCTCCGTGAAATACATGGTCACATCATCAAATGTTACAGGTACCTGGAACCACAAATGTGAATCACATTTATCTTCACTCTTCACCACTAATTCAGAAACATTTTTTCCTTTCTTAAATTCCATTTTTATATCTTTCATTTTTCTGTAGTATCACTTCTAAAAATAATCCTCCTTTCTCCTAGTCAGTAAATCATAACTTGTAACAAAGAACAAAATGGAGAAAATAAGCACAAAACCGACCACTATATGAAAAAATAGTGTGCTGTAGTCATGCCAAAATACAGTGCTAAGTACTGGGGTTAAAACTGCAAAAAATGAATTTACTTATACCTAAGGAGCCCAGTGGATAGGGAGAGATATTTTGGAAGGGAAACGCTTAGGCATGGGGACTCAGTTTCAGTCAAGAGTGCAAGACTCCAAGGTGGAAGCTAGGGTGTTGGGGTCAAGAGAGGCAATGGAATGGGATGGTAATGGGATCTGACTACAGGATTCCCTCTTCTTGAAAAGAGAGGAGAGGAGTGAATTTTCCCAGTTCTTCTTTGGGATCATTATAATCTAGTTTTCTATTTTTGCTATCCATATATATATATATATATATATATATATAATATATATATATATATATGATTGTTTTCATGTTTCTGCATACTTTACTCTGTATCAGTTCACAAATCATTTTATTCCTTTCATCCATGGCAAATGTTACAAATTTATTCCCATAAGATGCATTTTTATCATTTTAAAGTTGACTTTGCAGCCCACAAGAAGACTTGGGCGTAAATACATCTTCCAAGACAACAAGGACTCCTTTTTCTTTTTTTCCCAAGCATATTGTCAAGGTTAGTAATTGGCACAACAGAGTTCAGTGATCAAAGCCATACCTTAGAGTCAGAGCAGCCTTTTCCACAATTATTTAAGTTAATTTACATAAGGTTTACCGATGCCAGCTAAATTCAGACTGTGATTATTATGCTGACTTATAAAAGGAGGGATGGTGGTCTACAGAACTATAGAAACCAGGAAAACACAGAGTTGAATATCCCTTAGAAAGTCCCCAACCAGAAACCTCTCCTTCACCAGAGGGACCCAGTGTTAGGGAAAAAATAAGATTAAATAATCCTCCATCCATTTTCTTCATTTCCCTCAAGAGGCAGGACCAGTTTAAGTTGTGTGCATAGTCTCTTCCACAATTTTCTACCAAGACCCATATATATATATATATATATATATATATATATATATATATATATATATATACATATATATATATATATAACCAAACCTATGTCCTAGAAATTGGTACAATAACAATCAATATTAATATTAATACTAATCTAATATTCATTAAATAAAAGGTATAAAAAGGAAACTGATTTTTTTATTGGGGAAGTGACATTTCTCCTTATAAATTTGAAGCAGTCTCTTAAATTTCTTGGTTATGTGACAAATTTACTTCAAAGATTCTTTTCCCCAGATAATCTGTTTCTCTTCTATTTTTATCTACATTGGTTTTGTTTGGGTAAAAACAGTTTTTAAAATCTGTTCATTTTATATTCTGTGATGTTTCCTACTATATATAACTTGTTTGGTCAAGGATTTTTATATATACTTGCAGATGACATGCCCTACCCTGTTTCTCTAATTTGTTTAGGATGTCTCCTTTTCTAAGTCATGAATCCATTTATTTGGAGATTATCTTGGTGTTTGCTGTAACATGATGATCTATTGCCAATTTCTGACAGACAGCTTAAGAACTATTTTTTTTCAAATGCAATAGTAATACAGGTGGAAGATACTAAAATGAAGTGATTTTCATTGTGAAAAGGCCTGAGATCTATTATCCTTGGGAGACAAAATTTCCTAGGGATATCTTGAGTCTTGGGAAAGTTTCATTCCTTCTTACCCACTTCTTCATCTATAAAATGAGACAATTGTACTATACAATCCTTAAACTCGTTTTTCAATGTAAATTCAAAAATACTACTTTGATGTCTCATCCTGTGCCTCTCTATCAAGCCCAACTCTGGCCCAGGGTCCAGACACTAATCCTCTTGCCATCTAACCTCCTGCCCTGGTCTTGTCAGCACAAAACACTGGATTATGGAGTTACTGAGACCATCAATCCCAGCCTCCCTCTGTATTCTACATATTAAAATCCCTACAATACCACACTCACTTTATACTCCTTTGTTCTAGTAAAAGAAGAAGTGCCAAGGCAAGGTCTGGTTACTTGTGTCATTGTTACAATCCCCTTCTTGTGTTCTCTGGGATCTTATTCCTTTGATCATTTTATTATTTATTCATTATTTATTCCTTTTCATTCTCTTTTATTTTTGGTCTCTCCCTATTTCCCGGTTATTCCCCTGTTGCCTGTCAACATTTAGATTTCACTAATGTTTAAAAAAGAATCTCATTTGGTCCTACCAAATCCTCTTGCAGGTCCTCCTGCACTTATCCTCTATAACTGAAGTACAATATTTGTGTAATCCCTGTGTAAAAGGGGTCCTTGACACTTTTCTGAGTCCTGAGAAACTCCTCAGAAATAAAAATTTGGCTAGTTGCCTTTAGGCCTGAGAACATTCTGACAGGACCCAAATGGTTGACCCTGGGGTCACAAAATGTACCATAAATTTGTCTGAGACTCTCAAAAATGCTCTTGTTAACTACTCCTTTTTGCTGTATCTGCAAAATTTCTGCTTCTTCCCAAAAATCCCCTTCCCCAGATGCAACTGGGACTATGAGAGAGTAAACCTCATTCGACTCCTTATGTCACAGGAAACATGTTACAAGGAAATATATCTAACTCCTATCTCTGCTTCTGTACCCTGCTTGCTCACAACCCCCCCCCCCCCAATAACATAAAAACCTTGTTCTCTGGACACTTGATGCTATGTGCTTTGCAGTTGTAACCCCACATAGTCACTGGTAATAAACTCTACTCCCCAAAATTCATAGCTTGGTCTCCATCTCACGTTTTGGGCACAACATAACCAACCCCTGGAAACAGCTGTCCTCACTGCCTTTATTTCTGTGCTTGACTCATCCTGTTCTCCAGAAAGTTACATCTTTCTTCAGTTCCCATCCTCTTGGCCTACATGCAGTGTTAGAACCTGCTGACATGCTCTCTCCTTCAGGGTACTTTCTCTTCCAGTTTGCCTCCTTTTTGTCTAATCACTTCCTGGTCTCTAGGCAGGATCCTGCCCTGAAAGTGTGAGAATATTCTAGCTTTTAGTTTTAAGCATTTGCATGCCAACTCTCTCTTTTAAAGAGATAATTTCCCAATTACATAAACAACCTTTTCTGAGCTCTCCTTCCATATTATCTGCTTGCAGATCTCCATTGAGAAAATTCATATGTATCTCACACTCATGATATTTAAAATAGAATTTGTTATTTTTTCCCTAAACTTAATCTAACTTATACTATTTCAATTTCAAGGTTCTGACAAAGGTCTGCAATGTTGGAGTTATCCCTGACTTTTCCCTCTTCCCTATTCCCCAAATTAGTCACCAAGTTCTCTGTGATCAGATGAACAAAATGGTCCTTTTCCCTATTCAATATCAATCAAATCTATTTAACATATTGATGAAAAGCAATAAAATAAAAATAACAAGCATATAAAGTTGTAGGAGGGAGTCAGACATAATTCAAGTAAGCTGGAAAATTGACTCATGCAGCAAGAAAATTAGATAGAAATAAAAAAATATTTTGGAAAAGAAATGATTAAATCTGAGCAAATTCAGTATGAAAAATGGATGCCATTATCTGCTGCTGTCTAGAACCCAAACATAGATTTATAAAGTGGATTAATAATTTTCAAGAACAAAAGCTGTGGGAGCCAATTCATGTTCTTTTAAGGGGGGGGGGGAAGTTCTGTGAAAAAGATCTCTGAGTACTTTCCAAGCAAACAGTTTAGCTGGACTGTTTTTTTCTAAAATTCTAAATAATGATTCTTAAGGTTTTTTTTTTTTTTTTTTTGCAAGGCAAATGGGGTTAAGTGGCTTGCCCAAGGCCACACACCTAGGTAATCATTAAGTGTCTGAGACACAGATTTGAACCCAGGTACTCCTGACTCCAAGGCCGGTGCTTTATCCACTACACCACCTAGAAGCCCCAGTAATGATTCTTTGAAGTCTGAAATGTGAGTCTGCTTTAATAGATTTTCTATTTCCTTTGCTGTGTATATGCTGATTCACTTTCCAGAGTTTAGGCAGAATTTCCTTGAAGAATTCATTATTCTTGTTTTCAAAGTTGAGTCATTTATTCTACTCCTATTTAAAAAGCCTACTGCCTAAAAAAATTCCAGTGGATCCAGAGAGCCTCTAGTTCTTGCTCTGTTTCACATATCCCCCTCTCTTTCAGGGTAGGTTTCCTGCTCACTATTTATCTTTTGGCACTTGGTGGCCCAGCAATATTTGCTATTCTTCACACAGGAGGCTCCATGTCCCATCTCCAAACTTTTGCACTGTCTGGGCCCTTGCCTCAATTCTGCCTCTTTGACTCTAGATTCCTTCAAGATTCAGCTCAAACATCTATTTTCTGGGGAAGACCTTTCCTGTTCCTTCCCTGAGACCCCAAACCCCAGTTGTGAATGGGGTCATTTCAAGTTACCTAGTATTCTATCTACTTATATATGTGTATTTGTACTCAAATTGACTTCTTCCCTGCCTTGGGGGCAGGGACTCTTAAAAATTTTGTCTTTTGTACCCCAGCAACAGAATGCCTGGTCTTGAAAAGCAAATACTAAAATTTAGGACTGATTTGTAAATCAGACTCTCTGAAAGTGAGGGACAAGATAGGCAGGGGGAGACCAAGATGAACAAAATCCAAAAAGTTAAGTTTCCTGAGGAGGTGGATCTTGAGCTCGAGCTGGAGGAAGTTTGACTGGGAGAAGAATGGCCCAGTGACCCTGGTGCCACAACTCCTGGATTGACAAGCACTAATCACACTGTAGTCTGAATCTGGAGAGAGTATGCTAAGGCAAGGTGTGGGACACCCAAGTGAGAACCTCCCTTTTCCCAAGGCAGCTGATGAAGCTTTACATTTGGAGTGGCATCACTGAAGGACGGCCCTGAGGAGTCTGCTTTGTTCTTTCTGAAATTATAGACCCAGGCTTGTTTGAAAGACAGGCAGTTACTAAGTGGTGGGAGTATGCAGGGGTAATGGTAGGTCAATGAACCTGGAAACAGAAATGGGAGCCAGGTGTATATCAGATCCCCCACCTAAATCAGGTTCCACTTGAAAATATTTAATAAGTATTTCAATCCTATAATCCTGGTAAAAAAAGTTTGATTTCTTTTTGTTGTAAGAAGTGGATTGTTATCTCCTCATATGACAATTACAAACTCAGAAAGACAAATTGGTCTTGCCTTCATAATATTTTAAAGCCAGGAAGAGATAAAATTCGTCAGATAGATGATATTCTTTGTGAAGGAATAACTTCTTATAACTATATTGTGATGAAGCTTAATTCCCTTTAGAGAACACTAACTTCATTATGGGTCACCTTGCTCTCCCTACTTAAAAATTAAGACTCAAAAAGTCTCCCCCAGGCTAATCACAAATCTAGGAGAACAGTGCTCAGCATGAAAGGAGACCTTCCTACCAGGAAGAAACAAGATAAAGACGATAATCCTTGAGCAGTTTTCAGGTAGCAATATTGTATAATTGTATGATTTCTATGTTTAGGTCACTAAGGAGGTTAATTATTTTCCTTATTCCCAAATGGTATAAAGTCCTGTTTCTTTCTCAGTACTGTGTGGTCATTATCTCAGAATGACATCCACCTATATAGGTTATGGGAAACATCTTGGAGAATAAAACTTAAAAATGTCTAACCTATATTTCTGTTTTTATTTTATTTTAACCCTATGTTTTTCAGATTCTTACAATTTTAGGATTTATAGTTTTTGGTGCCCTGTGGACTTGGATGGACAGGAATATTGAGCAGGGCCTGTCTGCACTCATATGTAAAAGCATTGTCCATCTGATTATCCCCCTTTTTAGCTTGTTTGTTGCCTATCCATTCTTTTGACCTGGGTCTCTAGGCCTATCTCTCTCTTCTATATGCCCCTCATCTTTTTACACCCTTTTAGTTGGTCTACAGCTGCATAATAATGCCAGCTGTGATCAAAATATAAAAGAATAATTTCTCATAAGTATATTGTGACAGAAGATTAATCCCCTTTAGAGAATATGAAGCTTCGTTATGGATCACCTTGCTCCCTAGTTAAAAATTAAGACTCCAAAAGTCTCTTCCTATTGTTAATCACAAATCTAAGGGAACAGTAATCAGGATGTAAGGAGACCACCCTCCCAGGAAGAGACAAGAGACAAAGATGATAATCTTTGAGGAGCAGATTTCAGGCAGCAATATTGTGCAACTTCTAAGGGTACTAAGAAGGTTAATTATTTTCCTTTTTCTCAAATGACATGAAGTCCAGTTTTTTTCCCAGTATCATGTGGTTATTATCTCAGAATGGCTTCCACCTACAAGTTATGGGTAAGATATTAGAGAACAGAATTCACTTCTTTGGTGAGCAATTGTTAAACTTAATATCGTGCAACTTAAAAGACGTCTCCTAGGATAGGAGGTTAACAATTTTCCTTATCCTTTGTTTATGGTTAAATGTGGTTGGGAGTGATCATTTTAGATAGATGGCTTCCACCTATAGATTTTCTTGGTAAATCTTTTTTTTTTTTTTTTTTGCAAGGCAAACGGGGTTAAGTAGCTTGCCCAAGGCCACACAGCTAGGTAATTATTAAATGTCTGAGATCGAATTTGAACCCAGGTACTCCTGACTCCAGGGCCGGTGCTTTATCCACTGCGCCACCTAGCTGCCCTTTCTTGGTAAAAATTACAAGAAAAAAACTTCATGTCTAATCTATATTTTGTCATTTTATGTTAACTCTAAAATTTTAAGGTTTATACACTCAGACTGGCTGGTCAATGTTCCATAACTTTTCTATATTCTGTTTTTGCTTTCTGGCTTTTTTATTTGTTTAAATCCATATATATGTATATATAGTTCCTCCAGTAACTTATCTACTTGTTGGTATGTAGAAAAGAATCTCATTAAAAAATACTAAGTTAACACATTCTTTTTGCTAAATATTTCCCAGTTTGTTTTTTTTTTTAGTTTTTTTTTGCCAGGCAGTGGGGTCAAGTGGCTTGCCCAAGGCCGCACAGCTAGGTAATCATTAAGTGTCTGAGGCTGCATTTGAATCAGGTCCTCCTGACTCCAGGGCCGGTGCTCTACCCGCTGCGCCACCCGGCCGCCCCGGAATACCACTTTCTACAGGGGTCCCTCTGTTGGACCTGCTTCCCACCGGGGTCCACTCTTCCGGCTGAGGAGCTTCGGCTTCCCTCGGCTGACACAACCCTTGACTCTTCCTTGGTGGATGGTGACAATCAGAACCAAACTGAGCCGAGTCCTCCCTGTGCCGGGGCCGGAGGGTGACAAGTCCAGCCCCGGGTGTCTCCCCTCCCAGTAACCGTGAGAAAACTGGGAGACGGGCCCCGCGTCCTGGGCGTGGTGGAGGGTGGGAGCCCGAGAAGCCCCGGGGGGCCCGGAGAGGGAAGCGCCCTCCAGTGCAGCCGCTCTGGGGCACGCCCCAGCACGGAGTGGGGCCCCCGGGCTGGCTCAGGGTCTGCCTCCGAGTCTTCGAAACTCAGGGCCCCCCCTCTTCGCCCCTCCGCGGGCTGCGCGCCTCCCGCCTCGGGGGTCCCGGCCTTCGGCCTTACCTGAGCAGGCGCCCCCGGGGCCATGGCCTCTCCTCCTCCTCCGGGCCGCGGGCCGCCCCGAGTGCCGGGACCCGCCGTCCTGCGGCCGGACGGGGAACACCCCTGAAAGGGCCCGGCCCGGCCCGGCCCCGGCCCGCCCCGGCCCGGCCCGGCCCCGGCCCCGGCCCGCCCCGGCCCGGCCCGGCCCCGGCCCCGGCCCGGCCCCGGCCCGGCCCGCCCCGCCCCGGCCCGGCCCCAGCCCGGCCCCGGCCCCGGCCCCGCCGCGGATTCTTAGCTTCTGGTCGGGCCGCGCTGACCCGCACACGCCGCCTGCCGTGCTGCCGCCAGAACAGAGCAGATGTAGGGGCGCTTCTGTGTGCAACGTAGACCGTGTAGTGCCGGAGGGAGGGAAACCCAAGTCTTCCAGGGGTTAACATTCCACTGGGAGCAGAAAGAACCGAGTTAGACACTATGCATAATGTCATCCATGAAAACGCGCTGTGCTAAGGGCTGAGGGCACAAGTAAAGGTTTAAAAACACCCCCAAAACGAAGCCGGCGGTCCCTTCCCTGAAGGCGCTCAGTCTAATGAACAGAGAGAAGGCAAGGCGGACAGAAGAGATTTATGTTCAAATCAACACTAACCGGCCACTACTTGAGTATGTGAGGGTTAGAAAGAGGAAGAGCCGGGAGGGGCTCCAAGGTTGGGAACCTGGAGAAGGGAAAAAGTAGTGGTGCTTTTTGTAAGACAGGAAAGTGCGATGGGAGGCGAGGCAGAAATTTCATGATTTTCACTTTGGACATTTTAAATTTAAGATGTATCCAGATGAAAGATTCTTAAAGGTGGAAGTACTTCAGTAGTCATTTACTAACTCATAACAAATACAATTCCTACTAAAATACAGTTTTTACATATTATGTTATAATAATCTATATTATATATATATATACTTATAAAATAATTTACAAGTTATCATATAGGGTTTGCCTGGAGACCTACAATATGGCAGAATCCATCTCCAGAGGGAGGACATTGCCCTATTTGCATATATGTAATTGTTTGATTTTCCACTTTATTCCTCAATTTGTCTTTTTGCCACTTCCATGCATTACTCCAAGATTTGTTCTTTGGGGTCAAGCAAAACAAAAAAGCCTCATCTTTTTTCCAAATGATTGGACAGCTATCACATTCTTCCAAATTTTCTCTTCCTGGTCGACAAAGCCTCATGACTATTCTGCTGGTCCAGCCACCCAACCGGTTCTTAATTCCTCTAATTGTTCAATAGATGGCCCTGATTTCACCTGATGCTTTTATGGCACCAAGCTGGTGCTCTTAACCATCTTTGTTATTGATACTTTCCAGTTTATCAGTGTCCTTCCTAAAATACACTGCCATGTGGTCTGACTAGGGTCCAATATTGTGGGACTATCACCTTACTACTACTCTGTCTGCCTAATTGTAACTCAAGATCACATCACATTTTTTGACCATCATATCATGATCACTTTGGTTTCACTAAACTGTCTATATCTCCTTTAGACAAATGTCTTCCTTTGCTTTCCTTGTTTTTATAAAGTTGACTTTTTGAATCCAAGTGCAAGGCTTAACATGTGTCTCTATTATATTTTATATTACTAGAGTAAGACAATTCAATCCTAATCTATTAAGATCTTTTGGAATAATGTCATATAGTCTATTATTTGTATCTATAATATAAATGCATCCATTCATCTATCTATCTCAGTTTTCCATCATCTGTAAGTATAAATGTAAGAGATGTGTTTTGTAATTTGTCCATATTGCTCATTTAGGTTATAGATGTCCATATAGATCTATCTGGATGCAGTTCACAGAGAGGGAAGAATAGACATCCTTAGATCCTCCTTCCCCCACCCTCCTCCAAGGTAACTGTTGATTCTTTCCATGAAACAGAGGGTGAGGGATAGAGTTGACCACTGTGCTCTCCTCAAAGACAGAGGGTACTACGATGGATAGGGGAATTTCTTTTTAGATTCAAATCGTGCTTTGATCACCATCTCTTAATGGGAAGGATTGTCCCAAGCTATGCACCCAAGTCATGATTCCCTTTCCCACTAGATGACAGTTCCACAATGAAATACACATGGCAAATAAGCCCATGTATTAAAAAAAGATATCAAACAAATTTAGAGAAAGCATGGATGTGATAATGAAGTGAAAGGTCCATCTCACTGAGTGTAAAATAACTCAGATCTTAAGTTTCTAGTATGCCAAGTGGGGTCTGGAACATGATTGTGGGCTAGCCCCTTCCCAGTTTTTCTTTTCCTCTAGGAACTTGGAGAGAGTCTGAAAAAGGACATCTTCTCCCTCCAAACCGGAAGCCTGAAGAGCAGGATTTCTTTTCTCTCAAGTTGTCACCAATTTCTCTCTTCATTGAGTCAAGGACTTGAGTCTGTCTCTCAAACTGCTTGTGATTTCTATTCAGGTAATCACATCTTGCTCCTTTAGCACTCCCAGACAATTAGATAATTCCACTTAATTTTCTTTTTCTTCTCTTACTACTATCTTTCTCTTATAATTTTATTTTATTTTTTCTTACTTATTTTGGCTTGCCAACTACTTTCTCCTTGAGTCTTCTTTACGGTTCTTACTCTAGTATATATTTTCAGAATATCCTCCTTTATCTCAAATTGTTTTCTAACTTAAAAAAAAAGTTCCCCAGATTTCTCCTGCTTAATCACTAAACTTCTTCACAATTCCAAAACACCTTAATGATTATCAAGAAAAACAGCTTCAAAAGATTTAAGAACTCTGATCAATCACTTCCAAGAGCTGATGATGTAGAACCTAATTCCTAAAAGAGGTGATAAATTCAAGGTGCAGAATTAAGCATATATTTTTGGACACGGTAATAATTGAGATTTGCTTGACCTGACTATGCCTATATGTTGGAAGAAATGTGGACTTTTTTATTTAGGAAAGATTTTTTTGGGGGGGGAAGATGTGAATTACCAATATGTGAGAAATTCCTGAGTATTTGATTTCCACAGGATATGAGAGAGTGGCTGTTAGGATCTGTCAGAATAGTACATTACAAAGACTGGAGTCTGGTTATTGTTTAGGCTGAAAAGACACAAGCCTAAGTGCAGGAATGTTAAAATAAATCCTTCCATCACTCCAGGCTGTTTCATTTTTATGAGCACTTATAACAGTATTACTGTCCAAAAGAAAAGATGGTCATTGAAACACTGCAAGAAATATATAAATGAGAAGTTCAAAAGGAAATATGAATAAGACAACTTGAAAAAATGTTGAATTTATTATATATGTTATTAAAAAAAGCAAGTTTTACATAATAGATTTATAATTTTGCATATAATGTTCTTTTTTTCTGTTCTATTTCATGGACATGTTTCTTTTTGGTATTAATTAAATTCAGATTTCATAAAGTTAAAAAAGAATGTAAATACCTTTAATTAATTGATCAATCAGTAAACAGTTAAGAACCTATTGAGATTAAGGAACTGGGTTAGGAACAAATATAGAAAGATACAAAAAGAGATAAAAGACAGTCCCTGCCCTCACAGAGCTTACAGTCTAATGGGGAAGACAATATGTAAGTTATGTATGGACAAATAGGAACTAATTAACAGATGGGAGGCACTGGAATTAAGAGAGGATAAGGAAAGTTTCCAATAAAAGGAAATTTAGTTGGGACTGAAATAAAGTCAAGGGGATCAGAAGTGGAATAGAGGAGGGCAACTGGTATGGGGGACCATCAGAGAAAATGGTCAGAGCTGCAAGGTAAGTGTCTTGTTTCTGGATTAGCCAGGAGGGCAGTCTACTGGATTGGAGTAAAAAGACTGGAAAGATAGGAGGCGCCTGGATTATGCAGAACTTTGAAGAGAGGGATTCTTCCATTTTTTGTCTTCTGATCCCCAACACTTACTTCAATGGCTGGCATAAGGAAGGTGCTTTGGGTGAAGCAGGTCCTAAAATCACTTAAGATGGAAGAGAGAGGGGTGGCTAGGTGGTGCAGTGGATAGAACACTGGCCCTGGAGTCAGGAGTACCTGAGTTCAAATCTGGCCTCAGACACTTAATAATTCCCTAGCTGTGTGGCCTGGGGCAAGCCACTTAACCCCATTGCCTAGCAAAAACTAAAAAAAAAAAAAAAATGGAAGAGTGATGTAGAGGTAGGTAAAAAGGAAACTGGGTGGTTTAAATGAATGCCTAACTGTTCTAAAGAGATATTAGGCATGGCAATCATAAGTAGAGTGCAAAGCATGTGGCACTATCTTCTTCCAGTTCTTTAAGTGGTGGTAAGGAATGGGAGGTCTTCATCCTATCTACTCAGATTGAAGGGATAAATTGCCCTGGTGAGGTTAGATGTCTATTAAATCAAGGATGTGGGAGTCAGGAGCCCTTCAAAGGAAGAGGGCTACTTCTTCCACTGAAATATTGAGAAGGTGCTTAAAAAATGTTGTTGTGAAGTGGTATAGAGATGTGAGTACAGCTATTTTTAGGGTGGAGAGGAAAGGGGCAGAAATAGTTGGAAGCAAGGAGGGTTAGAGATTTTGTCATATGGCTTTAGGTTCCCTAGATAAGTAGGAAAAGAGATCAGTTGCTGAATAAGGGATATTCCTGAAGTTTGAATTTTGGAGCAAATGTTAGAAGGAATATAATAGGGAACAAACAGATTAAATGAAATGAATGTTGAGCATCATTTAGGACTCAGCTGAGATTAGCACGAGTTTGGGTCTAGTTAATGATTTTGAGACTTCTTTCAAATACTGACCTAGACATAGGTGTGGGCAAAGGGAGCAGAGGAGGAGGTGATCCAGAAGCAGGTCATGGCAAACTCTGAAAGATGGGCTGAGCCTGTATTTTAAGAGAAGCTTCCAGGCAGAGGAATGAATAATGCATCAAGACAGGAATCATGAAACTGAATTTTGAGAGGACTGCAACCTGGAGAGGTTGATTTAAGGCAGAGATTAATTTAAGAGATCTTAACTGGACAACAAAGTCTTGCCCATTACTGTTTAACGTGAGATGTGCATTGAGTACCCTGTCATTCTGCATACATAGAAGATGCTCAGTAAACATTTTCTGAATGAATTATGATTGTTTTGTTTACATAATTGCCTGAGCAGGGGCACCCCAGGCTCTGACAATTTCTTTTCTTTTTAAGAACTTGGGGAAATTAGGATGTTGTGGTCCTTTTTACTTGGCCCTTCCTAGAAGGAAGCCAGAGTGAAAAGGCAAGGGCTTGGATGTGTTTCCACAATTATTTGTAGGCCTCTTGTAATAGATGACATTTATCTAATGCTTTTTTTTTTTTTTTTTAGGTTTTTGCAAGGCAATGGGGTTAAGTGGCTTGTCCAAGGCCACACAGCTAGGTAATTATTAAGTGTCTGAGGCCAGATTTGAACTCAGGTACTCCTTACTCCAGGGCTGGTGCTCTATCCACTGCACCACCTAGCCACCCTTATCTAATGCTTTTGAAGATTTCAAAACGCTTTACAGGCATTATCCAGTTTATTATTATTATTATCCAATAATATTCCAGGGAAGTAGGTCTATAGGTATTGTTATCTCCATTTGACAGAATGAAATTGAGGAAGTAGAAGTTAAGTAAATGGCATCTTTATAGTCAGAAAGCTAATATAGTTCAGGGAGTCTATACCAAATCCTGGATTTTTCCACCATATCACAGTACCGCTTTCAAATATAAGCCCCTAAATCTTTGTTTCTGTGTCTTCCTGCCGCTGCAAAAATTTCCCTTCTCAATAACACCACTACAGTCACTTTTCTCCAGTCAAACACATTTGGTTTTGCTAGTTTTCCCCAGGACACTTGCCTAATTTCTTTTAAACTCAGCTCAAAAAGCTTCATGAAGTTTTTCCAGGAACCCATAGATTTCCCTTCCCCCTTTTTAGGGTGTTCCCCAAAGCTTTTATATCAACAGTAATTGCTCGGATGTGCTTGTCTTCCTTCCCTTGTGATTTCTATGTTCCTGTGTACACCATACATGAAGAATCTTTCTCAGAATGAGAGCAATATCAAAACTATTTCAATTACGTCATCCTTCACTGTCTATCTAGTAGAGACTGCTTCAAATTGGGCTAAATAGTACACGGGGCAGTGGCATCCTCACCCCGAGAGATTCAGGAGATGCTCTTGTCATCATCAGTAACAGAAACCATCCCATCATGCAATGCCTCCACAGCATTCAGACCACATTCCACTGGCTTTCAGATTCTCTAGATGACTGCTGGCATTATCTATTCAGGCATGGAACTAGCAGGAGAAAGAATCCCATTTCTGGAAGTCTGGCAATTTCTTTTAGAAAGTAATGAAAGAATGACAGAGGATTTCAGCAATGGATAGTATTTGTGACATCTTGGTAATCTCTTTAGAGCTAGTTTATGAGCTATATAACACACCATTATTACTGAGATGGTATAGCTTGTTTTTGAAAAAAAAAACAAGCAAAAACCAGTAGTAGTCAATTTCATCACTCACTTCATTGGCCAGATTATACCCAACAGTGATGATGGGGACAAGTACTAACCTGTTTGATCTAAGAGGAGATCCATGACCAAAAGGTGGAAGTTATAGAGAGCATGATTCTGGTTTCAGCCAAGAAGATACTTCCCAACAATGAGAGCAAGGCCAGAATGGAATGGCCAGTCTCATGAGGTAGTGAGGTTCCTGTTACTCAAGATATTCCAGCAGAAGTTGAATGACCAAGAATGTGGTAGAATCTGAACTAGATAATGTTCTCTGACTTTCACAGTCACACTCTGCAGCCACAGGTTCTGTCTCAACCCCAGTCAAGGTCCATCAGTCCATATAGCAGACCCTTGTAGCGCTGTTTCTTCGTGTGCACCTTAATGTGGTCCGTGAGTTCAGACTGCGTGGGGAACGCCTTGTCGCACTCGCTGCAGCTGAAGGACCTGGCTTTGCTGTGTCTGCGCTGGTGGACTCTCATGTCTGCTTTCATTCGAAAACTCTTACCACACTCTGGGCACTGGAAAGGCTTTTCACCTGTGTGTATTCTGATGTGATCAGTGAGATAATGATGCATGGTGAAGCCCTTACCACACTCACTGCAGGAGAATGGCTTTTTCTCCCTATGCTGGCGCTGGTGGGCTTTCATGTCCCCCTTTACTCGGAAGCTCTTGCCACACTCAGGGCACTGGAAGGGCCTCTCCCCTGTGTGCAGGGGCAGGTGCTTGAGCAGGTGCCCCTTCTGGTGAAAGCTCTTGCCACACTCGGGACACTGGTAGGGTCTCTCCCCCGTGTGCAGGCGCTGGTGCCGGAATAGTCGGGACTTTTGGACAAAGGTTTTTCCACATTCTGGGCACTGGAAGTGTTTTTTCGGTCTATGAACTCTAATATGATTAGCCAACTGAGACTTGTGGGTGAAACCCTTGTCGCAGGTAGTGCATCGGAATGGTAAGGGCCCTGACCAGTTCTGGTTTTGAAGGTTATGTCTGTGGCTTTCCTGTTGCTTTGAACTTGAAGATCCGGAATCTAGAATTAAAAACAAAAGATCTAGTCAGAAACTCTTGGCTGCTCTACAACAGAAGGTCCAAGAGACTTAGAGATCAGGGACCAGGGACCAGGTGTAGATCTTGGCTCTGATGTTTACTACCTGTGTGATCCTGGGGTACATCAATCAATTAGTATTTATTTCTGAATGAAGTTGACTTTGCCTGTCTGTAAAATAAGGGGGTTGGATTTGATGGTTTGAAATTTCTTGTCACTTTAAGTCTATGAACTTACTACAATCATTTAAGCCACAGGCACCCTGGTAGAATCTCACTGTCTGCCTTCATTTGAGAGCTCTTGTCATCTGGGCACTGGAAAGGCTTTTCATCTGTGTGAATTCTGATATGACCAGTGAGATAATGATGCATGGTGAAGCCCTTACCACACTCACTGCAGGAGGATGGCTTTTCCTCCCTATGCTGATGCTGGTGGGCTTTCATGTCAGCTTTTACTCGGAAACTCTTGCCACACTTGGGGCACTGGAAAGGTCTTTCCCTCGTGTGCAGGGGCAGGTGCTTGAGCAGTTGTCCCTTCTGGTGGTAGCTCTTGCCACACTTGGGGCACTGGTAGGATCTCTCCCCGGGGTGCAGGCATTGATGGCAGAGCAGGTGGGACCTTTGGGCAAAGGTTTTTTCACACTCGGGGCACTGGAAGTGCTTTTTCGGCCTATGAACTCTAATGTGATTAGCCAGCTGAGACTTGTGGGTGAAACCTCTGCTGCAGATATTACAGTGGAATGGTAAAGGCCCCGACCAGTTCCGACTTTGAAGGCCATGTCTATGGCTTTCCTGTTGTCTTGAATTTGAAGATCCAGAATTCCCTGGAATTGAAAAAAATTTCTAGTCAGGAACTCTTGTTGCCCTACAAGATCCAAAGTCTGGGTATTTCTTGGCTCTGATGCTAACTACCTGTGTGGTCCTGGGTACATCAATCAGCATTTACTTCTGAATGAGGTTGCCTTATCTATAAAATAAAGGGGCTGGATTTGGTGATCTGAGGCCTCTTGTCATTTTAGGTCTATGAATCTACAACAATCAAACCACAGGCACTTATTAAGCAATTATTATGTACCAGGATCAGGGGAAAGAAAGACAAAAAAATGAAATAGTCCCCACTATGATGGGACTTAAATTGTGTGGGGAGAGACAAGAACATATTTAAGAATATTCAGAATAAATACCAGGCAATTCAAACCAAAAAGAGGGAGGATCTAGAGAGGCTTTTGTAGACAGTGGTATCTGAGTGGGAGACTGAGGTAAGGAGGCAGCTGGGCACAGGCCTAGAGGGGAGTGGAGCTCTGTGTGGGGCTTGGTGAGCAGGTCAGTCTGCTGGTCTGCAGAGAGAGGGGGGTGAGAAGGAAGACTAAGGAATCTGGAAAGATGAAGAGCTTGAAAACCAGAGCAGCTGGAAGGGCCCTGAAAGGGAGAACATCGAGGCTGATGCATTGGTTTCATTGAGAGGTGAATAGGCCTGAATTAAGGTTGTAGGTGTGTAAGCAGGGATAATATCCACATGGGAAGAGATGGTATGGAAGAAGAAATGGCAAGATTTGGCAATTAGTCAAATATATGGGTGAAGGAGACTGAGAATCTGAGGATAACCTTGAGGTTATGAGGAGACTCCAGAATGCTGGTACCTTCAGGAAAAAAGAAAAGCAAGTTTGAAAGAAGGGAGGTAGGGAGGGAAGATAATGAGTTGTTGCAGACAATTTGGGTTTGGGATATCCATGGGAATCCTTTCTGAAATGTCTAATAGCCAGTTTGTAGAGCTAAGGAAAGAAATTGGGCCTGCTAGATCTTGGAGACATCTGCACAGGAATAATTAAACCCAGGCAAGCAGATAAAGTCACACATTTTATGGATGATAAATAGGAAGGAGGAGGAGGAAGAGGAGGAGAGAGGAGTGCCACAAAAACCTAAACAACAAAGAGTATCCAGGAAGAGAGTGGTCAATAGTGTCCAATGCTACAGAGACATGGAGCAGGATGAGGACTGAAAAGAATGTAATCCTTTTGTTCTGGAATAGAAATCCTATCTTAGGATTTTGGCCTTATTTTTAATTTCAAGTATGCTTATTTTAGTTAACTAAAAAGATGATAGAAATATCAAGAAGCGAAAAAACCTGTGCCTTCTCCTTTCTAATTTACAGACTAACCAGGAAACCAATCTTCCCTTATCTGGGCCAGAATCTTAAATCTTTTTTTTTAAATTTTATTTATTTAAGGCAGTGGGGTTAAGAGACTTGCCAAAGGTCACACAGCTAAGCAATTATTAAGTGTCTAAGGCCACATTTGAACTCAGGCCCTCCTGACTTCAGGGCCAGTGATTTATCCACTGTGCCACCTAGCTGCCACCAGAATCTTAAATCTTATTCTCTACTGAGCTCTTGATTTTTTTTTTTATCTATTGGTAAGCAGCAGCAAAAATGAAGTAATATCTTTCCTTGGGGTGCTGAACTTTGGTCTCCTCAAACAATTACTGGTTTGATTTTATTCTCAGAATTCAGGATTTCAGATTTCCTGATCATGATAAGAAAAATAAAATAGAGGGCATCTCTTTGTATTTAAGAGAAGGACAGGTCCCAGTGGTGTTGTTTTAGGTCTGAAGCCTTCACTAGGTGGTTTCTTCATGAGATCTCATGAAGCTCAATCCTGTCCTGCTATCAAACTCCAACTCAGTTTGTCATGAATGGAACACTTAAGTCTGAGGAGATTCAGAACATGCCACCCTTTAGTTTCACTCCTTTTATCCCTTCTAACTCACCCCCAAACAGCTGTACCTCTGTACTCTTCGAATCAAGATGCTCATTATTGCTGGAGCAGACTGCAAAGTCTCCTGTTTCCAGGTTCCTATGATTGTTGATGAGTGGTTCTTCTTGTTCACGATGGGTCATTGAATCTGACAGAGGGAGGAATATAGCCAGGATAGAAACCACAAAGAAGCAATTAAGCTTGTTTACCTTTGGCTTACATTAGAGATACAAGATGTAGGAACACATACAAAAATCTGGGGTCTAAGTGTTATAAAAAAGTACAATACAACTGTTAACACTGTAGCAGAGTGATATCTTACCCATTTGATATTTAACTACCAATGAATTGTTTGATTTCTGCCCACATTTTTAAAAGAACTGTGCGTTTTAAATTGATTCAATAAAGTCAACTAAAATTACTTTTATTTTAAAAATTCCTAGAGACCACTTGAAGAGATTCAGGATGTGCTGGGCTGTCATGAAACATTCTAATTAAGGCAGTTTTCAGACAAAGAAATTTAAAGCTATTTATAGTCTTTTGAAGAAAAATGCTTCAAATCATTATTGATGAGAGAATGCCAATTAAAACAACTCTGAGGTACCACCTCATACCTATCAGATTGGCTAAAATGACAGAAATGGAAAATGATCAATGTTGGTGGGGATTTGGGAAATAAATGTACTGTTGGTGGAGTTGTGAATGATCCAACTATCCTGGAGAGCAATAGGTTCAAAGGACAATAAAACTGTGTATGCCCTTTTAATCAGTAATACTGATTTAATGTCTGTATCTCAAAGAGATCATTTCAAGATTAGGAAAAGACCAAAATGTACAAAAATATTTATAGTAGCTCTTTTTAAGTGCCTGGTTTCTACTATACCAAGTTGTCCCTAGACAGTCTATGAAGATAAGTTGTAAGGGATAAACCATAGGTGAAAAAAATTATTTGGTGTCACAAATAGTATATATAACTTTAGAATTTTAAATGCCTCTCACAAAGTAGGAATGAGTATCAAATGAATGTCAAATATTAGTCATTTAATCTAGGTAGGAAAGACTATATTCCTATTTGGTACACTAAATACTATAAAGGTAGGGGGGTGTGTGTGTGTGTGTGTGTGTGTGTGTGTGTGTGTGTGTGTGTGTGTGTTGTGTGTGTGTGTGTGTGTGATATTTATAAAACTGGAAACAAAGTGGGTGCCCATCAATTGGACAGTGGCTAGATATGATTGTAGAATTATACTAAATTTAAGAAATGTTGACTATCAGGAATTCAGGAAAAAGAAAACATTTTTAGCCATTGATATAGAGTTAAATATGTGGGAGTAAAAGAATAAACACAAAGACAATTTAAATGAAAAGATCTCTCAAAGGAAGTTCAACTCTAAGCAACTAGAAAATCAATAATGAAGCTAACAGTATGATACAATTTGCCCTTATGAGGCTAACATTTGACATTTACAGATTTGCCTTTCCTTCTCAAATTCCAGAATCTTGGGTTTCTTGATTATAAGAAAAACATAGCAGAGCTCCTGTCTGTGCATGACCCATGTGACAGTGAAACTGTCTGGGGTTTGAAGCTCTGGACAGCTGATATCTTCATCTGCTCTCTTGAAACCCAGTTTGCCCTGACATCCAACCCTAGCTTAGCTGGACATGATTTCCTCCTCCAGAAGGAGGAGAACTTCAGTATTCCATCTTTAGTTTTAGCCCTTTCACTTCTCACTCACCAGATAACAGCTGCCCCTGTATGCTCTCCAAGGCAGGATGTTCCTCAGCACTGGAACCGAAGGCCAGTCCTCTTGTGTTCAAGTGTCCTTGATCTCTGATGAATGGCTCTCCTCCTTGTTCAATCTGGGTTATCAAGTCTGATTTGGGAATGGCATAGCCTGGACAAAGGCCATAGAGCAGTTAAGTTTATTTTCCTTAAGATCCCT
Organism: Macrotis lagotis; assembly: GCF_037893015.1. Taxonomy (NCBI): domain Eukaryota; kingdom Metazoa; phylum Chordata; class Mammalia; order Peramelemorphia; family Peramelidae; genus Macrotis; species Macrotis lagotis. The sequence goes on from NC_133665.1 coordinate 111,987,211, forward strand.
AGAAGCACAAGTTTTGGGAACATCTATAAAAAAATGGAGACTTTCAGGGGTTATAAAATATAACATGACTGTCCAGACTGTAACTTGGAGTTCTTAGAGTGATGCCCAATCAATCTGGCTCTAATTGTCCTGTGAGTTAAGTTCTTCACATATTTTGTGTATGGTGATTAAATAATACCAATTATAATTCTTTTTGCTTTTTTTAATCCCTTCAAAGTCAGTAACTTAGCTCCCAGGAAATATCTTTTGGCCCAAATAACTGGCCCCATTGATTTTACATACATTTTATTGCTACAGTGAACTGTTATTGCATTGTTTTGCATTGTTATTTGTCTTTATACATTTTACATCCTGTTATTAATTTGTCCTTTAGGACAAATACTTAGTCCCATTAGTATTTAATAAAGGGCTCTTCACAGTAGGCATGAAACAAGTATTTATCAAATGATTGATTAGCGGAGTTAATGTTTCTACTTCTATTTCAAGAAGTATGCACAAGGGATCTATGAAATTCTTGTTGGACACACTGGGGAAAATTTTTGTTTGTGATGTTATGCACTAAAAATGTTAAAAGGGAAAACTAAAAAATATCTGGCAAGCTAGAAAACTTGAGTTCCATATTTAGTTATTTCCACATTTCATTATTAGATTTTTTGGGAACCCTGAAATGAGAAGCAGTGAAATGATTTGCAATAGCACCTGAGTCCCCTTGGTGAGCAGAGGTTAATATTAGCCAGACTTAGTAAACATTACTAGGGAAAAAAAAAGATGCTATGGGGTGTAAAGGATACTTTATAGATCTGAAGGGAAAGAGGGACCATGACAGCCTGTGTTGGGACAGTAAACAAACCTTTTCAATTGTAAATGATTAATTTTAACTAAATAATGATTATGGTTGCTATTAAGGTTTACTTGTTCCTTTTTGTATGCATCTTATGCCTCTAAAGTGTATTGAGTTGAAAAATATTACTATCCATCTTGTCATTAATGTCCAAGTTTTTTTTTTTTAATTTTTTGCAAGGCAAATGGGGTTAAGTGGCTTGCCCAAGGCCACACAGCTAGGTAATTATTAAATGTCTGAGACCAGATTTGAACCCAGGTACTCCTGACTCCAGGGCCAGTGCTTTATCCACTGCGCCACCTAGCCACCCCCAAGATTTTTTTTTTTAAATGTATAAAATATACTAAATATATTTGGAGCATCAATTTCTGTGTTAACACAAAACTGGAAACAAGACAGATACTCATTAGTTGGTGAACAAGTGAAACAAATAGCAGTATATGAATATAATGAAATACTATCACTCCATAAAAAAACAAGGAATAAGTTAGAGGGATTTAGAGAAACAGTGTAAAGCATATTGAAATGGTAGGGTGCAAAGTAGACAAAATTAGAACAATATATAAAAATACAATTATATAAATGAAAACAACTTAAAAAAGACACAGAATTCAAGTTAATTGACATGCTCAATCTTGATCCAGGATTACAGTTGACACAATATATTTCCTTCCTCTCAGTAAGAAGACCAAGGGAACAGAATGTTACATATAGTGTATATGAAACTGTTTTATTGTTTTCTTTTTCTTTTTGCAAGGCAATGGGGTTAAGTGGTTTGCCCAAGGCCATACAGCTAGGTAATTATTATTAAGTGTCTGAGGCTGGATTTGAACTCAGGTCCTCCTGACTCCAGGGCCTGTGCTCTATCCACTGCACCACCTAGCTCTCCTGATTTGTTTTCTTGAACTGTCTCTCTTTGTTAAAGGGAAAGGGGTCCCTACACTGGGAAATTACTGTTGTAAAAGGTATATTGAAACTTTTTAAATAAGGTGAAGTTGTAGAAATCATCCATCAGTCTGGGGTTTCCAGAACAACTTGCAGCTCATGGACAGTACAGCAAGGTCTGCTACAATATGAATCTATGACGCCCTCAGACTTCCTGATGGGAACCTCTTACCCAGTGAGAACAAGTTCTCATAGTTGGTCTTCATGACGTGCTTGTAAAGCCTCTTCTGCCACTCCTCCAAGGTCCTCCACTCCTGCTCTGTGAAGTAGATGGTCACATCCTCAAATGTCACGGCCCACTGGAAGCACAAGCACCAGCATCAACCATTCAGACAATACCCTTTGCTAGTTCATTTCTTTCCTAGGAGGGAGATGCTTGACACTGATTCCCAGCAGGAATGTAGTTGTGAAAAACTTTGTACTATTATCATCATCATTACATTGGGACACTCTCATCAGCGCCCAAAGCTGTCATCATTGTCTTATCTCCAAGCAGCTGGTTCTCAGAACTCCTCATCCTGCCCCGAGCTCCCTGTCCCAGACCTCTTGGATTCAGCACGCAGAACGGAGCTCATCTCTTCTCTCACTGCTTCCTTCTTCAAGCTCACTGTCGGCATCCACACCAGCCTGGACCAGGGAGCCCTTTCTGCTCGGATGCTGGTCCCAGCCTCACACAGGTAACCCCTGGGGGCTCTGCAGGGCTCCAGGCAGCCACCTTCAGGTTTGGAACCCTTCCTCCACCCCATTCATTCCACCCAGGCCCTGTATTCTGGTGGTAGCTCCAGGTTCACCTATAGTTGCCCTATCCCTCCAGGTAGGCTGGGGTGCATATTACCATATTTTCTCATGTATAAAACTCACCTTTTTCAAACCAAAAAATTTGGGGTCTAAAAACTGGGAGCCTCTAATACAGTGGTTGTGGATGTTTTTACTTTAATTTCCTGCTTGTCTTTGTGCTCATTGTTTTGCATTTGTTACCGGCCTATCAGGTTAAGGTTTGCCAAGTTCTGCCCAGAAAAGATTTTCATCCAGTACTGAATTCAAGTTCAAAGCGACCCAGTTCACAAAATTGAATGGTAATCGTGCTGCTGAACCTCGCCTGGTCCCCCTCCGACTGAGAAAACAATCCGAGCCTGGCTCTGGGAAGAAGGAACCCCACTGTAGACTCCCCGAGAAACAATTAGCACAGGATGAGGAGAAGGGCAGCAGGAGGCCACCGAATGGACAAAGCATGCGTCCACGCACCAGGCTTGCCCAAAAGAGGCCTGAAAGCCGCGGATGGAACGTCCTTGAATCTCATGATGAATATACCGAGTTCACTAACTTTATGTAATCTATGTTTTTCAAATTTCGGCCCCCAAATTAAGGTGCGTCTTCTACATGGAAAATACGGTAATGCTTGTTGACTGCCCGGAGGCTGCCCCGGTTCCAGTCCCGCTGGGCTGGGGTCCCCGGGCCTCTGGGGGAGGCCCCTGCCGCCCCTCGGGAGCCCCCTAGGCCGGGCCTCTGCCCCAGGCTTGGCCGCACTTACCGGGGCATTTACCGGGGCCATGGCTCGGGGCGCAGCGGGGGCTCCGCCGGGCCGGGGGCGCCGCCCCTCTCCTTGGCCGGTCCCAGGCCCCGGCCCCGGCCCCGGGGAGGCTCCCCCGTCTCAGGCCGTCTTCTCCGCCCCGGCGGCTCCCCGCCCGCTCGGGCCTGCGCTGTGCTGAGCCGGCTCCGGAGCCCGGCCCGGCCCCCTCGGGCCCCCGCTGCCCTGGAGCCAGCTCGTCTGCCCGCCCCGTGGGCTGCCCGGGCCAGACAAAATGCCTGGAGCCGGGGCAGAGTCGGGGAGGGGCCGGGGTGACCGCGCCCCCTAACAGCACTAAATGCTTCTTATTTAGTAGGTAATTAAAAAGATATTCAGGATTCTGAATAAAACGTGAGTTTAAAAAAATAAGTCAGTTTGCTGCCAGGTTTAAATCGTTGCAGTACATTGGTTTATAGTCGTAACAAACCATTTAATACAGACATAAGATACACAGATATATACTGTTATTACCATTCTTTAAACGAAACTGAGTAAAACACCATTAGAAAAATGAACATAAATAAAACATGAAAACTACAGAATGACTCATGGTTTCATGGATCCCTGACAAATTCCCAGGAATCATTATTCCTCATTCTGGAATCTGAAACATTAAGATTTGTGAGTCTAAAGACACAAGTTGTGGGATGACGCCCTCAGTAAGGGTCACTGGGTTGAAGATTCACAGTGGAGAATTCAGACAAGTTAACAAAATAGATAGTGCTTTAAGGTTTCTAAAGTGCTTTCTAGGTGTAGTTTAGTTCGAGTTTACAGAAACTGTGAGGTATATCTATTAGTATTATCTACATATTATATAACAGAAACTGATGTTCTGAGCTAAAAAACATGCTCATGGTTCCAGAACTAATAAATGTGGAGAGCAATTTAAACCCTTTGACTTCAAAAATACTTTATTTGACTCCTTCCAGGGTCTCTATATCGAATTTAACCTCCTGAGCCCTCCTCCCACTACAAAACCCTTACTATTGCTCTCAATTTTCGTTGTTTTTTTTTTTTTTAGGTTTTTGCAAGGCAAATGGGGTTAAGTGGCTTGCCCAAGGCCACACAGCCAGGTAATTATTAAGTGTCTGAGACGGATTTGAACCTAGGTACTCCTGAGTCCAAGGCCGGTGCTTTATCCACTATGCCACCTAGCCCCCCTTCTTTTTGTTTTTGTTTTTTTAGGTCTCCATTTTCTCCAGCTGAAGTTGGTCCTGACAAGTACCTGCAGGCACTGCCTTTCCCTCGCCTCAGATGCTTCTCACCTATCTTCCCAAGCCAGCTCAAAATACAATATGCAGGCTTTTCAGGTAAATTTTGACAATGTTAACTGATGTCTTCAGAGCTCTCAAGTCCACGGGAACCACTGAGATAGATTTGTCTACATTCATCTGTGGTCATGTTTCTTTGGAAGTGCTCCAGCCACTGTATTTAAGGCATCTTAGTCATCAGACTGACCGAGTGCTGACTGTGTCTCCTCCCTCAGAAAGCTCTATATAACTCAGGGAGACAGCATATGATTCTCAGACTGGGAGGGGCAAAGGGCACCAAGGAAACACCAAAGTCCTCAACTACAGTAGGTTTTTTTTTACATTTTACAGGCTCTTCAATCAGTGTCCAGCAGAGTAGGAGCTGTACCCATTCATGTTTGAGTTAGTGGTGGTGGTGGTGGGGGCAGGGGAAGATTTCCACGTGTCATGTCATATTGATTATTCCTTGCTTAAGCTTATTCAAGGTTGTCTCTCAGTCTTTCAGACCTAACTTTCTGGGTTATTACAAAGAGTGAGATCATGTTGATAACCTCTTTCTCGTTGGCCAAGAACACCATCCCCTTCACTTCTTAGTGTTACCTTATTTTTGAACCAAGACAGCAATTCCCAGTTTGGTCACACATAATCAGACAGACTTTACTCAGAACAACTGAAGTGATGCTATGTAGATGGGGTTCCAAAGAACAGTTTCCTTCACACAGAACTATAACTGCATGTTTGGGATGTGATTCCAGGTCAATCTAAGAATAGTGTAGTGGTAGTAGATAAGAGTCCCTTCCAACTGTCACACTGCCTCTAAGTCTACTTGATAATCCCACCTTGCATGTTGTGCTTCTGCCTCAACCCCAGTCAAGGTCCATCAGACCAAACAGCAGAGCTCTGTAGTGCTGCTTCTTCGTGTGCACCTTCACGTGGGCTGCCAGCTTTGACTGCTTGGGGAATGCCTTGTCGCACTCACTGCAGCAGAAGGACCTGGCCCTGACGTGTCTTCGCTGGTGGACTCTCATGTCTGCTTTCATTCGAAAGTTTTTGCCACACTCGGGACACTGGAAAGGCCTCTCTCCAGTGTGCAGGCGGATGTGCTCAGTGAGATAACAATGTTTGGTGAAACTCTTTCCGCAGTCACTGCAGGAGAAGGGTTTCTCTCCTCTGTGCTGGCGCTGGTGGGCCTTCATGTCAGCTTTGAGCCTGAAGCACTCGTCACATTCGGGGCACCGGAAGGGCCTCTCACCAGTGTGCAGGCGCTGGTGCCGCAGCAGATGCCCCTTTTGGCGGAATCTCCTGTCACATTTAGAGCACTGGAAAGGCCTTTCTCCAGTGTGCAGAAGCTGGTGCCGGAGTAATTCGTATTTTCCAGCAAAGTTCTTGTGGCACTCTGTGCACCAGAAATGCTTCTCTCGTCGGTGAATCCTGAAGTGTTTAGTTAACTGAGCCTTATGGGTAAAGCCCTTGCTGCACTCACTGCAGTGAAAGGCTAGGGGCTCAGCCCGCTTCTGGTTTGGAGGGCTAGGAACAAGACTTTCCTGTTGTCTTGAACTTGAAGATCCAGAATCTCCTGAAATGAAAAAGAGCCAGTCAGTCCTCATGGGGTGACTCGGTGGTGACCACAACTGCAACCAGGGCATTCGAAGTGTTGTGGTGTGCTTCCCATACTTTATCTTATTTGTTCCCCATGACAATGCTGGGAGATTAAGCAACCCCTCTTTATGAATGGCAACTCTTATGTGAGACTATAGTCATGCAGAAAACTTATTAAGATTTGAACCCAGATCTTTCTTGCATTCAGGTCAGTGCACTTCTTCCAACAGCAGGGAACATGTCTTATTTACCTTTGGGGTCTGCTCAGGATGAAGCCCAACACTGCTGCAGACTGTCTGGGAGGAGATGCTAGATTTGGAATAAGACATCTGGGCCCTAGCTCTGACATGTATCAGCTGTGGGACTCCTCTGAGCCTCACATGCAAAACACCATGTGGACCAAATGGCACCCTGCACACTCAATCCTAAAAGGCTTTATATTTATAAAGCAATAATGTCTGCTGAACTCATTTTACCACTCCAGGGCTTTGTCCCAGGAGTGACTCTTTGGCCTGGCCTGTGCTATGCTGTCAGAAAGGCAATCACTGCTCCCCTAAATTCATTTCTTAATTAGTGCAATGGAATAGAATTAGACTGCTTAGACTGGATGAAACTGGAGCTGCAAACCTCAGGATTCCCTCATTCAAAACCACTTAACTTCATATCCTGGCTTTTGGCAAGGAAGGACAAACATTGTCACCATCTTCATCACCATCACGACTAAGGTCTCGAATACCTTGTCAAATGACATTAAAACTTTTGTTAGTCCATTAATTCTCTTCCTCCCCCCTCCCCCCCATGGAGCCAGGCAGGTGTGGAGGAGAAATGCCTAGAGAGAACTTTTTTTTTTGCAAGGCAAATGGGGTTAAGTGACTTGCCCAAGGCCACACAGCTAGGTAATTATTAAGTGTCTGAGGCCACATTTGAACTCAGGTACTCCTGACTCTAGGGCCAGTGCTCTATCCACTGTGCCACCTAGCCACTTCTTGAGAGAATTTTCACAGAGGTCTTTGAGATAATTAAGGACATCATTACTCTTTGAATTTCACCATTACATTCAAAGTTTCCAGGAAGAAGCAATGGTATTGGATTGAATTGGTATAATGGATCTCCAGGAGGTGGAAGCAGAAAAAAATGAGCACTGGGAATTCCAATTCTTCAAAAATGGATTGATTTTCCCATGATCTCTGATGGGCAAATGAGTTTAACTAATGTTTATAACAACAAATGATGAAATGCTAAGGTATTGTTTTATAGGTTTAATCCAACTTCCTTACAATTAATCTGTAATAGCTAACATAACAATGACCCTTTAAGCACAAGACCTTTACAACAGTCCTGTGAAGTCACGAATATAAATGCTTTGCATTTAGATTTCCTCATTTTACATGTGAGTGAACAAACTTAAGAGTTGTACAACTTGTGGGTGGCCATGGTAACAGTAGTAATAGCTGGGAGTTAAGAGTACCTCTGCTGTCAGACCCTGTGCTTAGGGCTTTATACAGATCCCATTTGATCCTCACAACAACCCTGGGAGGTAGAACTACTATGAACCTTATTTATGGATGAAGAAAGAGATAAATGGTGGTTAAATGACTTGCCCAGGGTCATACAATGAATGAGTGTCTGAGGGTTGAATGACCCCGCTTCCTCCTGACTCCAGATCCAAGGCTCCATCCGCTGTGCCACCTGGCTGCCTAGGTAGTTAGAGCAGTGGGGACAACTGCCTCTCTAAAATTCACTGGAGAGAAAGATCTGGAAGGGAGCCATTTAGTCAGTTTTCTCAAATTCAGAAGGGACAATGCTTCTGGGTTAGGATTATCAGTTTTGGTTCCCACTCCACTCCTCTCTTTCAGATCCTGATGAGCTTTGACACATGTCTCTAGAAAACTTTGGCTACTAGAAGGGGTAGAACTATCCCCAGGAGAGGAAATCAGATAAGGGTTCAAATTTGTTTCCTATGAGAGATAGAATCTTGACCATATTTTGGGATTCCCTGCCTATTTTATGTCTTTTACTTAAGTAAAAGAGATGGTAGGAATCTCATTAAATTCTTCACCTCCCAAGAACCCTTCAATCTTACTTTTCTTCATCCTGGGACAAAATTTTAGACCTTATCATCAATAGCATTCCTGACTCAACTCATTGGAAATCAATAGCCAAAAATGAAACCTCTCCCCTAAAGATATTGCACATGAAAGACCTGACTCATGAAAGGTTTTGCTTTTTTTTTTAAATCCAGAACTTCAGGGATCCTGAAGAATGGAGTGAAGACTCCTATATGACAGTAAAGTTTGTTTTGGATTTTGTGCCTAGAATCTCTTTTCACTCCTCTGAATCCTATCCAGTGCAGACACCAAACCCTGGCTCAGTTCAACATTAAGAAGATTTAAATTTTCCCAGTTAGGAAAAACGGAATGTACTTTTCTGGTTTAATTATTATCATTCTTTTTCACTCACCACAAAGTAGCTGTATCTTGGTGTGTTTCAAATCAAGATGCTCTTCAGCTCTGGAGCCAAATGCCAAGTCTTTTGAGTCTCCCTGTTCTCTGATGAAAAGTTCTTCCCCCTGTTCAATCCAAGTGATCAAGTCTGGCTTGGGAATGTCATAGCCTATATAGAGGTCACAAAGAAGGAATTATGTTTAATTTTTAAAAGATTACCTTAGATACACAAACTGTAGGGCCAACCTATGCAAAAATACATGAGTCCTGGTGTGCTATAAAGAAGAATATAACTATTCACACTGTAGCAGTTAGGCTTAATGTATATGGTCCTAAGCCACCCATAATTTGTTTCATATCTCCCCATTTTCATCCTCAAAATATCATTATATGATATATAACCCGTAATAAAGTAAACTCAAATAATTTTTGGTTTGAGAATTCCTTGAGAGCTATTTGAGTGGACTCATAATGTTCTGGGTTGTCAAGAGACGAGGCATCACATCACAAGAGTTTGAAAGCTACTGACGTTTGAAGAAATTTTCTATAGCTTTCTTGGAACAAATTTCTATTACCTTTCAGAGTGAATGGATAGACCATATTCTTAGAACTGAATGATTTAAATAAAGACACTTCAAAACTAAGCTTTTATTCTGTAAATAATGTATGTCACATATTTTTTTTTAGGAATGTATGTCAACTTATAAAAACTCTCATATCCTCATAATCTTCTAAACAAGGAATTTCAGTGGACTTGGAAACTTTTTTTTTTGTTTTTTTTAGGTTTTTTGCAAGGCAAACAGGGTTAAGTGGCTTGCCCAAGGCCACACAGCCAGGTAATTATTAAGTGTCTGAGACCAGATTTGAACCCAGGTATTCCTGACTCCAGGGTTGGTGCTTTATCCACTTTGCCACTTAGCCACCCCCTCACTGACTCTTATAAAATGCAATAATCACTCTCATCTGTCTTCTGCTCTTGTCTTTCCCATCTTTAATCTATCTTCCTGGTGGCCACCGTATTTATTCCTAAAGCACAGACAAGTCTGACCATGCTACTCTCCTGCTTTTGCCCACAGGATCAATAAAACAGCCCTGGCTTTTCAATTCCTACACGATCTGCCTCTGGCCTATCTTTTCAGGCTCATCACACTAGGTTTCCTTTCATTCAGTCTAAACTCTAGACAAAGAAGACAGCATGCTACTGCTTGTACATCACCCTGCATCTCCTGTCTTCCTTTCCTCTCTTCCTTCTTAGCATGCTATCTGTCTTCAAACTGCAGCTCTAAGATGATCTCCACCTATAAGAGGACTCTCCTGATTCAGAAATTATTTGTATGTGATTTTCCATGTACATACTGTTCCTTCCAGTAGAAGGCAGGATCCTTAAGATCAGAAGGCTGGTTAGTTTCTATACTACCATCTAGTATAAAATGTCCAAATGAGTACTAGGCACTTATAACCATTAGCTGAATAAAAAAGTCTCTTAAGTGGGTAGTAAAAAGTGAAAAAACTTGGGTTTTGAATGTTGGATGGTGCTGATTATGAGATGGAGAATCTGGTGAACAGAGCTTGTAGTGATTCAGCTTTTGGTCTTAACTTCTTCAAACCTGTTTTCTATCCAAATGACTCTGTTTAAAAATTTTCTAGGAAGGTCACTTATAAGTATTTTACAGTTAAATTTATCAGCAATTACTGATTTCACAATTCTATTTATTCTGTAACTTTCATTTAGATCTTTGTTTTGAACTACTTTGATGACTGTTCTCTTTAAACCTTTTCAACCTCATTCCAGCCCTCAGTGGTTTCTTCTTCCTTTGACTCTTAAGAGCATGCCTTGCAACCAATCATTCATTGCCTTTTAACATATTACATTGCTATACTGACTTAAAACAAAACTTCTTGTGTCACTATTACAATTCCATAAAGAACAAGTTCCTTGAGGGTCAACAGGTATTTTCTTATGAGTTTTATTCTTTCGAGAAGTTTAAGTAACTTTCACAGAGTGGGTACAGAAAAAAAAATTCTAATAGATGGATTAAAGAGGTTAATGATACTCTGGTATATAGGCAGATACTAAGAGTCTCTGGAATCCTTGTTGGGTGTGCTTAGAGAAGACTTTTTCATGATCTACTGTTCAAAATGGTATAGCAGAATCAAAGCTGCAAAAAGAACCACAGGATAAAAAGCCAGCAGGAAAATTTGAGGCATCTTTCAATGTTAGCAGGCATTTATTAGATACTTGTTAGACTGAAATGAAGCAGATGTTAACCATGAAATCAGATTCAGTGAGGAAACTGAGAATACCACTCACTATTTCAGTCCTGGGGAGGTTACTGTTAGCTAGGCTGAGGACACAGACACCAGTGATAAATACAGAAGAGGCTATTGGCTATGGTCATAGACCTGAGGGAGCATGGTGTCACAGGCTGAGTGCATACACTGAATAAACCCCTCAATTTCTAGGTGATTTGTCTCAACTAAATGGTTTTGGTTGCTATTGTGTTACTGTTTTATTTTTATTTTTACATTCCTGGCACCTGGTACCTAGTACCTACTTTGTAAATGACTTGATGATAGAATTCTGTTGGGCTTTATGAAATGATGAAGAAGCTAGAAATTATATGAACCGATGCAAAGTGAAATAAGCAGAAACAAGAGCACCATCTGTACAATAACGGCAATATTTTAAAGACAATGAACTTTGAAAAAAGAAAAGTAAATGACTCGAATTGAATTTTGTCTTCTATCCTCATTAAAGTCCAAGCACTCCTGAGTTTCTGAGAACTGCCAGTGGAGGATCTAAACATGGGATGATCATTTGAGGGGAGGCTCCTTCTTCTGGCTTATACAAAGAGTTACTCACAAAAGCATCTTTTGAATTAAATTTTTTATCAAACTCTATCTGCACACTCATTGAAGTCCAAGTATTTATACCAAAGCAAAAAATTTGTACCATACACACACACACACACACATTTTTTTTTTTTAGGTTTTTGCAAGGCAATGGGGTTAAGTGGCTTGCCCAAGGCCACACAGCTCGGTCATTATTGAGTGCCTGAGGCCGCATTTGAACTCAGGTCCTCCTGCCTCCGGGGCCGGGGCCCTAGCCACCCCTCATACAACTTTCTAAAAAGAAGACTGGATGCATGCAGGCCCCTGGGCCCTCTCGCGCTCACCCAGCGACAGCAGGGTCTCGTAGTTGGCCCGCACCACGTGCTTGTACAGCTCCTTCTGCCACTGCCGCAGGCTCCCCCACTCCTGCTCCGTGAAGTACGGGGTCACCTCGTCAAAGGTCACGGGGCCCTGGAGGCGCGAGCCGGACAGGTGTGGTGTGAGTCCCCCCGGGCCCCGCCCCCAGGCACCCCGGGCCCCGCCCCCGGGCCCCGCCCCCCTTGGCTGGTTTTCCCTAATTTTTTCCCCATTTTCGGGTAAAGCTCGTTTCCCACCACTTTTTGCTGGCCTTTGAATCCCGGGGCGGCGGCACCTGGCGAGGGCCACGTGACGCGGCGCCTTCTCCCCTCCCCCGCGCCCCGGGGCCTCGCGCGGCGGCTCTTACCCGGGCGGCCATGGCCGCCTCCTTCCGGCTCCGTCGGGCGCGCGCCGCCCGGGCCCCGCCCCTCCTCGGGCCCGCGCACGCCGCCCCTTCGTGGCGCCTCCTCCACAGCACCCCCTGGGGGCCGGCGGCGGGACTCCCTGGCGCCGCGGCTCTGCCGGGGCCTAACAGAAGGCAAAGGCCGAGGCCCGGGTGGGGGGGGGGGGGTCTCCGAGGTGCCGCTGCAAGAAAAGCGCATGCGCAATCCGTTTTAAAGCTCAGTCTGCTTTTTTTAAAAATTGTGTTTTTTTTTCCGCAAGGCAACAGGACTAAGTGACTCGCCCAAGGTCACACGACAGCTACACGTCGTGAGTGCGCACTTGAACTCGGGGCGTCCGGACTCCAGAGCCGAGGCGCCATCACTTCCGGAAGTGGCGGTGAGCCGGGCCAGGGTCCGGGGCGCGGCTGCGCACTGGGCGAGGGGCGGGGCCCACGCCCGGGGGATGCCGGGACGGAGCCCGGCCGCCCGGCCGCCTCTCTGCCCCGCTGTCCCGCTGTCCCGCCGCGGGCTCCGGGCCTGGGCTCCGGCGGTCCCTGTCCTCAGTCCCCCCGCTCCGGCCCGGGCCTCGCGCTGCGCGGCGCCCCCCGAGCTGGGTCCTGCCCCCAGGCCGTGGGTAGGGGACTCTCCTCACGGCGGGCAGTGCCCAGCGCGACCCGCGCCTCAGGATGCCTTCGATGCTGCGGGCAGCTTAGCCTTACCCGGGTCAGAGGTGAAGGGGCGGAGCCAGGGATGACTGACGAGGATGAGTGACTGACGAGGATGAGTGACTGACGAGGATGAGTGACTGACGAGGATGAGTGACTGACGAGGATGAGTGACTGACGAGGATGAGTGACTGACGAGGATGAGTGACTGACGAGGATGACTGACTGACGAGGATGACTGACTGACGAGGATGAGTGACTGACGAGGATGAGTGACTGACGAGGATGACTGACTGACGAGGACGAGTGACTGACGAGGACGAGTGACTGACGAGGATGACTGACTGACGAGGATGACTGACTGACGAGGATGACTGACTGACGAGGATGACTGACGGCAAAGTCTCCCTTTACTGACCCCGATACAAGTGCTTAACTGTCCTCCCCAGCCCCTGGCCCACTCCACCCCTGGCACTCATCAGTGAGACAAGGCTGTGGGGCTCGGGGACACCAGGTGATGCCAGCCTGCAGCACTCCCCTCACAACAGCCCCTTCCAAGGGTGGAGCGGGAGAGAGGGGAGCTTCCCTCCTCTTGGAGCTCAAGGGTCTCCCCGTGGCGCCCCTGGCCCCCACACTGGAGAAGAAAAGATGGGCGACAAAGCCCACCACATCTCCTGCTTGCTACACTTGAGATTTTGGGGAGCTTCCCCTTGACTGAGACCCAGGACCCGGCTAAGTTCTCTTTCTCCCAATTCTCTTTCTTTAAATTTTTTTTTTAAATCACCTTAATGATAGTTTTCATCAGTCATTTTTAAAGCAATTTTGAGTTCCACATTTTCTACCTCCCTTTCCTCTTCTTTCCCATGGCAGAGAATAGTCTGATACACATTATATATACTTTTTAAAAGATTTTTTCAAGGCAGACGTGTACAGGTTGTACATGTCCCTTGATTTGTGTTTGATATCAAATTGGATAAATGAGTTTCTTGGCTGCTTCCTCCATGTGTACATTGTAGAACTGGCATTTGATGGGAAAGGGATCAAACCTGAACATAAAGTTTGAGCTCTCACTTCCCCATAATTAAACAGTGATTAAAAAGTTAGGTTAATCTGAAAATTACCTCCCTTAGACCACTAATATTTAGGAAAGCTGATAGATATAACTAGCCCAGTGGCCCTTCTCTCTGAGGAGAGCAACCTCTTGTTTTCCATCCTGGAAGGAATTAAAGCCTCCTTTGGAGAAGAGAGGGGAGGAGAAGAGGCTAGAGAGGGTTATTCCGCTCTCCTTTGAGTCACGCAACAGCTTCATGCTCTGTATGAGGGATAACCCTCATATAAATTTGGTATAATAATACCTCACAGTATTAGAATACTTGAATGAGGTAATGAAAGTCGGAACTTTACAAATTTATGACATTCCAGAAATGTCAGCTACTATGATTACTTTATATAATTCTGAGAGGAGGAGGAAAGGGCAGAAAGTTGAAGGAAAGAATTGCTCAGTAGTAATGGAGGCAGTCTAGCCACAAACATTCCTTCTCTTCAACTTCCTTTTATCTATTTTATCTTTGGATTCTGGGTAGTAAGAGTAAGGGCAAAGGGATGAAGAGATGAATATTGTAAATCATATAAGTTTCCTTTCTATTTTTTGAATTCAATTATTTCAAGTAAATTTATAGTTTTCAGCTTGACTTAGATAGAATTACATAAATAATTATAAGTGCTCTCCATCCAGCTGGATCCTGAACATAATTTGTAAAACCAAGTTAGAACAAAAATATATATTTGGCATGAAATTCCATCTTTCTTTTTCTTTTTTCTTTTTGGAGAGTTGGAATGCAGATTTAATTTGGATAGAAGTATTAGCATATTAGTATATGGTTTTCCTTTCCCACCCTGTTGTGCTCTTCCATACTTTTCTCTAATGCCCCTACCATGGGTATCTTTTCTGCTTTCATCCCTTTTAGTTTCCTTTTATGTGTTTTTTTTCCCATTATTAGAACATAAACTCCTTGAAGACAGGCAATGAATTTTATTTTTTTTTTTGTATCAGTGTTCCTTAAAAAAATTATGTGCTAAAGAAGAATCTCTATTACATATAGTTTGCTTTTCCTTGGAAGTACATACAGAGTTTAACATGAAACTTTCATAGTTGACCTGATTATTTCCTTCTGACCTATTTTCTTCTAAGCATTTTAAAAAATAAACTTTAACAATCTGCTCTTTTCTTTCTTTTTTGGAAGCTCCATGACAACTCTCTCTTACCCCCAAGGGAAAAAATAAAAATTAATTAAATAAAAAACAAGCTCCATCCATCCATTTAAGAATGTAATAAGTCTTTATTAGACAGCCAAACTCATTAGAAGGAGAGACCAGTTTAGAGGCTTCTTTAATTAGAATACAAAATCCTTTAGAGGAGAAATTGTCTTGTTTTATCTTTTTATGTCACCTAATGCTTATCATTTTATTTGACTGAATTGAAATTGAACTAATTTATGAGCTGATGTCTCTTGGTTCTAAGAGACTATACCAGAGAAGAATTGGCAAACTCCAGAAGGTCCTACTATATTGGAAAAGTTTTGAGCATTCACCTGGTAATGAACAGCTTTGCTTTCTAAATACCAGCTAAGTTTGGAGAGTCCTTGTTTGGGACATGGCAACTCGCAGAGATCATCCATTAAGAGAAACTAATGAAATAGGGGGATACTTATATGAAATGTCTAATCTAATTCAACAACCATTGATTATTTCATATTTCTAGAGATGTAGGCAGCTAGGTCGAACAGTGCATAGAGCACTGCCCTTGGAGTCAAGAGGACAGGAGTTCAAATACAGTATCAGACACTTATTACTTACTAGCTGTGTAACCCTGGGCAAGTCATTTAACCTTGATTGCCTCTCCTCCAGGACGTCCCCAGCCATCCTGATTCATATCTGGCCATTGAATCCAGATGGCTCTAGAGGAGAAAGTGAGATTGGTGTCTTAGTACAGCATCCCCCTCACTCAAATCCAATCCATGTACTTGTCATGGAATCGTGGTCTTCAAGAATGAAGGACAAACATCATTTCTAGTGGCACTGTGGTAGAACAGATAGAAAGATGACTTCAGAGTCAGGAAGACCTGAATGTAAATCCTGCTTGTCACACAGACTGGTTTAATCTCTCAATGCCTCACATAATTCTAAGAAAAAAGTGTAGAGCAGGTGCCCATCTACATTGTTTGAGGGAGTTTCCTCAATGAGAATTCAAAGATTACTGAGATTGTAAGGGTACACTGACAAACATGAACTAATCTCTTATACTCTATTTTCAGCTACCTGTGAGACTTGGTATGTTGTTTCACTTCAGTTTCTTCATCTGAAAAAGTAGATTGGATCAAATGATCTCTCTAGGTTTTTTTAAGCTTCAAATTTATATTACTACTACTAGATGGTTTCTAAGATTAAATTCAGCTCTAAACCTATGATCCCATGTACAAGATAAGCAAAACCAGGATCATTTGGGGAAGGTTGGAGAATAGGAAAGATCAGTTTCTTTACAGAGGAAAAGAGCCCCAAGGTATTTCAAATAGTTGAGGTGAGGAAGAAGGGTCAAAGCCATGGAGGTGGCAGATGGAATGCTAGGGATAGAGAACAAAAAATTAGCTGTGAATCCCAAGTTGGAGAGTCTATATTTTTATTCTTAAGGTAATAGGAAGCCATCATAAGTAAAGGGAAACACAAGGAAGTCTGAGGCTTCTCCAGGGGAGACAGGTGATTCAGAGGAACATTTGGCTGAACTTCACTTTCTTATGCCCTGCTCAGCTTGGTCAATAACAGAAGGAAAAAAAGCAAGATCAAAAGAAAAACACAATGACTACAATAATATAGATTTAGAAACCTCAAGACAGCAATGGAACTCTGAAATATTGCATTGAGCAATAGTTGGTTTCAGAGAATAGAAGATGGATGTATTTCTTCTCTCACAAAAGAAGTGGGTTACTCTGGGTGAGAAATGTTTCATATGCTGTTAGATGTGGTTGCTTTGATTTTCTTTGTCCCAATTGACTTTTTTGGTGGCATTTTTAGATGACATACTGGGAAATGACAGTGTGTTGTATATTAAAAAAGACAAATAATACTACAGAATGATAGAATTATTTTCAATCTGTTCTTTGGCATAGTGGGTCACTAACTCCAAGAGGAGATTAATTAGATTTGGAATTAATAGACACTTGCTGTTTCAATAAAGAGAAGAAATGATCAATTAAAATGTGGAAGGGTTGTGATATAATTGGAGAAGGAAGTATCAAAATGACTAAATTACTGTTAATGGGAATAGAAAGGGGGGGAATGACTGATGGAGAGGGAAAAAATTGGATTTAGAGTTGGAAAACAGGTTTAAATCCTCCTTTGGTTACTTGCTACCTGTATAATTTTGAGCAAATGACTGACCATGTTTGGGACTCAGTTTCTTCCTTTGTAAAATTAAAGGATTAGACACAATGTCTTCTGAGCTCCCTTCCAGCTCTGATTATGTGGGGGATTGATGTAAAGAGATATTTTGAATATCTATATACATTCAAATAGCATTTTTTAGATATCCTTGGTGAGATGAATAAAAGGACTATGTGTAAATGTGTAAATCTGAATGTATAAAATCTGAATCTGTGAGAAGCAAGATTTACTTGGTGGTTCTTGTTTTTTTAAGCCTCATTCTTTGACCCGGGTGATCCAAGGCTGTCAGTGAATGTGATAGGAAGAGCTTAAGGTCAAGGAGAGAGGGAGTAGGAAGGAAATTGATAAATTGGAGCAAGTCCATGAGAAGGTGACAGCCAGGATGGATGGATGGGGAAGACTTGAAAGCATAAGTTGAAAAAACTGGGGATTTTAGCTTAGGAAGTAAAGACTTGGTGGTCAGAAACAGGAAACATCAGAGCCATAACTAGGGTGGGTAATGAACTTTGATCCAGGGTTGGGAATTTCTTAAAGGTAAAGAAATTTGTCTCAGGGCAGGGGCATTTAAAGGGCCAGGAATAGCTGTTGTGGTACCTCCTTAGTTTTTTTTTTTTTTTTGCAAGGCAAATGGGGTTAAGTGGCTTGCCCAAGGCAGCTAGGCAATTATTAAGTGTTTGAGACCGGATTTGAACCCAGGTACTACTGACTCCAAGGCCAGTGCTGTATCCACTACACCACCTAGCTGCTCCCCTCCTTAGTTTTTGAAGAGGTCCAATCATATCTTTAAGGTGATGTCTTACACATGAGTTGTATTTTAGTGAGGTTGAGCTATGCAAAGTAGTGCTGCATGCTAACTTGACACTTCTTTGTATATATTTATGCCTTTCCCTTATGTTTGAAATTGGGGTGTATGGAGTATTTAGGAAGATCTAACGACTGGCATGAAGACTTGCTAAGCCCTTTTCAGGACTGCTTATGTCCACCTGTCACCCAACTGAATGGACAGGCTAAACTAGGATGAGGTTGACAGACCTTAAAACCATCAGGAAATTAGGTGAATGTCTATTTAAGCATGTGAAGACAGCACCCAGCAAAATGGGCCATGGGAACAATTTGTTCCAGTGGTCATGAAGGTATTTGAAGTAGGAGAATGCTTATAGAGCCTGATTAACATTGAACATGTCAAGGTCCTTTGCTACATCCCCAACCATCAGCAGTCCTTGTTTAAATTCAACTTGTGTGAGTTAAGACATCACTCATCATGATGTCTTTGGTCTTTGATACAAAAGATATACAACAATATCAACAACATATTTGAAAGTATAAAACAATAAAACCTATTTCCATAAAGTACAGAAGAATTTAACCAATTCTTCTGAGACACTCTTTTTAAGTGCTTTTTGTCTTAATCTAAGACTAAGAACTTGGAGAAGTCAGGCCTATTATGTAACGTCACAGTGTTTAAGACTATACTTATTTGGATTCATTGACTGAAGAGCAGAATGATATTAAAGGAAACAGCCTTATGTTTGTTGACAGAGGACTTGCACTTCTTTTTTTTAATTGATATTTTATTTTTTAGTTTATATTTCCAGTAGTTTTTCAACATTCATTTTCATGTTTATAATTTACACATTTTTCTACCACCCTCCTTTCCCCCCTCCCACTCCCCTCAGTGGTAAACAGTCTAGTGGAAGTTGTATATTGTACATTTATGTTTAACATATTTATATATTATCACTTTGTGGATGAGGAACTAGGACAGTCTATGGGTAGTACTGGGGATTGTGGCAGCAATCACTGGGGAGAGAGAAAAACATCAAGATTGAGGGATGTAGAGGATCAACCCAGATCAGGAAGAGTCTTTGAAAGCCTTACTGCCTCTAATCATCACCACTTTGCACCACTGTAGGCTTTGTTCTATTTCAGAAGATAATTTCTAATATCCCTTTAACTGTTGGATTCCCCTGGTTTCTTCTAAATATCCTTTTCTTTCAGAAACAGACCTGGGGATTGGAGTGAAAGGGAGAGCAGTAATCCTTGTTCTACTTTCTCCCCATATTCACTGGCTCTTAGTTCAATTGATCACAGATTGATAGATTTTCTGGGGGAGAGATATATTGTGTGCCTACTGGCTAACTGTATCCTTTACTCAAAACCTATGATTTGACTCAGTCCAGCTGTAGTCGAGTTCTCAGGTGATTATTAGAGGCGGGAGGCAAAGATGGCAAGTTCTCCATTTATTCAACCCCAAGCAAGTGCTTAAATACCCTTTTTTACTCCTAATCCCAAGGCATTCTCTAATTACAAGTCAAAACTCCAGTGTGCACAATGTTCCAGGAAGTGCCAAAAACATAGGGAACAGATGGGAAGATCCAGAAAGCCCACCCAGGTAAGTAGGCCATTGGTGTACGTGGGCAAGGTCCTGTGACCTTCAACAGTCTCTTACAGAGATACTCAACTCTGAGTTGGTATTTCTTTTTTAAAAAATGCTATTTTTCCAATCATATGAAAGTTTTTCAACATTCATTCATTTTCATATTTATAAATTACACATCTTTTCTACCACCTTCCCTTTCCCCTCCGTAAACTGTCTAGTAAAAGTTGTATATGTACGTTTGTGTTTAACATGTTTATATATTATCATTTTGTGGAAGAAGAGTCAAGACTAAGGAAAAAGAAAGAAAACTGTGAGATAGCGAGGAAAAACATAAGAGAAGTTTTAAAAAAAAAGTGAACATAGCATCTCTGTTCAGATTCTGTTGTATTTTTTTGTTTTCCTCTTGATGAGGAAAGCATTGCCTATAACAGATATCCCAGGGTTGTCCCTGATCTCTGACCTGCTGAGAGGAGCTATATCTGTCATAGTTGGTCAACTCCCAATGTTGCTGTAAATGTATACAATGTTCTCTTGGTTCTGCTCTCTGGGTTAGTATTTCAGTGGACAGTATTTCAGTATCAGGAGCTGATGCTGGGAGCAAGAGATGCTCACTAGAGGTGGTTGCAATACCTAATCCTGTCACAAGGTGGTAGACCCAGATCAGGTCATAGCTTTTATTATGCAATTACAATGGAGTAGAGGTCTCAAGAATGGGGCTTCTTCTGGTTGTCATTGTCTTCTTTTTTATTTTATTTTTTAAATTAAGGCAGTGGGGTTTGAGTGACTTGCCGAAAGTCATACAGCTAGGCAATTACTAAGTGTCTGAGGTCAGATTTAAACTCAGGTCCTCCTGACTCCAGGGCCAATGCTCTATCCACTGCGTCACCTAGCTGCCCCGTGGTTGTTGTCTTCTATGGAAAGGTCTATGGACTATAAGGAAAACTGAACATTTTCAAGTTGTGGTACTGTACAAGAACCTTGGATAGTAAGGAGTCAAATTAATTCAGGCCATTCACTGGAAGGTTAAATATTGAAACTGAAGTTTAAATGCTTGGCTACATAATGGAACTCATTGGAAAAAACCCTGATGTTGGGAAAGATTTAAGGGAAAAGGAAAAGAGATAGCAGAAGATGAGATGGATAGATAGTGCCATGGAAACAATGGACAGACTTTACATAGAAATTGGGATATAGTTGAGAATAGAAGACCCTGGGGTATTATGGTTCAGAGGGTCATGAATAGTCAGACTGAAGGACTAACCAACAAGATGTCAATCAACATAGTATGGACGACCATCTTCCAAGAGCAAAAAGTCTCCTAGGTTTAAGAGCTAGAAGAGACCTTAGCATTCATCTAATCCAAAGTCATTATTTTATAGATGAGGAAAATGAGATCCAGAAAGATTAAATCACTTGTTCAAGGTCACCCAGGGAGCAAGTAACTGAGTTATCATAGTAGCCTGCATTCTCTTTTTAAATTTTTTTAATTTATTTAAGGCAATGGGGTTAAGTGACTTGCCCAAGGTCACTCAGCTAGGCAATTATTAATTGTCTAAGATCTGACATGAACTCAGGTCCACCTCACTCCAGGGCTGGTGCTCTATCCACTGTGCCACCTAGTTCCCTCTCCTGCATTCTTTTTTTTTTTTGCAAATACGTCATTACTTATATCACTGTGAGAATATCTTTGCTGACACAATGTCTGGGGAGATTGGGGAGGAGAGGATCCTTTGGGGTAACCCCAAATACTTTTCAAAATTCACCACTCCCAGTTGTTCAAGGGCTCTAAAGAGCCCTAAAGAGAATCTTGAAAATGTATCCTAGTCTCTATCAATTCCATCCAGGTGGCTTGTGGTGTAGAAGATGGGGGAACACTGGCTAAAGTCTGTTGGCACTACATCAGGAAAGCTCTATCCAGGGGCTTATGGTTGCAAATTATACAACTATTTATATTGATCGATACTTCACTGTGACCTTGGGGAAGATAAAGTCTGGCAAGGAATACTCCTGGTGGATGAAACAAGAATTTCACCTGGCCTAGAGACCTTGGGAACCTTTGGTGATTAGAGGTGGGGTGTCTCTCTATGGTGCAGTCAGGGTCAGACTCCTCCTATGAATCACTGCTCAGTAAAAGGGACCACATTGAGCATTTGGACTTGTGTTACTTTGTTGTCATCATATAACTGAAAAGTCCCTTCAAAACTAGGGGAAATTGGGGTGGGAGAATGAGATGATGGTGGTTTTGGGAGGAAGGGAAATACTACGATCTTGTTTCTAATCGTTTCCAAGAATCCTTTTCTGACCACTTTATTCTATGTGGATTGGTTCTGCAGTTTTAATAGTTGGAAAAACCATTGTTTTTTGGAGCCAGGCTTCCTAACTCTTCCATTTATTTACTGTGGAACCCTAGGCAAGTTTCTTCACCTCTCTGACTCCATTCCCTCATTTTAAATTAAGGATAGTAGGCTGGATGATCTCAAAGACCTCTTTTATCTGTGAGTCACTTTTGCCTTACTCATCACAATTCTTTTGGCATGGAAAATATATATATATGGGGGTCCAGCCTCCGTGGGGTCCTTGGAACCTGACAGGAGGTATAGAAGAGTCGGCAAAATGAGTTGAGTCAACAAGGGGGTAAAGGCAGGAGCAGGTTGACTGACTGTCAGCTGCTTGGATTTATTTTTATAATCTCAGAATCATGTATATTTCAAGCAAGCAAGCTAAGATCATTTCCTTGGTTACAAAAGTGTATGATTTTCATCATCAATCATATAATTCATATAGTTACAAGTTTTAATCATGTGATTACAAGTTTAATTAATAATCATATAGTTAATTGATTTCTTATCCCTACTCAGACCATGATGACCTCAACCTGTCTGTTACCTTATTTATTACTACATTGTATAATTGTTAATTCATTTAAAGTTATTAATTAAGCAATTCTTTTAATGGAAAGTTTTTTATATTTTTTTGTGTAAGTAATGTTTTTCGATACACTTCCTTAACAATCTATAGTGAGGGTCTTTATGCTTGTCCACCCATCCGTTAACTCTTACAATAACCTATTTTTCTTTCTGGCTTTATTGGTAGAAATCACAGTTTCTGTGACTTTTTTATTCTTTCCCATGAAACTAAGGCTGCTGGAGTTCACATATCGGTCACCTGTACTAACTATTTTCTCACCATCTTTTTCATATATTCCTCTGTATGGTAAGGGGGGACAAAACTATTAATTTTCCTGGAATTCTATCTGACCCATCTCGTATCTGTTTTCCCTGTATATATTCTGACATCTCCTTGGAATTCCCAGCACTGGGTTTTCCAGAGATTTCATAATGTTGAAGCCTTTTGTATGCCTCAGGGAGAGGCAGTCCTGTTAAATTTGGATAGAGTTTACAATCTGTTTTATTCAAGGAATTTTTCTGAAATCCTTCCTTTATAGTTATTCCACTATTAGGGTGAGTAAATATTGCAATCAATAATAAACCTATAAATATTGATATATATGAAATCCCTATATATATATTGAAGAAGGAAATGTTGTTCCATCAGGCAGTGTGACTGCATTGAGTCTTCTTGCTGTGACTGTGTCAAACAGCTTAGAGACCCTGACTCCCAACATATCTATCTATCTCTCTCTCTCTCTCTCTCTCTCTATCTCTATCTCTATCTCTATCTCTATCTCTATCTCTATCTCTATCTCTATCGCTATCGCTATCTCTATCTCTATCTATCTTTATATACACACAAATGTACACACACACACACACACACACATATACAAAATACATATTCAAGTAATTCCTGATAGATTCAGTCTCTTACTGGTTTAGAATATTACCAGTTTAATATGTGTATAGTCCTTTCCCCATTGGTACCCCAAACCTCCCAATGTTGAGAGAGACTGTTTTGTCTTCCTTCTTCTCCCCTTCGACTCCTAGTACTGTATTGGATGGGAGGACACATGACTGCTGTTCAGAGGGTAATTGCTTAGCTATGGGCAATGGAGGAGGGTGATATTTGAGTTGTATTCACAGGATAGTAAGAAAGGGCAATGTTGGGGTGATAAGTATTTTGATCATTAGGAGAACAGGCAATCCACCGAAAGAGTTTTCATTTGTCCCATTGACTCAGATTACAACCCCCTTCACTGTTTAGAAACAATTTTCTGGCCAAAAAAAAAATTCTTGAAGTTGCTATGTAATGAAATTGATGCGAAAAGGAAGAAATGAAATTGCATCAATTAAACAATAAAAAATGAGGAAAAGAGCAGAAGGTATTTAAGGAGACACAGATATATAAGACTTGTTCTTTAATACAGTATACAATAACTTGTTTTAATTTACTATATATTTTAAAAACAAACCAAACTTAACAAAAGTTTTGTTTCATATATAACTTTCTTTTCTGATCTTTGGTTCTTGAAATGTTCATGTTTGTTGAAAGTTGTTAAGTTTCTAATAGAAATGAAAATTAAAAAAGAAATATAATGCTATGCTATCTTGGCCAACAGTTGGGAAAAGGCTGAATAAATTATAATATTGAATGTAATGGGATACTAATATACTGTAAGAAATGAAGGGAGAAACTGAAGAAGACTTGTATGAACTGATGTAGAATGAAATGAGAGACCAGGAGAACAATTTATACAATAATAATACTTTGTAAAAACAAACAACTTTGAAAAACCTGTATGTTATAATCAATGCAATGACTAATCATGATTGCAGAGCACTTAGGCTAAAAACATTGTTCACCTCCTGACAGAGAGATGATGGAGATAGAAGACAGATTGAGGCATGCATTTTTTTGGACATGGTATTGCTAGATAATGCATAATTGTTAAAGCCTTTATTTTTTTTTCTTTCTTTTCAGTAGAGGAGAGGTAGGAGACAGATTTTTGCTTAATTAAAAATATAGTTTAATTAAAAATATAATTTGAAAAGAATGATCTTAGAGTAGTCAGATTATAATACTTCAGAAACGACACTTAAATTTGACTTTCATTTGCGAGACTTTACAACTAGCATTAGAGAATGTTGTCTTCTTTTCTTGTCAAATGAAACCTATAACCACAATTCCAAATCTGATAATTTGGAGTGTCTAATATTACAAAGTTCAAGCAAATGCTACTTAACAACCTGAAATATGATCTTGGAAAGGCACTTAACTTCCCAGGGACTCAGTTTTCTCATCTGTAAAATGGAGTGTTGAACAGAAGGTCTGAGTTCCCTTGTAGTTCTGTATCTTTGACTCTTGTTACCTCTGCCTCTCCCTCTATGCTTCCTTTCCTTAGACATTCCAAATAAAAGGGCTCATTCCATTAAACATTGATTGGCTCATTTGATTCTCCTGTGAAGCACCTTTAGTTCATTTTTGTTCAATGATTAGGAATTTTATTTCTTTGTTTTTGTGTACAGATGGATCAAAATGTGATTAAAAATTAGAATTTTTATCATGGCATCACATTTATATTCTTAGGGTTTTTTTGGCAAGGCAATGGGGTTATCAAGTGTCTGAGGTCACATTTGAACTCAGGTCCTCTTGACTCCAGGGCCTGTGCTCTATTCACTGTGCCACCTAGCTGCCCCTCAAATTTATATTCTTGAAAATGGATATTTAAATCAAGTGCCTCTTAGCTAACCAAGATGGTACACTTTACTGGTTTAGCTTTCCCCTTGAGCTTATTCTCCCAAATCCCATCAACACTGGCAAATTAATTCTTGACTTGCGTTTGGTTCTGAGCAACTGCAGTTAGCTCCTAGACATTGCCTATAGAACTGTTGGAGAACTCTGCTGGTTTAGAGTAACAGATCTGCAAATTTCTCTTTGGTCTGGGATCCTTGTGCTGGTAATACTCTACAGGCTTCAAAGTGACTAGAAGCCAGAACTCTGTTCTGGGATCTGAGACACACACACACACACACACACACACACACACACACACACACACACACACACACACACACACACACACACACACACACAATATACATATATAGCCCAGGGTTTTCTATTGTTCTTTTTCCAAGAACACTCCTCCTGGGCACAAGTACCCTTTGTGGTTGGCTCTGGATCTATGATTTGGGACTGAGTAGTGGTCAACAAGTTTGCTAGTTGACACTTGTTTTTGGTAGTGACCAGTCAATGATTAAAAGAATGGACCATTTTATTTGAAATGTCTAAGGAAAGGTTATATAACTTAACTAGAGTTATCCAAGGAAGTATGGAGGGAGAGGCAGTGGCAATGAGAATTACAAATGGAGGACTATAAGGGAACTCAGACCTTCTAGTTTAAAACTCCTATTATCTCTACATGATGCCCCTGTAGGAGAAATGATTTATTATATATTATTGTATAGTATATATTCTCATTATTATATATTATATAATATATAAAGTATGTTATATGTTTTATTTATTATATAATTATACTGTTTAAATCCAACTTTATGTGATTAAAAGTTCTCCATATTCAGATATCTAAGAATTCTAGAATTAATCTCTAGGAATGTTAGAGATGGCTACAAGATATTTTAGTCCTGCTTTTTAGAGTTTTACAGAAAAGACTCCCATACAATCTGATAAAGAAGTATGAGAGAAATATAAGATAACATCTTATAATTTGCAAGAATTTTCATCTCCCTTTCTTCTGGTTTCAAAGTTTCTTGCTTGGAGACAATCTCTTTGTTCAAAAACCTTCAGTTGCTCTGCATTACCTACCATGTAAATTCCAAACTCCTCTACTTATATTTAAGACTTTCTTTAATTTGTCTCAAGAATCAGTTTTATGGTTTTTTTCCTGGTTAGTTCTTGCTTTTTATTTTGACACTGAAATCAGTTTCCAGAAGTTCCTTGTCCACTCTTTTTACCCTTTCATTGCACATATTTTAACATTCTTCTCCCTTTGATCTTGATATTTCCTTTAACTGACAGCAGCTGGTGCTAACTTTGACTTTAAAGGGAACAAATTCAAAATAGGACATGTCAAATTACTATCCAACACAGCTCTCACCAAAGTACCTTATGGATCATTTCTTTGTTCTGAAGGTTACTAAAACCCCTTTGATATTGTATTTTCAGTTCATTTGGTTTTTCCTTTTCCATACTCTCCTTAAGGAATATGGTCTTGTACTCATAATCTGGTTGCCTTTACCTGGTTTCATTCTTTTCCTCCAACTTCTCCTGTTCTCCCTTCTTCCCCCAGGACCTCATAGCATACTTGGAGGAATTCAAACCAATGTGGTTTTTTGGGAGGCCCCTTGGCTGTAGGAATTTCTGTTTGGTAGGTATACGTAGCTTCTAATTTATGTATTTTAAATATATTTTCAAATTTTTATTTCATATTTTTAGGGTTACATTTCAAATTAACTTTTAAAAAGTGGGTGGGGTGGTAGTATAATTAATAGCTCCTATTTATATGATCCTTAAAGATTTACAAAATAATCTCTAATCTACTTTTTCAGGATTAGATTTTCTTATTGTTGTTGATCCACTTGCAATCTGTAAATGAATTATTTTATTGTGTTTGTATTCTGTGACTTTTTCAGCACAGGGCCTGTATCTTACTTGACAGTACTTTGTACATAATGAATGCTCATTAAGTATTTATTGAATAAATCATTGAAAAGTGTTTGATTTTAAAGGAATCTTAGAGACAACTGAGTCCATTCCTCTTGACTAAGAGGAATCAGAATCCCATAAAATTTAATTTAAAGCAAAAAATATTCACTCACGACTTTGGTTTATGGAAGTACTTTGTGATGTTAATCCAAAACTGTTGATGTGTGTATTCTTAGATCATTAATATTATTTGTCATTGAAAAGAACATAAAAATCTGCACATAAAGATATATTTGCGTATAACACAATGCAATTCAATTCATTAAATGGGAAATATATGCAATTAGTTCTAATAGTAATAATAATAATAATAAAAATAATATGATATATACCAAGCCTATATTTTGAGGTTTGCAGGATTAAAATACTACTGGAAAGAGGGAAAGAACAAGCCCATTTCTTCTTTTAATAGAAGGATGATATCATTTTATAAAATAATTTCCATTGGGCTATACTTTAGAAAATGTTTTTTAAAATTTCTTTTCCTCACATAACTTTTTTTCATCATCATGTTTTTTCTTTGGATAAAACCAGAGTGTGTTGCAAGCTATTTTTTTTTTTTGCCAATTTCTTTGCAGCCCACCCCCAATATTCCTTTCAAGCTACCCTCTTTGTCCCTGGTACTGTTGGGGTAATAGTTTATTTAAACCAACCGCTCACAAGCTCCCATCAGTGTTCCATTTACTAAGCTAAAACCAGCCCGTCAATGAGCTTTTGTTGGTAGAAAAAGGCAAAAAAAGTCCGTTTCTTTCCCTTTAGGACCTTACTTTCTAATGGTCTCCAATGTCAATGACTAAATTTAAAACAAAGGAATTTTGTGAAGCAGAGTGAGAGTCAATAACCTGGAATTAAATCAAATATTCAACTCTCCCCAAACTCATTGCTCAGTGACTGGTAACCATCTTTTTACTTGTGTCTTCTATGGGAGAATTAGTCATGTCCCCAAAGTAACCTTTCCATCTTCCCAATCAAGCAGGAAAAGTCACTCATGGGAAGAGGCACAGGTTCTCTGTCGGACTGTGTCTTAGCTTCTCATATTTATCCTGACCTCAAGTTTGTAATGCTTGCCTTCTAGAAGCCCCATCTAGAGTCATGGCCATTGAGGTATCAGACCATAGAAATGGAGAGTAGACTCTGGGCCAGATTTGATCACTTTGGTAGTGACTTCAGGATTTGACTTTGGAGATATTTCTGGGAAGAGAAAGCTGAAAGAGACTTAAACTTTTTTTTTTTAAAGAAAGGGCTTACGTTTTAATTCACAAGATACTGTACAAGGGCCACAGGTTATTGCAAAAAGTTCACAAATTAAGTTTTTTAGAAAGGTAAAGAAGGTGAGTTTTTAAGAAGACAGTAAGTTCAAGCAAAGAAATAAGAGCTACAAACTAATTTGGTGAAAACAAAGGACAGCTAAGTATAGGGAAAAGGGGAGAAAAATACAGCTATAACTAAACAACTGGGCTGATGAGCTAAAGTCAGCTAAATTCAACTGTCTTTTCTTCTTCTTCTTTTTTTTTTTTTTTAGATTTTGCAAGGCAGTGGGGTTAAGTGGCTTGCCAAGGCCACACAGCTAGGTAATTATTAAGTGTCTGAGGCCAGATTTGAACTCAGGTACTCCTGACTCCAAGGCCAGTGCTCTATCCATCTAGCCGCCTCACCATCTTTTATTCTTTATGACTAAGGAGAGAGTATGCGGTGGGCAGGGTCAAGTGGAATATTTGATTTTTAGATGCCTGTTTCTATATACAATACCATTTTGGGATGGGGGTAATCAGAAGTGATGCGATTTTGGTTACTGGCCCCACATTATTTCTTGTTGGGTTAAGGAAGGGACAGAAGGAAAGAAAGAAAGGAAGGAAGGAAGGAAGGAAGAAGGGAAGGAAGCAAGAAAGGAAGAAAGGAAGAAGGAAGGAAAAAAGAGCTTTGATATCCAGCTATAGCTCAAAGTAGCCAGACCTCACATTTTTTGGTTACTTCCTTACCATATTCCCTTGCATATGCCCTACTTACGGGTTTTCCTGTTTAATAGGAGTTTTCATATATATATCTGTGTATCTATATATATCTGTATATATATAGTGATATGATTATCATGTGTTTTTATTGCTAGTGCTCCAAGTGTGTGTGTGTGTGTGTGTGTGTGTGTGCATATACATATACATATGGGTGCATGAAAGATGGGTTGTCCCAAAAGTCTCAGTGCAATTTAAAACTAATTCCCAGCTATTTAAACCTGCACTAAGACTCTTGTAGCATTCTCTCTCTCTCTCTCTCTCTCTCTCTCTCTCTCTCTATATATATATATATATATATATATATATATATATATATAATGAATAGGCTTTGGGAATTTTTATACCTATTAGGTCAAATAAAATACATACATATACACATATTTCTAGTTATTTATAGATATGGGTAGAAATAGCTATATCTTATTTTTCTAGACCTATCAGAGCTCTCTCTCTCTCTCCTTTTCCTTCTCTTCCCTTCCCCTCCTCTTTTTTCCTTCTGGCTCTCACTTACACAGGGGGTCAGGTGTTCTTGGAAACAAAAACCTTGAGAGAAACTTCAACCAGGGCAACATAGGCTGACTTTCTGGTTGTAATCTTTCTTACTGGGGTGGGGAGAACTCAACAGGAGGGCTTAGCATGGTCAGTGAGGCTGTGATAGTTCCCCTAGTGCTCCTTTATTTGTATAGGAAGGCTAAGGTAACTGAAAGGAGTTCTGGAAGAATGGAATTTCCTTGATGAATGAGCTGGGTTCACCCTGGACGCCAGGGGCCTAGATTCTGTCTCTGGATATGGGCAAACCACACTGCCACTGGCGCCAGCAGGCCTGGGATTTTCATATAACAATAGGGACGGGTCCCCATTACAGCACGTCTTTTCAACCTGGCTTCTTTTATTTTCCCAAAGGAGAATTTCTTGTAATGAGTGAAAATGAATGGGACAATGTACTGGGAATGGTTATGGTTATCACGGGTGTTTGTGTCCCTGTACAATGCAGTTAATAATAGTACCAGCCTCAAAAGGGTGTTGAGAGAGAGAGAGAGAGAGAGAGAGAGAGAGAGAGAGAGAGGAGGAAAGAGGGAGAGCATCTAAAGCACTTTGCAAACTTTAAGGTGGCTTGTAAATGTCAGCTTTATCATGACCATCATTAGTGCTCTGTATACATTGCTGTCACTTTAAAACACCTGGTTCTCTGCCTTCTAGGAAGTCACAGCTTCCTAGACAAATGAGAGATAAACACATTGGGAGTCAAGGAAGGGTACTGGAATGTAGCCAGCTGCAACACAAAAATGCTATTCACTGTATGACTTTGAGTAAGTCACTTTACCTCTGACTTTCATTTTCCTCTTACATACGTTGAAAGAGTTGGACTAGACCTTTTCTAAGTTTTCTTCCAGCTCTGAAACCTTGTGATTCTTACTGTGGTAAGCTATATTTTTTTTTTCTGAGAGCCCTTACAAAGATGATGAGGCTTTGAGAAAATTCTGGGAAACCATAAACATTTAAGATTGGAGTAGATCCATTACTTGTTGTAGTAGGATTAGTCATTTTCATTATAGGTTGATCAGAAACTTCATTGTAACCTGCAGTGTCTACTTGAGACAGCCTTCAAGATCCCAGGATGAGCTAATATAGGATTTCCCTGGAGGAAATGAAAATAAGTTGAAATAAAAACCTTATGACTTTATTATATCTGTTCCTTTTTATTTTTCCTCTTCCTCCTCTCTCTCTCTCTCTCTCTCTCTCTCTCTCTCTCTCTCTCTCTCTCTCTCTCTCTCTCTCTCTTTCTCTCTCTCTCCCCCTTCCTTCTTTCCTTCCTTCTCTCTTTCTTTTCTTTCTTCTTTCTTTCTTATTGTTATGTTGAAGGAAGAAGGAAACACACAGTATGTTTGCTTTTAATAAAGAACTCAGTCCAGGAAAATAATCAAGATGACTTGGGTCATTAAAATGTGCTTTAGAAAAAGTCAGTTTTGTTTGTGAATAATAAACTCACTTTCCAAACAGCTGGCTGTCTTGTTGCTCAAAAATATTTTTTTCTATCTCTTGGAACAGTTTAGCTTCAGGCTGGACTGAACGAGGATAGACTTTTTACAATCTGGAAGAAAGAGTTCTGTTAGTAGACTGAAAAATCTTTTCCTCTCTTTAATGACAATATTTTAATCAGGCTTTGGTGATGAGGCCAAAGGAAGGATCTGTATTATAATATTTACTTGCAAGGTAATAACAATGATGATAGTAATAAAGCTACCCCTCAAATGAGGCACAGAGATGTCATTGTGTGACTCAGAAGAAGGTAGGATAGCCATTTCTAGCCTCTTCTTCCTTACCCTTCTGTAAGGGAGACTAATTCATTCCAGGAAAGGAAGCAGGAGGTTGGTTGCTCTTCTTAGGTGAGAAAAGGGATATCAAGTTAGAATGATAGCTGTTTACTTCCCTGTGTGTTATTAGTCTTGGAGATAAGTTTTCAGGAACAAGCTACACTTATGATCACTGTTTCTTAGTGGGGAAAGAAGGACCCTAAGTTCTATATTCAGGGTTTCATTTCCCACCAAATATCGGTTCCACAGTGATCATATGGAGGAAATAACAAAGAAACCCATTTTTCCCCTGAGTCAATAGCAAACAGAAACTGGGAAAGGAATATCTACCCCAGGTGTGACATTGATCTCCACTAATGAGATGAGAGACCCCCTTCCAGTTACACTTGGATTACATTAGTAATAATGATAATAAAGATTCATATGACTTTTTATGTGACCCTTTAAGGTTTGCAAACATTTTCCATATATTATTTCATTTGATTCCTATAACAATCCCGGGAGGTAGATATTATCAATTCCATTTTACAAATGAAGAAAAAAACTGAGTCTGAGAGAGGATAAATGACTTAAACCAGGGTCATACAGGTAGTAAAGGGAAATAAAAAACTATTTTATTTACTTTTTAGATTTATTTTCCTTTTTACTAACATGTAAAACATTGCTCTTGCTCTTAAAAGTAGCTGAGTCAGGAGTCAGGAAAACCGAAGTCCAAATGTGGCCTCATATATTTACTTGCTGTGTGAACCTCAGCAAGTCATTAAACCTTTGTCTGCCTCAGTTTTCTCAACTGTAAAATAAGGCCTTGATTCCCAGACCACTGGATTACATTCTCTTTTTACCTGATGAACCTTAAAATACCAGAGCCTCAGATTAATTTTTTTCATTTAAAATAAAAGAACAAATGCTGGGGTAGGCAAAGAACCAAGATCCATATTCACAGAACTACTTGTGTGGAATGATTTTCTTTTAGTGATTCTGCTCAGGTTCTAGGACAGCATTATTTGTTGTATTCTTAAGGATTCCATATTTGTGTTCCATATTTATAGAATGGGAATTTATTGCCTGTTAATTTATAGAAGACAGAAAAATTTCTGGCATATAATTCATCAAAAGTTCATGTTTTACTAGATATTCCATAGGTGATAAAATTTTACAATAGATCATGATGTTCTGCACAGTTTCTACTTGAATAATCTGCACCAATAATTAGTTCTTGTTCCTTAAGGATAGCATCTTTTCTATATTTTCTGATGGTGATGACCCAATCTGGACTTGCCATCATAAGTCTTTCCCTTCTATAAACAGATTCCTGTGACATAGATATTTGTTTAATACTTCTTTCTCATCTTATTGTTGGTCGAGTTTATACAGTTGTTGCCCATGGAGGGTTTTTTGATTTCACTCTTGGATCTTTAACATTTCATAAGTTCCATTTGATGATGAACCACTCTCCATCATATTCATAAAACCTGGAGGTGTGTTATAATTATTATGATTGTTGTTACAGATGGAAGGAACCAGAGCTATTTAGCCTGGAGAAGAGCGGTCTTAGATGAGACATGATAACTGTATTTATAGGGTTGTCCTATGAAGGAGGGGGGCTTTCAACTTGAGATAAGGAATAATTTAGCAGTTAGAATAAGAGAAACACCTAAGGGCAGGGTAACTGGTGCTTTGCTCCAGGGTGCTAACAGCTTTGTCTCTGGGAATACTCTTTGCTCTTTGTGCCTATACCTGATGTAAGCTTACACCCAGACCCATTCTACTCCTTCCTTCTGCCTTTCCTTACCTCTCCTAGATACAAAACATCCTTAGTTATGGTTCTGATTAGAGATGTTCAAAAATAAAATGGAATACCTCAGAAGGTGGTATGTCCTCTCTCACTGGCAGTTTTCAAATTCAGTTTGAATGACCACTTAGTTTTTTTGATTGATATTTTATTCTTCTAATTACATATTATGAAAGTTTTTCATCATTCATCCACTTGCATATTTATAAGTTACACAATTTTCTTCCACCCTCCCTTCCACCCAAGCTCCTCCCTAGTTTCAAACAGTCTAGTGAACACTGTACATGTACATTTGTGTTTAACATGCTTATCTATTAGTCACTTTGTGTATGAGGAATTAGGACTAAGGGAAAAGAAAGGAAGCCATGAGAAAATCATAAGAAAGGAAAATCATAAGAGAACTTTTTAAAAAGTGACTAGTGTTCATTCAGATTCTGTGCTTTTATTTTGTTTTTGTTTTTATTTTTTGGTCTGGATATGAATGGCATGACCATGTGTCATTGAAGCTATAAAGAAAATTTCTGAATGGATATGGATTGGGACTAAATGACTTTTATAAGACTCTTTTCCAACTCTAAGATTTTGGGATTTCAAGCCCCAAAAGTACCATGGTCCAGATAATTTGGGAAGCATTGATTTAGCCAAACTCCTGATTTGACAGGTGAGTAAATCAATTCCTGAAGAAGAAAGTGACTCTCTCTCAGTCTCACAGCCCCTTAGTGGTCTTGGATCAAAATAAAAGTGGTCAGAAATAATTAACATTGACTTCATTTAAATGAGTGAACTTATCTGAAAATACAGACTCAATGAAAGCAGATTTTATAACTGTTGATAGCTGTAGGGTTCTCCTTGTGGAAGTAATAAAGTATCCAAACAGGGTAAGGTTATAGCAGAGGACTATTCTGCAATCTGGTTTCCAATTTTGTTTCTACCACTCTCTTACTCTGTGACCCATCATTCTCTTGGTCATTAATATTTAAGATGAATGGTAATGTTGATGTCAGCAGGAAAACAGGACAAAGATTGCTACTCTAACATCTCTAATTTTGATAAGTGAAATTTCAAGGCATTTTGTCTGGAATTTGTATAAGTGATAAAGGATATTAGGGGAGTTGGAAGGAATTTTCCTTTCCGACTCAAATAGCTGGCAGACCCAAGAAAGTTGCACAAGGAAGGAACCAACCCAATTCAAAAAATAGATTTGCTCTAAGGGTTTCTTGAGTTATTGAGTTCAGATTTGGGTCTGTCTGACTCTCCAAAAGTTGAAATAGTCTTGCATTTATGGGTTAGACAATAGTCCTGCATTTATGGGTTAGAAAAGAGCTATGAACATTTTTTTTTTTATAAGGAAGCCATTCCATAGCAGTGGAACCAGCAGATGGCGGCAGATAAACAGAGAAAAATCAGATAGTAGTGGTGAAACTAGATGAGCAGGTAGATGATGGCTGTTGTAGCTTGTAGTCCAGTTCACCAAGCAACTTGAGGTTTGGTGAAGAAAATCCAAGTGATATTAGAAAATCAACTGATGACTTTCAGCTACCTGTGAGGAAGCAGTGAAAACTTTGTAGGCAGAGAGGTTCTAGTAAGGATGCAGTCCTAGGGGCAGAATTGCCCTGGTTCTATGCCTTCTCTCTGTGTTCTTTCTTTCACATGTGTTTCCTGATCATATGTGTTCACAAAATGTGAGAGAGAGTACTCTATGCTTATTTTGTTATTATAGCAATTCAATAAATAAATGTCTAAATTAAAGCATTTCTGGGTTAGAATGGTTAAAAAAACACTGGTGGGGCCTTGTGAGATGTGATTTTAATGTAATTTATATGCTCAGTTTTCCTTGAATTCAGGGATAGCATTAAGAGATCTATAGTTGAATATCCCATAAAAGATGGGAGGTTGGACTAGATAATCTTTAAGGTCCTTTATAGAATTTATGTTTTATGATTAATTAGCTCCCTAAAGAACTTCAATGTAATGGGAGTGAGGATCTAGAATCTCCTTGGCACCTAAATAGAGGCAATAAAACATCCTTGACTTGAACTATTCCAAAATTCTTGGTCTTACGTCTTACCTACCACATTTTACTTGTTTTGGGATTGAAACTGATAATCTCTTAACAAGTGGTATGTCTATCTATCTATCTATCTGTCTCTCTATCTATACCAAAATTAAAATAAATTTGATTGTCAAAACATTTTTTTTAAATTCCTGGTCTCATTCTTCAGATTCTGGGGGTATAAAAGAAAGTGACTTTTAATAGTCAACTTCTTAAGCATGTGTAGTCTCTAGCTACAATGTTTCTAGGGAAATGTGCAGCATAATGATGGTAGCTCAGCTTGCTGGAGTGATATACAGTTATACAGTTATATAGAATTTATTTGTTTAAGGCAATGGGGTTGAGTGATTTGCCCAAGGTCACTCAGCTAGGCAGCTATTAAGTGTCTGAAGCCAGATTTGCATTCAGGTTTGTCTGACTCCAGGGCTGGTGCTCTATCCACTATGCCACCTAATGGCCCCTAGATACAGTTTATAAAGAAATCTCCTTATAATAATATTATGAAGTAGGTAAATCATTATTATTATTCCCAAGTTATAGGTGAGAAATCTTCAAAATATTCTCTCTAATATCTAATCATGATAGGGAGGTAACCCTGAGAGCTGTGCTATTGGATTTTAAGCTCTGCCTACAAATAAATGAAGATTTTCTTATTATTTTATTGGTTGATGAAATCAATTCTATTTTTATTTTTAAAGATTTTGGTATTTCTAAATGTGACTAGATTAGGAACTCATTTCGCATGAAGAACATGGTCTTTTTGCATTAGAACAAGAATAATTAATATATTTCTTTTGTGATAACATGTTGAAACACTGATTAGAACATAAAAATCTTGTTATGAATGGGTAAATAAAGAATTCTTTGGTTTATCAGTGAGTAAATTTTTCTTCTCCTTATAATACTTCTTTGTGTGAAACTGGGTTTGCTGTAGCTATTATTCTAAAGATAAAATATTGTTCTTGGTTTGTGGTTCAAATATAATTATGAGTAGCATGATCATCAATATACCAGGTTTTGAGAGACTTTGCACTGAAAAACATGGCAACCTATTGTATCATTATTTAAAATGATCTGTGATGTCATCAATTTTGGTATTTTCTCCTAAGATGCCTATCACCTGTTTGTGGAGCCAAACATACTGTTAGATAAGCTCTATTGGGTGCTATTCAGAAACATATTGAAATATGGGTAATAAACATTCTTTATCCATTTGATCTTTCCTGTGTGGAAGGATGATTAGGCTATTAATCCTTTGAGTGATTACATATCTAGTAGTTTCTGCAATACCTTGGGTCTTATTGCAGTTACCACAATGTCATCCACATCCAGTTATCAAAGTGTGAGTATCTGGAGGACCATATCATTCATATGGGATCCCTCTTGAACTTGGACTCAGAGCTGGGTCTCCTCCATTGCAGTGACAAATACTTTGAGTGAGCATATATCTATCTCTCTGTTTAGTGAGGTAGCATTTTGTTTTACATTTTTATAATCAATAAATGATTAGCACAATGTAATCTTATAGTCTCTTCATTATTCAGTCAATTTTGAGTTGGTAAGGATGTGGTTCATGGTGAATAGCATTTGCAGGTCTACTTGTATCTGACTAAGATCCTTATTGAGGATTCCCTCAATTCATATATAGAGAGCCCCCATAAAGATTTTTGTCTAGATGAAATCAATAAGATCAGAGAATATTTCTTTGACTTTGTTATCTTTTTGTCTTTCAGATATACTGTAAAAAAGGTGCTCATGCCCTCACAATAGCATTACCTTTAATATGGGTCTCCTCTCTGTAGAGAGATCTAACTTAGCTGCTTTTCTTGTCTTCATTCTGTTTGCTGTCATTTCTGCTTCCTCTGTAAGCACCTTAAGGTTGCACTCACCTTGACTGTGAAAATTGTATTTGGTAATAATTTTTGTAAATCATTTCTTTTTTTTTCCTTCTCTTTGTAACCCTCTTTCTCATTTCACCCTTGAATGGTCTTGGGATAACTATTTTATTGGATATCTTGTCAAATTTATTTAGACTAGTTTTTTACCCTTCACCTCTTCTCTGTTTTATGAAACAATATTACTCATTGTCTATTTTCCTTTGAAAGATTTTTACAGAAGGGCTTATATTTTAATCTAGTGTTGTCTTTGGTAGGTATTTCTGTTTTCTAAATAATTAAAATGTTTGTGTACTAAACTGCTTTCTGGACTCTATGAGCTTACTTGCATTAATTTATTTATAAAGACAACATATGGATGAAGTTATTACAGTCAATGTTGATATCATTTATGTTTGTTATCACTTTCCCATTTTTGATCTGTAACAGCTTGTTTAAATAATTCAGGGTTAAATATTCATAACTGTTTACCATATCTTTCCCTCAATACTGTTCTTTTTTTCTTGCAGATTATAAATTCAGATTTTAGCATTACACAGACAATTGACTTAGGGATGACTCCTGTGTCCATAAATAAATCTTTTTTTTTCTGTTAACATATAGTTTTTTTTTTAAAAAGATTTTATTTATTTTGAGTTTTACAATTTTCCCCTGATCGTGCTTCTTTCCCCCCCCAGAAGGCAATCTTTTAGTCTTTAAATTTTTTCCATGGTATACATTGATCTAAGTTGAATGTGATGAAAGAGAAATTGTATCCTTAAGGAAGAAAAACAAAGTATAAGAGATAGCAAAATTACATAATAAGATAACAGTTTTCCCCCCTAAATTGAAGGTAATAATCTTTGGACTTTGTTCAAGCTCCACAATTCTTTCTCTGGATACAGATAGTATTCTCCATCGCAGATAGCCCCAAATTGTTCCCTGATTGTTGCACTGATGGAATGAGCAAATCCTTGAAGGTTGATCATCGCCCCCATGCTGCTGTTAGGGTGTTCTGTTCATCTTGCTCAGCACTGGTTCATTCAAATGCTTCCCTGAATTCCCATCCCTCCTGGTTTCTAATAGAACAATAGTGTTCCATGACATACATATACCACAGTTTGTTAAACCATTCTGCAACTGAAGGACATTTACTTAATTTCTAATTCTTTGCCACCACAAACAGGGTTGCTATGAATATTTTTGTATAAGTGATATTTTTACCCTTTTTCATCATCTATTCAGGATATAGACCCAATAGTTGTATTGCTGGATCAAAGGGTATACACATTTTTGTTGCCTTTTGGGCGTAATTCCAAATTGCTCTCCAGAAAGGTTGGATGAGTTCATAGCTCCACCGACAATGCATTAGTGTCCCAGATTTCCCACATCCCTTCCAACATTGATCATTGTCCTTTCTGTCATATTGGCCAGTCTGAGAGATGTGAGGTGGTACCTCAGAGATGCTTTAATTTGTACTTCTCTAATAACTAATGATTTAGAGTAATTTTTCATATGACTATGAGTTGCCTCATCTGTAAATTGCCTTTGCATATCCTTTGACCATTTGTCAATTAGGGAAAACTATAATTAATTTCATTCTTCATGATGGAGTTCTGTCCTTGGCATGTCCAGGTAGGATTCTTTCTTTGCAGAAAATCTCCATTATATAGAGTAATGAAGTTTTTGTATGATTTACTTCTGAAGCCTCCTTTTCCATATATTTTGTCCCACTTTCCCAGATATCAAAGTATGAATTGATGATTTGGGGGTTGTTTACAAGTTATGAACAGTATTTTTCTACTACTTCACTCTCAGAAATTGATGTTTTAACAGAGCAGTAATTATGCTCATGGCAGCCTTTTTGTAAATGTTTATCATTAGATACTGCAATATATGATGATCAAATGTCATCCAGCTTTCTGGCTGCTATGCCTTCTCTAAGATTACCTTTTCTATATTTTGTAGTATTTTGTATGTACCTGTTTATTTACATGTTGAGTTTCCCATTAAAATGTAAGCTCCTTGAGAGCAGAAATTATTTTTATCTTCCTTTGTATTTTTAATATACTGGAACAGTGGTGGATACTTAAAAATAAATATTTATTAATGGATCGTTGTTATTCATTGTGATTATTTTGTTATAAATATCAAAATTATAAATTATTTTTTAAAACAAATATCTATATTCATCATGATTTAAAATTCTATGTTTAATATTTAATTGTATGTTATTATAAAAATATAATAAATTTCACATTTTATTTGAATAAAATGCAAGCCAAGGAAATTGCATTTATAGATTGTTTAATGAAAAAATGTGAACATGTATGATAATTTTTTGTAAAAATGAAAAGCATTTCTTTAAAAAGTTGAGAAACTGCTACACTGATTTACTAAGTTCTTCAGAACAACCCAAGGTTTGAGAACAAATCTGGGGATGGACTATATATATATATTGTTTCCATTGAGGATCAGCTTAGTTAAGTTTGTAGAGGTTCACTATCAGAAGTTGAACTATCAGGTGATTCAATCTGATTCCAAAGCATTTATTAAATGCCTATTATTTGATTATATTGATTATATTAAGTATAATTATATTATATATATAATTATGTTAAGCAATAAATACTATTAATTATGTGTAAGGAATTGTGGTAGCCACTTGGGGATGCAAAGGCAAAATGAAAGACAGTTCCTGCCTTCAGGGAACTTACATGCAACTTAATTATTTGAGGAGGATGCTAACAACTCGTAATAAAG
The DNA here is from genome assembly GCF_037893015.1 of Macrotis lagotis. NCBI lineage: Eukaryota > Metazoa > Chordata > Mammalia > Peramelemorphia > Peramelidae > Macrotis > Macrotis lagotis. The sequence continues at coordinate 112,027,346 of NC_133665.1, forward strand.
GATTCCCACAGGTGTTGAGACATGAGTTAAACCTTGAAGAAGCAAGAATTCCAAAAGTTAGCATTAAGGAGGAAGTATGTTTACAGTCCTGGAAATATAGCCTGTGCAAAATTACACAGGTAGAAGGTGAGGGTTGAGATTTTTTGTTGTTCATTCATATTCGATTCTTCATAACTTCATTTGGGGTTTTCTTGTCAAAGATACTAGAGTGGTTTGCCATTTCTTTCTTCAGCTCATTTTATACTTGAGGAAATTGAAACAAACAGGATTAAGTGACTTACCTAAGGTCACACAACAAGTTAAATGTCTGAGGCCAGATTTGAATTCAGGGAGTTGAGTTCTCCTGACCAAGGCTCAGAGCTCTAATCTCTGTGTTACCTAGTTTTCCCAGATAGATGGAGAACCAAATAACATAAGAAAATGTATGTAAGGGGTTTTGAAAAAGAGAGGTAGTTGACATTGTCAAATGCTGCAGAGAAGTCAAGCATGAATTAGGACTGAGAATAAACCATCAGATTTACCAATTAAGAAATTATTAGTTACCTTGGAATGTAATAACAATGAATTTGGAGACTTGAAAATTTGGGCTTAAACCTTAGTCCTGGTTCCTATTACCTATGTGACTTTGGGTGAACTACCTCTCCTTCCTGATATTTAATCCTAAATCATGGATTGCCTATCCGACATGTCCAACTGGATATCCCAGAAGCATCTTAAACTCAACATGTCTACTACTGAACTCATTAGCTTCCCCCTCAAACTTTCCTCTCATTCAAACTTCCCTCTTTCTGTCAAAGGCATCATCATCTTTTCTGTGCCTCTGGTGTCCAATCTTGTCATTGTACATGATGTCTTACTGTAACTCACTCTGTACTTAGTTTCCAAATCTTGTCTGTCCTTTTAATGTTCTTATGTTAAATTTCTCTTACATTTGACCCCTTCTGTCCACTCACAAAGATAACCTTAGTTTAGGCTCTCATTGCCTCTTATCTAGTTTATTACACATTATTATTTAGCCTCTTAACTGGTCTTCCTGCCTCAAGTCTCTCCCAATACTGCTTAAGTAATTTTCTTCAAGGTATAGATCTGATCATTGATTATTCACCTCATTCAACCTTATAGACTTATTATCTCTTAGATAAAAGATAAATTCCCCTTCTTAGCTTTTTAAAAACCTTTTTACAGTGTGACCCTAAGTTTTCTTTCCAGCTTCATTGTACATTATGCCCATTCCTACATTCTGTGATCTAGCCAAGACTGGTCTTCTCTTATTTCTTTACTCATCATGCTCCATTTTCCATTTTCTTGCCTCGTGCTCCATTACCAATGTGCTCCATTTGTAGAATGCTCCTCTAATCCTTTAAGAGGCAGTTCAGGTACCATTTTCTACATGAACTCTTTCCTCATATCTGCAATTTTAAGTGAAATCCTTCCTAAACTATCTTGTATTTTGGATATATATGCTTATATAAATTTTTTCTTTATGCTCTACCTTTAATGTGCACTTACTGTGTCCCTCTCTCTTCTCCACATGTGAATAGCAATTGTTTCATTCTTTGTTTTGTATACCCAAAAGCTAGAACTTAAATACTTGTTGAGTTGTCTCTCTGGCTTCAGCTTCCTTCTTTGTAAAATGAGAACTTTAAATCATATTGTTTCTAAGGTCTCATTTATCTCTAAACTCTATGGTTGTACATTTAATTTCTCTCATGCTGATTATTTCATGAGTTGCAAAAGAATCAAAGATATTGAAATTCTTTGAACAGCGTTTGCTCAACTGATAGTCTTGCAATTTAAAGAAAACTCAAGGAAGGGCCCCAGCATGAGTGAACTCATGAGAGGACATGAATGAGAGATGCAAAGGATGGGAATGCTTAGATGTATTGTGATCATCCTACTGAAGGGCTATATTTAAACACCTCTATGAGACTACAGATCCATGAGAATGTATGGTTTTGATTCCAGAATTAAAAAAAAATACTTTTACATTTTAGTTATTATTTTCATGTCCTAGGAATTACTCTTTAATTGGTTATAAACTTTACTCATTGGGGGGGGAGGGGGAAAGCATGATAAAAAGAAGTGGTTTTTTTTTCCCCTTTTCTACCAGTCTCTGAATGGTAATGTTTGATTCTGGGATTTGTCATGTTGACAGCCATTTAGCTGTTAGCACTTGCAAACTCTTTCCCAGACCTCTGCTCAAATGGATAAGTATCACATCCTGTCTTTGTCTTACGGTTTACAGGATTTATAAGCTATGTTTTCTTTCTGTAATTTGAAGTGATTTGGCTTAAGTCAGTGACAACTCCCTGTGTGGTTCCTCTGATGGAGAATTTTCTTTTCTCAACCCTATCTGAGCTGGAATAGATAACGAGTTGCAGACTATGGAAGACAACATAAACCAGTCAAAAGCTTAATATGTGAGATAGAAGGAAACAGAGAAACAGAAAGAATACCCTCTCTGAAATAAGAACTTCTGGGTTTGAATCTTATTCCTGGTATAGTTTTGTAATACCAATCCAGTTGGCACCATGTTGGCTGATGCCAACTGGGTTGGTTGCTACTATCACTTATCTTCTCCCCTCCTGTCCCTCTCCTTTCCCCCTTCCTTCTCCTCTTCCTCCTCCTCTTCCTCTTCTTCTTCTTCTTCTTCTCTGCCTTTTCCTTCTCCTCTATCTGTCTTTGTCTCTCTGTCTTTCTCTGTCTTTGTCACTGTCTCTTTCTCTTTCCCACAAACACACTGTGTATGGTCAAGTCTTTTATCTCCTCTGGTCTCAGTTTTCTCATTTGCAAAATGAGGGCATTGAGCTAGGTGACTTCTGAGGTCTCTTCCAGGTCTAATTCTATGACCTTAGACTTAGTGTGACTGTTTTCAAGGAGGAAACTATTAAGTAGTGAAAAGAACCATAGAACTAGAGTTAAGCCATTTGGTTCTACTATGCAACTTCACTTCTGTTTTTTAGGTTTTATGAAATTAAAGTGTGGACTTAGATAACTTCCAGGATATTTTTTAGTTCTATCATTCTCTTATTCTTTGGTCTGACTTTGGGCTCTCTGCTTAGAAATAAGAATCTTATGAGATTATCAAGTTTCAAAAGCTACCAGCCCAGGAAAACTTTTGTCTAGATTGCAAAAAAAGAAACATATCTAGTTAAAAAAAAGAAAGTGTCCAAACCCAGATTTTTTTCAGTTCATTCTCTTTGAAATCATGTGGATTTGTTTAACTGAAAAGGGAGTCTAGTGAAACCTAAAGGAAGGTACATGGAAATTTAGAATGGACATTGGAGCACATCAACATTTATGGTGAAATGGTCTGCTGTCCCTGCAGCCTCCAGGCACCTGCCACCTATGGGTAGATAAGCCCAAGAGCTCTGAGAACAGTAGTGCCCTTGCTCCTTACCACAGGCCCTGTTCCCAGTCTGCCTCTTCATGAGAGTTTAGAGAAATAATCATTGTAGAGATAAGATCTGACAACTTCCTCTTCTAGTGCTTCAGTCCCTGACTCCTAAGTAGTCACAGTTACTAAGGAATGGAAAAATAAATTTCTTACCACCTAAATCCTTGGCATGTCAAGTGATTCAATATCAGAAACAGATAGGGTTTTAATAATGGAATATTATAATAGGATAAAGAAGATGTATCACTTCAATCTAAGGACCATAGAGACTGTTCCATCCAACTCAAAGCTGAAACTCCTATATATATTGTCTTTCCTTATTAGAATGTAAGCTTCTTATAAAAACAGGGTCTTCCTTTTTTTATTTGCATCCTCAGGGCTCAGCAAAGTGCTCTGTGCATAAGTGAATATTTAATAAATGCTTTTAAAATACATCCATCTGTCCATCCATTCATCCACCCATCCACCTATCCATCTATTCATCCACCTATCCATCCAATCATTCATTGGAAGCTTTTCTCAAGAACTCTTGGAACTCATTTTCCCTCATTATTTGGTTATTTTCCTTTCATTAAAAAACTAGTCTCTTCATCTTTTCAGGACTCTTGTGATATATAGAAATAGACACAACACAACACACCTAAAACACACACACACACACACACACACACACACACACACTCCTCACACTCACATGGTTACTGAACTTTCTATCCAATGTCAGCAATGATGCATTTGCTGACTTCTTTTTCTTATGCCTATCCAAAGTTCCTGAACATGAGAACTATAGAGCCTTTTTACATAGTCTATCATCCAACAAAGCCTTTAAAAGCTTGTTAAATATTTTTCAGGCACTGCTTTCCTTCTTCAGCTTCATGCCTCTCCCGCATCAAGAGTGTCTTCTTGAATAAAGCTATAAATGATCTATTTGATGGAAACTTTGTTCCACTTTTTTCCCTTTTGCACTTCCTCTGTGATTTTTGCCCACTGAGCCTTCCTATAAAGAATGTCTGTACCAAATATAGATCCTTTCAGGGTGGCCTCAAGTTGAGGGTCAAAAAGAGTTCAAAAATTAGTTAAAGCACTTAATTCTGATCAGCTTTGTTGCTGGGGGCTGGTAGGAGATAGAAGAGGCACCCAGTGACTTGGCTTAGAACTTCTGCTTTTGGATATTTTTGTACTTCTGCATGAGTGAAGATAAAGGAAGTACTGAAAACTGAAAATTCATTTAAAGGAAGGAATCCTTATCCTTTCAAACTTTGGAGAGATTTGGAGGAAGAATAAATCAAAATTAATTTTTACTTGAATTTTTTTTACTCATTTCCCAATGCATTTAGTGACCCACAACCCACCCCAATGCATTTAGTGACCCACAACCCACCCCTTCCCTCTGAGGTAGGTTTGTGTGTGTGTGTGTGTGTGTGTGTGTGTGTGTGTGTGTCCACTTCGTTGGTGGAGCAGAACAACAATATACACCAATAAAGGAAATTCTCAGCTGTCTGAAAGAATAAAAGCAGGAAAAATCTGGTGATTCATGACTTCCAGGTTATTTTTTCATCCTAAAGGGTTTGAGGTGGGGTTTAGATCAAACCTCAGTGGATCCATGATCTCATCAATGTGGGTACTTCTCCACTAGGGCAGTTTGCAATCCTTCCAAGCCTTTTCTTCCTGTTATTCTTGTCAAAGTTTTCCCATAAATTCTCCAGAAATGACATTACCCAATCCTGAGAATCAGGAGGACTGTGATTTTTCCTCAGGTTTCTTATGTGTAAGTAACTCCAGACAAGTTCCTTTTTCCTTTGTGGCCCTTAGTTTCTTCTCTGTAAAATGAAAAGGTTAGCCTGAATAATTTCTTAAAGGCATTTAGACTATAAGCTCCTTGAGAGCAGAAACTTTTTTATTTTGGTCTTTATATTCTCAGTGCTTTACCAAGCAGATATTTAATAAATCTTGTTGGTTGATTAATTGATTTTCTTGGTGAAAATTACAGGTGATACTTTCCGCATCATAATTATTACTGTCTTTTCTATACTACTACTCATAACTGGCATTCATATAGCACTTTGTTTCCAAAGCACTTTGCATAAATCATCTCATTTTAATTTCATAACAATGTTCTGAGGTAAGTAACATATCTATGATGTCACTGATGCAGATCTCAGTTCATCTGTGCCTGCATGTCTTTTCTGTCTGATTCCTTCCATGTTCTCCCAAAAGTTTGTCTCAGAGAATCTACCCGGTGTGTGTGTGTGTGTGTGTGTGTGTGTGTGTATCTTCCCTTTCTCTTAACATCATGAAGAAAAACTAGTTCAATTTGTTGGCTCCCACACCTTGTTCCTCTCTATTGCTCTTTGGGTAGTTGTTGATTTCTATTCTTTGGATTTTGTAGTGTTCCATTATTTTACAGTCATATGGCATCACTGAGATAAAAATTTCACTGATATTGGAGATTCCTACTGGAGACTCTTCTTCTACAATGTTGGGAGGCACCTGATCAGCGATTTATAGTCTTTGAGGTTGTGTGACTGACTTGATATGCTAAACCCAGATGTGCTTGAACCCAGATGTCTTGACTCTGAGCATGGTTCTTTGTCCTCTATACTTTATCACCTCTCCCTGGAAGAATATGGATCTTATACAAAAAACGGGTATTTGTTTCTCAATGAAGCTTAGGGTCATTAAAAGACTTCATAATTTTCAAAGGGCAGTCCAGCCTGCCACTCAGGATTTGATCAGTTATGATCAATTTTATGTCTATTTTCAGCAACTGTCCAAAATAAATAAATGAAAATATAAATATGCACACTTTCAAAAAAGTTCTATAGGATGTTGCATGTGGTAGCACATCCTAGTCTAGACAACAGTATAAATATTATCATCTCCATTTGGTAGATGAGGAAACTGAGCCTCAATTTCCCAATTGAGTTGCCTAAGGTCACATAGCTAGAAAATGACAGAGCTATGACTACAATCCAGGCTTTCTGATTCCAAGTCTAGTTAGCTTTCCACTCTATCATGGAGTTGATGAAAAGTAATTTCTTTTTTTTTTATTTAAGGAAAGATTTTATTTATTTTGAGTTTTACATTTCCCCCCCTATTCTTGCTTCCCTCCCTGCACCCCTCACAGAAGGCAGTCTGTTAGTCTTTACATTGTTTCCATGGTATACACTGATCTAAGTTGAATGTGATGAGAGAGATCATATCTGAAAAGTAATTTCTAATGCGAAATTTTAGAACTATGAGAGATCTTTGATATTACTTCAAGTCTCATATTTTGCAGATTGGGAAAGTGGGACACATAAAGAATAAATGATTTGCCCCAAACCCCAAAGATAAAAAGTAGCAAAACTAGGATTTAAACCCAGGTTTTCCAATTTCAAATCTAGTGTGCTTTCTTAGAAGCAGAAAGGACCTCAGATCCTTAATAACTATGTTTCTCTAGGAAAAATCACTTAGCCTCTGTTTTCCTCAGTTTTCTCAATTATAAAATGGGGATAATAATAGTGTTATGAAAAAGAATGAGCTAATACTTGTCAAGTGCCACATAGTAGGCCCTTAAATTCTTGTTTCTTTCCTTTCTTTTCTTGGTCTCATGCTTCAGCCTATTCTGGACCAGAGTTAGAATGAATGTTGCAGTGAAGTGATAAAAGCAAACTTAACTAGGAGTTGACAAATTATTCTTGACATTTGTTTACATTTTGAAATGCTTGGCTTTCCTGTGATGGAACACTCACATAGGATATTTTAACCAAGAATCTTAGCTATGTTTAAAGGCCTCTTGATTCAGTCTCAGTCTTAATTACAACAACTTGCTGTTTTCCTCTTTTTTTTTTTTTTTTGGATTTCAGGGAAACCTGTAGCACACTACCCTTAATATTTGTTATCCTTGTTTTCTTGAGGAAGGAAATAAGCATTTATTAAATGCCTACTATGCTTTTTTTTTGACAATTATTATCTAATTTGATTATCTCATTTGACTCTGGGAAGTAAATATCTCTGTTTTAACAGATGAAGAAACAAAGACTCATTCAAGATCACATAGTTAGTAGTGTGAGACTGTGAACTCAGATCTTCCTGATCTTAAAACAAATGCTCTATCTAATGGAACACCTAACTCACCTCAAAATTGTTAGGAACCTGCTTTAAAGGCATTACCTTTCCAACAACCCCAGGAGCTGGTCATCCAGTCTTCTTTACCTGAAGTCCCTTCAATGAAGGGGAAATCCATTCTTACCATTCAATTTTTGGATGACTCTTAATTGTTTTCCCTTATATCTAGCATTAATTTGGTTCTCTTCAATTCCGCCCCCCTCCCAGGACTAGTTCTTCTCCCCAGTGTCAACTTGAACTATTTACTCCCCCTTCTACTTCAAATACTTGAAGGCTGCTATCATACCTATCCCAAAATGGCCCAGGATAGCCTGAAGTATGATGCCCAGAAAAGAAGGAAGGAAGGAAACAAGAATTTAAGTGCCTCCTGTGAGGCATTTTACAAGTATTATCCCATTCTATTTTCATAACACTATTATTATTATCCCCATTTTACAGTTGAGGAAACTGAGGCAACATTTCTAGTTCCTCCAACCAATTCTTACTTAACACCATTTCCAGTTGCCTCATCATCCCAGCTGTATAGACTATATAGACTTCCATATTTGCCTCTTCTGAATATGACTTTCATATTTGCCAATATTCTTTGCTTAATATGCTGCCAGAACTAACACAAGACCCCAGGTATAGACAGTCTAGGGCAGAATACAGAAGGATCATCACAAACCTATTTTGTTGAAGTTATCAGATCATATAGACATTAGCCATGGGTATTCATAATTGATTTTGCTGAGACATAAATATCCTGGTTATATTAGAAGTAATCTAAAATACATATAATTTCAAACATGAGAAGACAGTATTTCAAAATTTATTTTATAAAACAAGAGGAGAGAAATTAACATATAATTATATTCTATAAATTAAATATATAATCATCATAATTAATTATATTAACATAATATGATATATATTAATGCTATTTAATAATATAGTTCCAAATCATGATATATAAACTGATTTAAATTGTTTCATTATTATTTGTCACATATGGCCTGTAAAGGACCTGCTTTTCTCTGCTTGTATCAGAACTTAGGGATAGGTGAATGTCAGTCATCTAGCACTCTGCTCCTTCTTGTGAAATATCCAGTTCATTTTAGAGAAGAAACTGTATATCATAACTTATCACTCATTGACTCAGCCCCACACTCATCAACTGCTCTTCCCTCCAGATCCAATATGTTGCTTCAGTCATTGAAATTTCAAGACTATAGTTAAATGAAAACTTCAGTAGATTAGCAAAACAATAGTAATTGGAATAATAGCAAGCATTTATATGTTTTAAGATTTTTCAAAAGCACTTTTGAATATAATTTCATTTTATATTCACAACAATCCTTGGGAGATGGGGACTCTGATTATCCCCATATTATGGATGAGAAAACTGAGATTAAGTGACTTGTCCAGGGACACAAAGTTATTGTGTCTGAGGCTCAGATTTTCTTGATTGTAGGTTCAGTACTCTTTTCTACTGTTATCTAGTTGCCTATAAAATCAAGGAAATATTAGTTATGTGTATTCTGAGAGTTCCTTATATCAATGAAAACCCCAGTCCTTACCCCTATCTTATTTTTAAAATAATCTTTCAGGCACTTCTAAGCACTATTCCGCAGATTGGAGTCTTATTTCCATTCTTCATTTTTTTCAAGTTGTGAGAGAGAAGAAAGCAGGAAGAACATCTGCTCAATGAGAAAAGCAACCCCATCTCTTACTGCCATAGAATTATACTAGTCATTCATGCACAGTTAAGTCACATATAGGTGTTATAATTTGGAGCCTCCTTTCACTCTTGTTGTGCAGAATAATAGCATGCACTGGTCAACCCATGCCATGTTCTCCTATTTCCTGCTTCCTCAGTTCATTGATGACTTCTTATTCTTTGTTGAAACTTAACTGCTTAGGCTCCATATTGTGATAAAACCTCAAACAATTTATTTAGTAAAAGAATAAAAAAAAAAAACCTAGGAAACCTGTCAGGGGCAGACACGTCCAACAGTCCAACATCCATAATCTAAGCTAGTCAGCTCATTTCCTCCCCATTTCCAGGAACTTCTATTGTGATTTCAACATGTCTTGGGGCTACATTCCTGCTTTATAATCTTAACTTTGGCTTGAGTCAATCAAGGGAAACTGGAGCCTTTGGAAAAACAATTTGTTCATCATTCTAGGCAACAGGGAGTCTTTAGGATTGGGAAGTTATGGCTGCTTGACTAAGAACTTGGATTGATCTAAGAGTTGCTTTTAGGAGAGGCATAGTCCAAGTTTGGAAGAGTATGGACCACATTACATCTGTAATCCAGGCAACAATTAGGGGGATGAAGTTTCGGGGGACTGCAACAAGATGGTTAAATCAATACCCAAAGCCAAGTCTTGTAGGAGGGGAAGAGAAATACCTCTCCAAAACTTTTAGTATGGTATAATATTTGTGGCAATGGGATCATTGACTTAAAAAAAGTAGCACCACTAAATGCATACTTCTTTAGAGTCCATTTCCTTGGGACACTAAGTATCTTGGGAGGAAAGGACAAGAAAAACTATCTATTAGAGTATTAGAATATTGGCAAAGTGCTAGAGGAACTCTTTTATAGAAGATAATATGAAGAATGCAGTGAAGATATGTGCCAGTGGCCCGAACAAGCAAACAAATGTCCAAATCATTTTGTGATATTCCACAGTACAAGTCTGATCTAATCAGGAGTTGGTCATTTCTTCCAGAATTGCAGACCTACCTAAACAGTTACTTTTTCCTAGTCAAGAGTAAGCTCAGAGAGGTCATGGTAGAGCATGAAAAGCAGAGTTGAGGTCATTAGAAATAGAGAAGGATAGAATGTTAAAAGATTATGATCAGAGAAAGGAATTTCAGAGTTTGTAGATAAGGAAACATGACCCTATTGGTTGATGGCAAAATGAAGAGTATGACCTTTGCACTGTGTAGATGAAATGGAAGGAAAGAGTAGGTCATAAGAATGGAATAGATTGAGGAACTGGGAAATAAAGATATTTGAAATAAAATAAATATGTATGTTGAAATATGCTAGTGTGAAGGCAAGAGTCATGGAAGATAGGGAGACTTGGTGTCAAGAGTCTGGGACCTTGGTTAGGATGTACAAGATTGCTGCATCTTGGGATTCTGCTTGTATGGGAAGGACCCTTTGCTTATCCATGTAGGTAGAGTGTGAGACTATTGTACTCAAACACATACATTTAAAGCATTATATAAGTGTGAATTATTATTAAATATCAAAGTACTTTGTGAGGCAAAGCAGGAGGAATTGCTTTTCTAATACTGTCTCTTTCTTACTTGAATTTGCACAAACCATTCTATTTCAATATACTCTACTGTCAGCACTAATCTGTTTCTGAAGCTAGCTAACGTTATTTGTTTCACTATTATCTGAACAAGTATGATTGCTGCTTATTTTGCTTGGTTATAGAATTAAGAACTTGGGTGAATGAATAGAAGTTATCATGGGAGAAAAGGGAAAATTTCGGTATTAGAGATTGAATTAGATCTGTAAAGATCATCTCAAGAAAATATGTGTTCAGGACTCTCTTAAAACTTGTAGGGTCTTCATTGACAGTGTGACACAACATTTGGCTATAATTAGCAGCTCTGAAAACTAATTTATGTTCTGATGTGATTTAAGTATCTGTTTCCCTCTAGATTATAGGAGTAATTATAAGTTGTAATGAATCCCATTTTTGTAGTTCAGTTAATGTGAACTATGGGTCTTTTATGCTTAACATTTCTTTTGTGTGCAGGAATAAAATTCTGGTCCCTTGTTTGATTCATATTGTATATGGAATGCCTTTATACTCTCCCTTTTTTGGGGGGGAAATTCTAGACGTGAATCTAAACCTAATGGTTAAAAATCTTGAATACATTTATATTGGGTTAAAATCTCCTCCCACTATAACTTCCACATGTTCATCCATGTTCCATATTCTATATCTAAGCAGAATAAGAAAAATATTGCATTTGCTCAGATGATAGAGGTTTTTAAATAAAAATGTTTTGAATAAAATTTTCCCTGAGGCATCAGTGTAGGAGTTAAATGAGCCAGAGTATGAGAAAAGGGAACCTAATCATTCTCATTAAGGGCAAATCTCCAAAGAAGGAAACCCAATCTAACGATGCCTACTTCTAGAGCAAAAGGCCTTCTAAGTAGAACATGGAGCAGTACAGTACCCTAGTTACAGTACCCTAGGTTACTGTACTGCTCCATGTTCTACTTAGTAGAAAGCTTATCAGTGGTGCCTTATTATTAGAGGAAGAACTTTTTAATCATTAGAGTTGCCTGTTGTTTTTGTTAGTTCTTGATTGATGAGGAGGACCATGATATCATGAATATGAGTCTAGGAGGGCAAAGTCACCAGTCTCATTTTCTCCTCCAGAACCATCTGACAGTAAATGAACTGCCTTGGTAAATAATGAGTTTCCAGACCCTAGATGATCACTTGACACTGTTGTGGAAGTGATTTGCGCTTCCATTAAAAACTGGAGCTGATGAATTCTGAAGACCATCTAAAATGGGATTAATAACATTTTGTCATGGGTGATTGTGAAGAAAAGTGCTTGGTTAAAATTTGTATTCTCCATCTCTGCCCTTCTCTTCCTTTTCTTTCTCTCCTTCCATTCTCTTTCATCCTTCCCTTGCAATAAAACTGAACACATTTTTATTATTTGTTATTTATTGTATAGAATTTTTATATGTTTTATTTTTAAAACCAGATGAGTAGAGTACCTTATATATCTCTCATTTTTAAAGTGAATTAAATGAAAACAACAACTCTTAATTAAATTTCCCTCCCCCTTCCTTACCAGGTGATCTGGTTCCCTTATGGATTAGAATAAAGATTCCCACCTCTAGTTTAAATATAAATGATCAGATATCTGTAGAGTACTCATTGAGAAATCCTTAATCGATATCCTATCCAGACTCCCATTGGGTTCTGGAGATTAATTGATGATGTTGTGCATACCTGAAGAAAGGCTAGATTTTTCTTCTCCAAACAAGAAACTTGAAGGAAGAGTTGGAATGATTCCTCAGCAACTCAAGTCACCAAATATACCACAAAGATGAAAGCTGGTCAGACAGAATATAGCAAGCATGTGTATAGAAGGACATGGTAGGGATGCAGCAGCTATCTAGTGGTATTTTTAGATTCCAAGTTCTGGAGAGCAGAGATAAGACAGGAGCTTATGTAGTGTTAGAACTCAATTAAGTGAACAGTTAGAGATGTTGGTGCTAGTTGAAAAATAGAAAAGCTGATTGATGGAACCGATAAGGTAAATAAAATTCAGACGCAATTGAAAATTAACATCTGTTATTTGATAAAGTCAAAGATGCCAATGACTGGGGTGAGGACTCACTATGTTTCTTTTGTTTATATTTGGATTCCCAACATTTAATAGACTGTCTGGAACAGAATAAGGACTTAACAAATGCAATTTTTTGAGTTGAGTTGATTTGAAAAACTACTGGGAAAATAAGCTGGCAGAAATTAGGGTTAGATTAATATCTCATACTATATACATAATAAACCTCAAATGGATACGTGATCTAAATGTAAATGTTAATGTATTGTAATAAATAAATTAAAGGAAAAAGGAAGGTGGTAACTTTTATAACTATGAATAGGGGGTCAACATCTCCATGTTGACCAAAAAAAAAAAGGATAGAGATTAACAGAGAAGACAAAATGGACTATTTTGATTACATAAAAGTGAATTTTTTTTGTACAAAATAAAAAATATAATGCAATGAAAATTAGAAAGGAAGTTGTTAATTGGGAAAAAATTTTTGCAGCAACCTTCTTTTTTTATCTATAATATATAGGGAATTTATGCAATTATATAAGAACTCATGCAATTTCCCAATTGATAAATGGTCAAAGGATATTAACGGACAAGTTTTCAAGTGAATGAAAGCTCTTTACAATTATATAAAAAATGTTACAAATCAGCAAAAATATGAGAAAGGTAAATTAAAATGACTTTGAGATTAAACTCTCACCCATCAGATTGACAAAGATAACCAAAAAAAAGAAATGACAAAGATGACAAAAAGAGATTCAACCTCACACTTATCAGAATGACAAAGATGACAAAAAGAAAAAAATCAATGGAGGAATTATGTAAAGATAAAAACACTTGATAGAGATGTGAATTGATCCAACTATTCTGGAAAGGTATAGAATTATGCCCACAAATTGTTTAATTAGCTATTTAATAAATACTTGTTGATTCTTTGATTCAAATACTAGGCAACTATTTTGATCCCAGAGAGGTCATAGACAGAGGGAAAAAGACACATGTATAAAAACTTTATAGATTGTTTTGGTTGTTATTATACTATAGCAAAGAATTGGAAACAAAATAGATGTGATTCAAATGAGAAATAGTTGAAAACATAATATATGTAATAAAATATTTTTATATCATAAGATATGGTGAAAGGGTCAGATTTAAAGAAACCTGAAGAGTTATATTAACTGATGCAGAGATAAGTGAACAGAAATAGAAGAATAATTGATATAATTAGTATAATAATATAAAGGAAAAAACCTCAAGAATAATTAAGAACTGTGTCTAATGCAGTAATTAATCATAACTCCAGAAGACTGATGACAAAACGTGTTTTCCAGCTTCTGATAGAAAGGTGATAGATTAGAGGTACAAAGAGACTTACAGTTTCAGATATGGTTAATTGAATTTGTTTCTCTTCACTATATTTATTTCTTACAACAGAGGCTTTTATTTTAGGGGGAGAATTGGGAGAGAGAATAGATAAAAATGCTAATAATGCAAAAAAAGTAAAAAGAGAAAAGTACATTAATGAAATATTTAAAAACACAGACAGAAGCTAAGGGAAATTTAGAAGGAGACACCACAAACAGATCTGTTTTCATCATTATGTATTTAAGATATAGATCCTAACTGGTGAGGATAATGAATCCTTTGAAGTGGCTACATCAATAAAAATAATACAATGACTTTAAGGGATTCATAATTTGTTCCAATTGGAACCCATACTTAAGTTATAAATTGCATCTAATAGAAATTCAGTTTCATATAAAATCCTCTTTTTCTGTTCTTTGTATATTGAATTTCTCATTTGAAGAAATTTTAAAGTGTGCATTAAAAATTAATTTAAAGAAATAAGAAAATGCAATTCTTTGGGAGACATTAGATATGGACTATATATATGTGTGTGTGTGTGTATATATATTATATATATATATATATATATATATAATATATATATACTACAATTAACCTCTCACCATTTACCTAATGGTTGCTTATGAGGACTGTGGTTAGATATGATGATAGTTTGTGACTCATAGGTTAGACAATCTCATTGCCAATTTGTACCATCAGACCACTTGTCTCTTTCTATGTGTTTTTGCCTATACATATATTTAGTCTCCTATCTCCCTATACTCTGTTTATATCTTCACATCTTTCTCTAAGTTGTTAGAAATTTAAGGGAAAGAACAATGAACTTGTACACATGAGGTTCTCATTCTGACTTTGCAACTTCCCAGCTATATGACCTTGAATGAGTCACATTACTACTAAGAAATTCAGGGAGAACAACTTCCATGAAAACCTTATTGAGTTATTCTGAGAATTCTGATTATGAATTCTGAATTCTGAAATAATGTGTGGGAAAGCACTTTGAAACTGTTAAGTAGTATAAAAATCCTGACAAGTTTTCATGCTGTCAGCACAATTCAAAGAATCAGTGAGGAAGTGGAGATGGAGGGGTAGAGAAATATCAGCTGTTGTGAAAGTCTTAATTAAGGCATCATTTCATTTTTGAGGTTGTCTGTAGACAGTAAATAAAAGCAGAAAGACCTAGAACCTCTGTATTGGTTTTCCTAAACAGTCTCTAATATTGTAGAACTGATTATATTTAAAGAAGTGAACTAGATGAGCCCTTGTCTTGGTGAGCGGTAGCCCCAGGAATTTCATGTAGCTCTCTTTCCTGTTTTTTGTCTGTAGGGCTGTGCTATATAAGCTGCCCAAGGTTTTGGTCATAGAGAACACTGAAGGGTTGGATAATGATGACCCTATGTTTTTGCAAGGCAGTGGGGTTAAGTGGCTTGCCCAAGGCCACACAGCTAGATAATTATTAAATGTCTGAGGCTGGATTTGAACTCAGGTACTCCTGACTCCAGGGCCAGTGCTCTATCCTCTGCGCCACCTAGCCGCCCCCAACATTTATATTTTTGACAATAGCTTCTAAGCCCTTCTTATTATTTCATGCTTGCCTGTGTCAGAGGTTGAAGGACCCTGATAGTCCTCAGTTGCACCTTTGCACAAGTATTGTCTGTGGCCTCTGTTTATCACCCAGTGCCCCCTGCACCCAGTGCAGTGCCCAACACTGCATATTATATTTTTGTTGATGTTTAGTCATTTTTCAGTTGGGGCTGGTGACCCCTTTTAGGGTTTTCTTGGCAAAGATACTGGAGTGATTTGGTCATTTTCTTCGCCAGCCCATTTTATAGATAAAGAAATGGTGGCAAATAGGATTAAGTAACTTGTTTAGGGTCTTAGAGCTAAGTATTTGAAATCAGATTTGAACTCAGGAAGAGGAGTCTTTCTGACCTCAGGCCAGGCCCTCTATCTACTGTGCTAGCTTGCTGCCCTATATTGTATTTAGTGGACATTGAAGAAATGTGTGTTGCCTTTTGCTGAGTATGGGAGGTTTAATGGGGACCTTGAATGAAGTGATCTGTTTCACATATGATGGATCTCTCTCACTCCTCCCACATCCAAACTTCCCTGCCTACCTGATTCACTGGCTTGATAAGAATAACAGATAGAACTTAGCATGGAAGAATCACTGGGATGGGAAGAGAACTGGGCAGTTTTGAACTGAAGTGTTGTTGATCTTTTCTTATTGCACTGAAATGCAGGTGGTGACCCCAGAATTTTTTTATTTGATTTGGATGCATTTGAATGATGCATGATATCTTTGCCCTCTTTCCACTACTATAGAGTACAATCTCTCCATATTGTCTCAACGTAATCCTTATTTTTGTTTTTCCCTTAAATCTTCTATAGAGGATTTAGCTAAATCACTGGAGGTCTTCCTCTTGGTTTTCTTATGAGACTCAATGTTATCAAAGAAAAAATGAGATTTTTGCATCCATTCTGGGGAAGCAGACATTTATCCATGCCTGAATGAGGGATGAGCAATGAATAGCAGTGGCAGTGTGGGAAAATAGCCAAAAAAATTACATATTCAGTCAGTTGTCTTATGCTATCATTTCTTCTCCTACAATATCTTTTGCATTCATCTCCTCCTTCTTGTCTTTTATACCACCTTGTGAGCACTCACCAGGATAATAGTAGCAGATACTTAACCAGTAGCTTTGCCTCAAGTTACACAGCTGCAAAACATACTTCCTGATACCCTGACTAATTTTTTTCTCTTGATCACAAAATTTTAGCAGATCCCTATTGCCTGTTGGGCCAAGAAATTACTTCTGGTATTCAAGGACCTTCACAATCTACCACCCTTTCTTTCTGGTGTATCATTCTCTTTTCCACACATTACATTTGGAGCAAATTAGATGAGTAACTGTATCCCACACTTGTCAAGTACTTTCTGTTCTTGGGAATCTGCATAAAACCATCTTCCTTGGAATGCATTTTATCCCTCATTGCTTCCTTTTCAGAATCCTTCAAGTATCAATTCAGGAACCAACTCTTCCATGAAATTTTCTCACTTTTCTCCATCTGTGATACACACTCTCTCCTTAAATATTCCTAGAGGATTGATCTCTCCTTTTCCTTCCTTTACTTGTCTTGTTATATTTAATTGCACTCATGTCTTATTCTCTACCTTAATAGAAAGTAAACCTCTGACTCCTCTTCCTGAGTTCAAATCTGACTTCAGATACTTAGCTCTATGACCCTAAGAAAGTCACTTAAGGATCTTTTGTGTTTTGTCTGGCCAATAGCATCTCATTGCTTAATACAAGTTTGTGGAATTGGATTGAATGAAAGATTTAGGGAAGACTTGATAGAATTATCAGGCTCTCCTGGAGGCCCTCTGGCAGAACACCTTCCAATAGATGGAAGCTCTTTAAATGTAGGATCTACTTCCTGTTTTTCCTCCCCCCCTTAATATCTAACCCAGTGCTTTGTATATGATGGGTGCTTAATAAGTGTTCCCTGAAATGCAATGTCGAGCTAGGAATAATGGATGGGAGGTGAAGGGAAGAAGATTTTAGCTTGATGTTAGAAAAAAACTTTGGAATGATCAGAGCCATTCAAAAGTGCATTGTCAGGAAATGGGTCCCCCTTTACAAGAAGTCATCAAATTGATGTTGGATGACTACTTGTCAGAGATACTTTAGAGAGAATTATCTTTAATGAAAAGAACTTTGAGGTCCATTTCAATTCTTAGATTCTGTGATTCAGAGGAGACAATAAGCCCATTATAAAAATGAAACTACAAGAAGTAGTTGTGTGATAAGTACTTAAAAAAAGATAAAAATGCAATAAAGTGATACTAGAGTTGGAAGTTGACCTTATAGATCATCTAGTTATGCAGTCATTCTTGGGTCCAGCTTCTAACAAAATTGCTGTTGGTTAAGCAGAAATGGAAGAAGAGATGAAGGGGAGGGTTCTTGATTGGCAACCTCTCCAAATCAATATTATTGCCTATGAGACAAATTTTCATACTTGGCAACTATGACTCACTAGGTCTCCTTCATCTTATCCTTAAGGTTCTTTGGACTTGATCACAATATCAAAGGACTTTAGAGATGGGAGACATTTTAAGACAATATGCTCAGAATGATAGAGCTGTGTTGTACCACGGACCCTAGACTTTGAAGAAATAGAATGGATCATAGAACAAAGAATAAAATCATGTTAGAAATAATGTATTCTAGCTCCTATGTCCTATTTTCTTGTACAAATGAGATAACTGTGACTCAGAAAGATTAGTGAACTTGTCCACAGGTCAAATGGCATTAGAATATGGATTTCTGCCTACATTTATGGTTTCTGTTTTTGACTTTTCCCTTAAGAACTTCTACCCCTATGTCTTTTCAGCTTTAGAGATAAGGGTTGGATGAAAGGAGGATAATCCATATGTCTGTCTATATTCAAATCCTGCTTTTGTTTATTTTGATTCTCTGACTTCAACCTTTCATTCAACAAAATGTTATGAATCTACTTTATGTTAGGTAGGAGAAACAAAGTTTATATGAGACAGTGGCACAATATAGTTTGTGCAATATAGTTTAAGAGAGAGATACTACTGTATGAGTAGTACACACAAATCATCACAACATACAACATTACATGATAAAAACCTCAGATTATTGTAAAATGAAGGGGAATCTATTATCTCCCAAGGAAGTTCATCCTATTTTGGTATAACTCCATTAAAGAAGTTTAAAAAATTTTATTGAGCAGAAGCCTGCTTCTCCACAGCCCTTATTCTTTTCCCTCCCAAGTTATGGTTTCTGGAGCTTTTGTAGTGATATTGTTTCTCTAAGTCTTTTCTGGTCTAAACATTCTTAGTTCTCACTAGAAGGAATAAAATTTAAGAATATTTTGAAGGATCAAACTGTATTAATTGATGCAGTGCATATTTATTTATCCAAAAATATAGAAAGTTTTCATTTTATGTGAAATTATATATTTTTTTGCATCAATTGACAATACATCACCCTTCTAATGTTAAATAATCTCCTTATGACATAATCTCAAGGATTTTCTCCATCCTAGCTGCCTTCTTGACTAAATTGGTTATCTTTCATCCTTGAAGAAGATCATGACATCAGGGAGGTGATGCCATGACTTGCAAGTGAATTGGATTTAAATGAGGGAGGGCTGTGCAAAGTCATCAACCTCACTTCCTCCTTTGAAACCATCTGGGTTCAGTGGCCAGATATGGATCAGGATGACTGGGGATGACCTTGAATGCAGTGGAAGACCTTGGTCTTTTTAAGCTAAGGTCTTTAGTAGGTCTTAGATTTACTGAGGCAATACCCACTCTATGATTAAGGTAAGTAAGAAAGAATTAAAGCAAAGAATAACCTCTTTTGCAAAGTCAAAAGAGAACCAATCTGTAAGGAAAAGACCCAAATTGCCATTTTACATTGCTGGTTCACTTACAATCCATTAAAATGACAAGATCTTTTTTAGGTTAATTGTTATGTATCCATGTCTTCCCTTTCTTGTACTTGTGAAGTTGGTTACATTAATGTGTAAGATCCTACACTTATCTCTATTTTATTTCATTTTATTAGACTTACTCCAGTGCATAAGTTTCTTGATGCCCTTTGTGGAGCCTATCACCTGTTCATTAGCTCATTCTTCTACCTTTCATCACTTTCAGATTTTTCAAGTATATCAGCCGTGCTTTTTAGCTAAGTCATTGTTAAACTATTGTTAAAACTTTGTTAAAACTATTAAATAGCACAAGAATTGACCCTTAGAGCATTTAGAGGTTTCCTTCCAAGTTTGATTAGTTAAGAGTAGTTACATGGGTCTGGGCAGTTCTAAACCTACCTAACTGAACTATCATCTAACGCACATCTTTCCATCTTGTCTACAATAATAGCATGAAAAACTTTGTCAAATATTTTACCAGAATCTAAATTAATATATTAATAGTATTCCTCTGATCTATATCTATTGACTACCAGAAAAGGAAAATATGTTAATCTGCTCCTACATATTCTTATCAAACCCATACTGACTTGCTCATCACTGTTTTACAAGACATACATGAACCATCCCTTTAATAATATGTGCTAGAATTTTGCCAGTAATTGAGGTCAAATTCCCTGCCCTATAGCTTGCAGACTACTCTTTCCTTTTTTAAATTTAGGAGTATATTTATTCTTCTTTTTCTAAAAGATGACACCTCTTTTGTTTTTTATAGGTTTTGAATGATCACTTCTAGTGACTCAGCAGTTTCATCTATTTGTCCTTTTGCCCAGGGCTATGGTTAATCTGAATTTGGTGATTTAAATTCATCATGAACATCTAGGAATTTCCTTAAAAAAATTTTTTTTTTAGAGATACTTTCTGTTTTCGTATTACCTGTATTTTTCGATGTATCTTTTGCTCTCTTACCTCTAGTCAGCCCTCATCATAAAGAATAAAGGGAGGGGGGGAATAGTTTAGCCAAACTAACCAATATATTGAAAAAGTAAGATGCTGCATGCAGTGTTCCAAATAATCATTTGCAAGTGGGGGTAAGTGTCAGTGGTGGTGAAAAAGAAGGAAGGTATTTTCTCATAATTCTTTTTTGGAGCTCAGCTTGGTCATTAAAATTTGGAATCATTCAGTTTCTATTGTTTTGCTGTTATTTTTCCTTTTGTTCTAGTATAGTCATTGTGTATCTTCCTTTTCTAATTTTGCTTATTTCATTTAAAGCAGTTCATGTGTCTTCTCATATTTCACAGGTTTCAACATAATCACAATTTCTTTTCTTTCTTTCTTTCCTTCTTTCTTTCTATCTTTCTTTGGTTCAAGGCAATGTGGGTCAAGTGACTTGCCCAGGATTCACACAGCTAGTAAGTGTCAAGTGTCTGAGGTCAGATTTGAATTCAGATCTTCCTGACTCCAGGGATGGTGCTCTATCCACTTTGCCAACTAGCTGTCCCCATATTCAGAATTTCTTAAAGCATAGTGATATTTCATTCTATTCATTCAGTGGTGTACCTTATGCAATTGATATACATAAATTTTGTGTCTAATTTTTTACTATTACAAAAAGTGCTACAATGTTTTGATATGCCATTATGGACCTTTTCTTTTTCTTTCTGATTTCCTTGAGAGATTTGCTTAGCAGGAGAAACTCTGGTCTAGAGGCTATAGATATTTTAATTACTCTCTGTTTCAATTTACAGCTCTATCAACCATGCATGTGTAATCATCTTTCCACAACACCTCCAATATTGACTATTTCTACCTTTTGTCACCTGTTCCAAATTGTAAGAAATGAGGTGAAACTAAGGGCTCTTTTGCTTTGAATTTCTTTTATTAGCTATATGTATCTGCACTAATTCTCTATAATCATTTTTGTCCCACCTTTTCCTTTCCAAAGATTATTCTTTTTTAGAAAACGGAATAAAAGTTGAGTAATTCTGTTCTTTCTGTTGTCAGTTATTGACCTATCCACCTGGAAGAACTGTCCTATCTCTTCTTTGTTTTCCCTCTGCTTCACTTTTGATGTTATCTTAAATAGGTATTCCAAAATAATGTAAGCAAGGACTAGAGAGAGTTCATTACTCAGAACTATTGAAAAGGAGTTCAGGTTAGCTTCTTAACACAAACATTCATCTGAGAAAACATGATACATTTAAAGTTTTCACCAACAAAATCTTATTTCTCTTCATAGTTACAGAGAGTACAGACTGCTTTCTATTTTTCTTTTCTTTTGTTATTTTAAAGCTCTTTGCTTTTGCAAATGTGCCAGATGAATTCCTTAAATTGAGGTCTGCCAAATCCATGACTGTCCTCTGCCTCTTATCTGAGTCTTCATAGTTTCAACAGGAAGCTTCAGCCAAGAAAATGATGTAATTTGATGAATTTCACAGATATAAAACTGTTCACTAAATGAAGAGAGAACTGTATGAGGAATTCCTTTTCTTTTTTTTTTTGGAACAAAAGTATTAACCACAAATAAAAAGGCAGAAATAATCCTGATAACCCATAATTGAGTTCTGCAGATATTCTTTGTGTCTTTCAGGTAAATATTTACCATCTAAATAGTTAAGTGTTCTCTATCACAGTAAACTTAGCCTCAGACAGCAATTCAGAATCCTCATTCCCCTTTTGATTCCTGTTCATAATTTCTCTTATCTCTGGCTTCAGAAAAGTAGAGAACCCATAATTAGACTACATCTCTGCTTATTAATGCTTTATGCTTGTGGTGCTTATAGAAAACCATGATCTTCTAGATCCATGGAGTATCATAAGTGAGAGTGTTGGACATGCATTTGGAAGACCTTGATCTAGTCTTAGACTCAAATATGTCAGAGGTAGAAGGAATCTCCAGAAAAAGAATTCCCTGTCCAACATTAACCTGATGAATGATGATTCTATTTTTGTTTGGAGGCCTCCAATGAAGTTGAATCTGCTACTTATTAAAATAGCCCATTCTGTGATTGGTTAGCTCTGATTGGTCAGAAGCTTTCCCCTCATATCCAGTTTAAATTTCTCTTTTTTACTTCTTCCCATTACTTTTGGAATGCCTTTTGGAATCAAAATGAGCAAATCTAATATCCCCTTCACGGTGCCTGAACTGAAAGGTGGGCAATTACACATAGAAAGCCAAAGAGGCTTGCAGTTGCCAGTCATTGTTCATTCTTGGATGAAGGAGATCTGTTTAGCATGGCAGTAGGAGATCCAAAGTCTCTGAGTAGGTACTGTGGAGGTTGTTGTGAATGGACAATTTGTACTGTGACCAGAGTGATTATCAGATTGTTGTATTCTATTGCCATATGTCACATGCTAATCGTTGCCCAATGTTGGGAGTACACTGTGGTGCCATACCAAAATAGGAGGGAGAAAAACCAAGGAAGGTCTGAGATAAAAGTCCAAACTGATGATTAGTCCACCCAGAGGCAGGTTAGAATTTATCGGACTGTCATTCTATCATCAAATATCACATGCCCCGCATGGTTGATGAGTTTATGGTGACCCCACTTATATGGGAGGAAGCAAAACCAAGTTAAGGCCAAGAGATTCTTGCAGCAACCAGACCATCTCTTTTTCCTTTCAATTAGGCCCTAGGATGGAATGATTCTGGTAAAGGCAAGGGAGAAGGATTCCTTGCACAGCATATCCCTCACTAAAATAAGCATAATTGTGCAACTCATGCCACCAATCACTTGTTTAATTGGTATGGTTCTTTTTGATACCAAAGGACTAGTAGAAAAAGATGTATGAGGGAAAATAGTCAGTTAATGAGTTAGTTTGGATGAGAAATTGTATCCAGAAGGAGAACCCTATAGTCAGTGTGACTTCTGGGTGAGCCTTGTTTTGTGACAGCATGGAAAGAGTGGGCATTTGGAAAGCAATTTAGAAATATTATGTATTATATATAAATATATATTATATAATATATTGAACTGAATCAATATAGAATATATAGCTTGGAGACTGGAAAACTCATCTTTTTTTTAAGGTTTTTGCAAGGAAATGGGGTTAAGTGGTTTGCCCAAGGCCACACAGCTAGGTCATTATGAAGTGTCTGAGGTTGGATTTGAACTCAGGTACTCCTGACTCCAGGGCCAGTGCTCTATCCACTGTGCCACCTAGCTGCCCCAAAACTGATCTTCTTGAGTTCAAATCTGACCTCAAACACTCACTACTTGTGTGACCTTGAGAAGATCACTC
Organism: Macrotis lagotis; assembly: GCF_037893015.1. Classification (NCBI taxonomy): domain Eukaryota; kingdom Metazoa; phylum Chordata; class Mammalia; order Peramelemorphia; family Peramelidae; genus Macrotis; species Macrotis lagotis. Next base: position 112,051,243 of record NC_133665.1, read on the forward strand.
CACCCTGTTTGCATCAGTTTCCACATCTATTAAATTACCTGGAGAAGAAAATGGCAAACCACTATAAGTATTTTGCCAAGATTAACCCAAATGGGGTCATAAAGAGTCAAATATGATTAAAAAGCAACTTAACGAAAAATACAATATATTATATATGAAATACATAATTTAGAATGTATATTTAATTTATGTTGAAGGGCAAGAGGAAGATTTATCAGAATAGGCTATTAGAGCTGTCTAATAATGGAATAAGTTGCCCAGGTAGATAGTGAGTTCTTTCTCATTGGATATCTTTGAGTGGAGGCTGGCTGATCATTTATTAGGAATGTTGTGGAGGGTATGCATGTTTTAGATTGTGGTTAGAGTAGATGATCTCTGAATTCTCTTTCTCCGTCAATCATCTTTTGGCAAAAAAAGGCAAAAAGGGAGGATCATAGGGGGAAAAAAAGTAGGGTAGGGAAGCTGCTTCCTTCTAGACTCATGCAAGATTTAGCTCATAGATTGACAGTTTGAAAGAGCTTCAAAACTAATTTAACATCCTCTATTTTACAGATGTAGAAACTGAGGCCTGAAGGGGTGCTAAATAGCTTACATGAGATCACACCATGAAGGTAGGATTTGAACACAGTTTCTCTGATCTCAGAATTAGTGCCCTTACCACTGTGTCATGTGAATCTCTCTTATTTAGTTTGCTAGCAGGAAAACCTAAATAATTTAGACATGATTTCCTCTAGTTTTACCATTTACAGAAAAATACCAGAAAATGGAAATGATAAAAGTAGCAAGCAGGAGAGTTCAAATTTGAATTCAGGTCTTCTGATTCCCCACCGAAATATAGGACTCACTATCTTACCCTGTCAACCTAAATATGTATTAACAGTTCCTAGTGTATGGGATGTTCAGAAAAGACTAGCACCTCTGGGGTGTGGACCTGCTGAGCCCTTATCAGGGCTGCTTATACACCTTTGTTGTCTACCTTCACCCAAGTCTCATTTAGAGCTCTAAGAGACTGTCAGGGCAGCAACTACAATCTGGTAAAAAAAATGACTTGGCAGATGGGCTAAATTAGATTGAGGATAAATGTTAGACCTCAATCCCATTGGTGAGTTGGGGGGATGTCTGCCCCAAGAATATGAAAACTTTCCCAGTGGAATGGGCAGATAAGAATTTATTCTAAAGGCCATGAAGATGGCTGAAGCAGGTACTATGGAATGCTTGGTCGGACATCTAAGAAAACAAGATTCTCCTCTGAATCCTGGGTCAGTGCCAGAATCTTTACTTTTTTCTTGTTGCCATTGTTGTCTTGTTAAAATGACTCTGGAGAGAAAGTGAGGCTCACAACTTTGCATAGCTCTTGTTTCACTTAAATCTAATTTATGCAGGAGTAAGTAGTCTTTTTTGAAAATGAAGGATGAGCATTTGCTTTCCCTTAAAGCATAGGGTTTTTCCCCGAAAGAATATAGAAAAATAGTATAGCTGCATGTTAGTACAGCATTTTCTTTATGCTAAGACAACTAAAACTCATCTTCCTCCATCCCCTCAGTGTTCTTCTGCCCTTAAGTTCAAGGATTACAATAAACCATAATCTAACTCTTCATAGCCAGAAATTCACCTTTACAGATGAAAGGAAGAGTAAATGAATAACCTTTGAATAGGTTTAATACCTCTTAATAGCCCCCCCATTCCCTCCAACAAAAACAATGATGATAGTTTATATAAGGTTATATAAGCATCTTCCGGTTTACAAAGCACAACATATTATCTCATTTTATTATACTCAAAATGATATCATCTTCAGATTTTGAAATCCATTCCTAAAAGCTAAAAGCCTTTCTGCTCTCATAGGGCAACTTTTTTGAGGTCTGCAGGAAAATATAACTTTAATTTTTAAAAATGAACTGTTTTTTCAATCTTTAAAACAGCTCCAATGAGCTGTAGTTAGAAGAGTAAGTACAGTAGTCTGAAAATGCATCTTCTGGCTTGAGGGAGCTGAGAGGGAAAGTATGAAACCACCAACTAGCATGGCTTTGTAATTTAGGGAATAATCGAATAGAATTTTAGAGATAAGGGGAAAGAAATGAGAGATATGGAGGGTCGGGTTCTAATTCTTAGACCTTCCTCTTGCTTAGAAATTATTCTCCCAAATATACTAGACTCATTTTTTGACTTTGAATCAACTAATAGATTATAGTTTAATTAGGGCAGAGTCTAAGCCTCCCCCCCACTTAGATCATCAATTTTATTGACATAATTATGCACAGTAATTCCTGATAATTGTTTTAATTTCAACTTAATTGATGGTGCATTCTCCCTTTTCTTTTTTGATACTGATAATTTGATTTTCTTTCTTTTATTAAAATCAAATTAGCCAATAATTTATCAATTTTACCATTTTTAATAATCCCAGCTTCTAGTTTTATTTATTAGTTCAATAATTTTTTAATTTCACTTTTATTAATCTCCCCTTTGATTTTCAGGACCTCTATTTGGTATTTAGTTTGGATTTTCAATTTGTTCTTTTCCTGTTTTTTTTTTGGTTACATACCAAATTTATTGTTCTCTCTCTCTCTCTCTCTCTCTCTCTCTCTCTCTCTCTCACACACACACACACACACACACACACACAGATATATGGATATAAATATGTATGTGTGTATATATATATTTTATATATATATATATATATATATATATATACATTTATCTATCTGTCTATCTTTTCCCCCTAAATACTTCTGTAGCTGCATCTCATAAATTTTGGTGGGTTGTTTCATTATTATTGATATCTTTAGTGAAATTATTGATTATTTTTATGATTTTTTTTATTGACTCATTCATTATTATTATTATTTTTTTTTTGCCAAACTATGGGGTTAAGTGATTTCCTCAAGGGCATACAGCTAGTATCAAATGTCAAGTCAAGGCTAGATTTTAACTCAGGTCTTCCTGACTCCAGGGTCAATGCTCTATCCACTGTGTCACCTAGCTGCCCCTACTCATTCATTCTTTAGAATTAAATTATTTAATAGTTTTCAATTAATTTTTAATTTATACTTTCAGCATTCTTTAGGGAAGGTATTTTTTATTACATTGTGGTCTAATAAGGGTTCTATACAGTTGAGTAAAAAGTATACTATTTCCATTCTCTTTTCTTCTGAGGTCTGTCATGTCTAACTTTTCTAAAATTCCTTCCATTTCTTAATTTCTTTCTTATTTATTATATGGTTAAATTTATTTAGTTCTAAAAGGGGTCATTGGAATCCTTCACTAGTATAGTTTTACTATTTTTTCCTTTAATAATATGGATGCTATACCATTTGGTACATATGTACCAATTTTTTAATATTGATATTACTTCATTGTCTATGGCACCTTTTTTGCAAAATGCATTTCCCCTTATTATTTCTTTTAATTAGGTCTATTTTTGCTTTTGCTTTTTTTCCTGAGATCTTATTGTTTTTTCCTTTTTTTCCTTTAGCTAAAATATGCTAAATTTTTCTCTACTTTCTTATTTTAATTCTCTCTTTTTCATTCTTTTTTTTGTTTGTTTATAGATTGTATTTGGGCCACATCTAAATCCATGTGACAGGCTAATTCATAGTGTATATTCTAACTTTTCTGATCTTCTCCCTGACATTCAACAGAGTCTTCAAAAATCAGACTTGCTCTCCCTAGTTCTATTTCTATATAGTTTATTTTATTTTCCTTTTAAAGATTTTATTTATTTTGAGTTTTACAATTTCCCCCCTAATCTTGCTTCCCTCTTGCCACCCCCAGAGAAAGCAATTTTCCAGTCTTTACATTGTTTCCATGGTCTACACTGATCCAAATTGAATGTAATGAGAGAGAAATCATATCCTTAAGGAAGAAACATAAAGTAAAAGAGATAGCAAGATCAGACAATAAGATAGCAGTTTTTTCCCTAAATTAAAGGTAATAGTCCTTGAACTTTGTTCAAACACCACAGTACTTTCTGTGGATACACATGGTATTCTCCATTGGAGACAGCCCAAAATTGTCCCTGATTGTTGTACTGATGGAATGAGCAAGTTGATCATCACCCCCATGTTGCTGTTAGGGTATACAATGTTTTTCTGGTTCTGCTCATCTCGTTCAGCATCAGTTCATGCAAATCCCTCCAGGATTCCCTGAATTCTCGTCCCTCCTGTTTTCTAATAGAACAGTAGTGTTCCATGACATACATATACCACAGTCTGCTAAGCCATTCACCAATTGAAGGACATTTATTGATTTCCAATTCTTTGCCACCACAAACAAGGCTGCTATGAATATTTTTGTACAAGTGATGTTTTTACCCCTTTTCATCATCTCTTCAGGGTATGGACCCAAGAGTGGTATTGCTGGATCAAAGGATTTGCACACTTTTGTTGCCCTTTGGCTGTAATTCTAAATTGCTCTCCAGAAAGGTTGGATGAGTTCATAGCTCCACCAACAATGTATTAGTGTCCCAGATTTCTCACATCCCTTCCAACATTGATCATTGTTCTTTCTTGTCATATTGGCCAGTCTGAGAGGTGTGAGGTGGTCCCTCCGAGATGCTTTAATTTGTATTTCTCTAATAAGTAATGATTTAGAGCAATTTTTCATATGACTATGGATTTCACATTATCCATATTCCCTAGTATTTTGTTTCAGTATACCACCATCTTCAGTGTGTTTTCCTTTCTATATCCGCCCCTCCTCTTTCTTTCCCTTTCCCTTTTCCCTTTTTCCTTCCCTTCCTTCTGTTAGTTCCCCTTTTTTCTTCCCCTTCTCTGTCTCCATCCCCCTCCCCCTTTCACCTTTTAATACTGGAAAGGTAAATTTTTTTTTAAGTTAACTGAGTATGTGTGTAAATTAACTTTAAGTGAAGTCTGATGAGAGGAAGATTCGGGTGTTTCTCATCTCCTCCCTTCTTCCCCTCTATTACAATAGGTATTTTGTACTTCTTTATATAATGAGATTTACCCCATTCAATCCCCTCTATCCTCCTGTCTCCTTCCTGTCCCCCTTTTTAAGGAGGAAGTGTTTTTAAATCATTCTATCTGAGTCACAGAAAATCATGAGTATCCATCACTTCTGGCTAAGTATATTCTCTCTAACAGAGTTACAATTCTTGAGAGTAATTAGAGTCTTTCTCCCATATAAGGATATTACCAGTTTCTTCCCATTGGGTAGCAATCTCATGGATAAGTCATGAATGTCCATCACTTCTGGCTAAGTATATTCTCAAGAGTTATGAGAATCTTTTTCCCATGCTGGGATTTAGCCAGTTTCATCTTATGGCTTAGCAGTTTTTGTTTCTCTGTACCCCCCCCCTTAAAAATTTTTTTTCACATGTCTCTTGAATCTCCTGTTTTATGTCCAAATTTTCTATTTAGCTCTGGTCTTTTCATTAGGAATTGTTGGAAGTCTCCCATTTCGTTAAATGACCATCTTTTCTCCTGGAAGAGTAGGCTCAGTTTTGCCAGATAGTCGATTTTTGGCTGCATTCCAAGTTCCCTTGCTCTTCAGAATATCTCCTTCCAGACCCTTTGATCCCTTAATGTTGATGCAGTCAGGTCCTGCATAATCCTTACTGTGGCTCCATGGTATTTAAATTGTTTCTTTTTGACTGCTTGCAGGATTTTCTCTTTTATCTGGTAGTTCTGGAATTTGGCCACAACATTCCTTGGTGTTTTCATTTTAGGATCTCTTTCTGGAGGGGAATTGATGTATTCTTTCAATAACTATTTTGCCCTCTGGTTCCATGATATCGGGACAGTTTTCCATCACTAAATCCTGTAATGTTAAGTACAGGATTTTTTTTCTCTTCAGTGTTTTTATGAAGGCCTATAATTCTTAGGTTGTCCCTCCTTGATCTGTTCTTGAGGTCAGTGATTTTGCTGATGAAGTATTTCATATTTTCTTCTGTTTTTTTGATTTTTTGGTTTTGTTTAACAGATTCTTGCTGTCTCATGAAGTCATTAGTTTCCACAGACTCCATTCTTTTTTAATAGAAGAATTTTCTTCATTTACCTTTTGCAACTCCCTTTTCAATTGGTCAATTCTATTTTTGTAAGAGTTTTCCATTTGACCAATTGATGTTTTGAGAGAATTGTTTTGTTTTGAGAGAATTGTTTTCTTGTTGCAAGGTGTTAATTTTCTCTCCCAAATTTTCCAATTGATTTTTAAACTCCTGTATTTCTTCAAGGAAGTCTTTCTGTGCTGGAGAGCAGGTCATATTCTCCTCAAAGGTTCTAGGTCTCTTTGAGTTAGTGTCTTTTTCTTGCAAGAATTTTTCTATGGATCCTTCTTTTCCTTGGCATTTCTTCATTATCCTAAGACCTTATGTTGAGGAGGTCCTGGTTCACAGAGGTTTGGTGTTGGGATCCCTAGAGGCTTTACTCATTGAGTGTAATATCTCTAGCTGGCCAGTAGAGGGTGCTGGTTGCTTTCTCTGGAGTGTCTGTGACCTTGATTGAGGCCCTCTCCTTTGGCCTGGAGGAGTGGTTGAAGCTGTTGAATACTTTTATCTTTGATCAATGGTGGGCTCTAGTGAGGTCATCACTCTCCCTATTCACAGCTGAAGTGGTTCTGCTGCTAGACCTTAGCCTGGGGCAGAAGATAGGCTGTAATTGTGTTTATTCTAGCAAGAGGCTTCAGCTGAAATGGAGATGTGGACTCTGAGTTCTCTGGACCAGAGGAGCCCAGGGATTGATGTCTGCAGCTCTCCCACACTAGAACTCTCCCTCCAGCCCTGCTGGCAAGCTCCAGATGGTCAGTGTCACAACCAATGCCTTTGTTCCTTAGTTGACCTGAGTCCCTGTGGCTGACCAAGATCTAGCTGTTTCATTCTGTTTTAAGCATTTTTCTTGTAAACAATATCTTGTTGGATTCTGGTTTTTAATCCATTCCACTGTTTGCTTTTCTTTTATGGATGAGTTCATCCCATTCATTTTCATAGTTATGGTTACTGTATATTTCCCTCTGTCCTATTTTCTTCTGTTTATCCTTCAGGAAGTGATTGGCAGATTCTTTATGTTATTATCTGATTCCAAGACATTGGGGAAGTTTTCCTTGATAATTTCTTGAAATATGGTATCTAGGCTCTTTCTTTCTTTCTTTCTTTCTTTCTTTCTTTCTTTCTTTCTTTCTTTCTTTCTTTCTTTCTTTCTTTCTTTCTTTCTTTCTTTCTTTCTCTTCCTTCCTTCCTTCCTTCCTTCCTTCCTTCCTTCCTTCCTTCCTTCCTTCCTTCCTTCCTTTCTTTCTTTCGGATTAAGTGACTTGCCCAAGGTCACACAGCCAGGTAATTATTAAGTGTCTGATCTCAGTGTTTGAACTCAGGTCCTCCTCACTCCAGGGCGGTTGCTCTATCTACTCTGCCACCTAGCTGCCCTGGCTCTTTTTTTTTTTTGATTATGGTTTTTAAGTAGTCCTATAATTCTGAAATTATCTCTTCTCAATCTATTTTCCAGGTTTCTTTTTTTCCCTTTTTGCTGAGATATTTCACATTTTCTTTTATTTTTAATCTTTTGACTTTGTTTTATAGTTAATTGATGCCTCATGGAGTCATGCCTTTCATGCTGATTTCTTCTACCTTGTTTTCCATTTGATGAATTCTACTTTTTAATGATTTCTTTTCTTCAGCGAGCTTTTGTATATGTTTACCATTCTTAAGGTATTATTTTCTTCAGTATTTTTTTTTGCCTCTTTTGCAAGCTGTTAATTCTCTTTTTTTTTGTAATTTTTTTCTACCACTATTATTTGATTAAAATTTTTTATATTCTTTTTGTTGCTTTTGTTTTAGTTCTTCTATGAATCTTTGTTGGGCTTGTGTCCAATCTATTTTTTCCCCTTTGTTTGTAACTATTGTCATGTCATTGTCTTCTTCTGAGTTTGTATTTTGATCTTCCCTGTCATTTTTGTAGCTTTTTATGTTCAGGTTCTTTTTTGTTGGTCTGTTAGCTCATTTTCCTAGCTACTATCTTGACTTTGAGCTTTATGTTAAAGTTGGACTCTGCTCACCTGGAAGTGGGGTGGGGAGCATTGTCTCAAGCTTCAGATTTTTTCACACTTCTGTTGTCCCAACTAGTTCTGGTTGTCTTTAAGTTTTTGGTACTCCCAAGTTGGTATGATCTGGAGAGAGGTATGTTTATACCTCCCCTGGTTAGCACTCTGGTCCTGCTTCCCTCTAGCCATAAGAACTAGTACTCTTCTTAGCACTGGACCTTTGTTCTTTTGGGATTGCAAGGACTCCTCTGCATCCTGGGTCTTTAACCTGGATCTGAATAATGGGCAGTGGAGTGTCTAAATAGCACCCAATTCTGCACCAAGTGTTAGCCCAGGTGTCCCTTGTAATTTCCTTCTGGTCAGTTTTCAGTCCCCTTACCATCTTTGGACTCAGAGCTCTCCTCCAAGGCCTATATCTGGTGATGCCACCATTTGTGCTCCAGGTCCACCCCCACCCCAGTGTCATAGACCTCTCATTCTGTTCTCCTAAATTGTCTTGGGCTAGAAAAATGTCTCATCTCCACTTTTTGTTAGTTATACTGCTCCAGAATTTGATATAATGTATTATTTTAAAATTGTTCAGAGGGAAATAATGGGAGAGTTTGACTGGAATGCCCCCCCACTACATAATCTTATAGAGTTTAGGGTTTCCTTAATTAAATTTTGTATCTTTTTCAGTATGTAGCACAATGCTCTGAGTATAGTAACCTCTAATGACTGCTTATTGAATTTGCTTAGTGTGGGAATTTTCTTTAATTTTTCCTTGTCATATCCAACATGTTAGCAAATCTATTCGATTTTATCTTTACAGCATCTTTTCTAAATTCTCCAATTTTCCTCAATACTCCAAGTACTACTCTTCTCCCTCTCCCCCATGATTTCATTATTTCTTTCCTGGACTATCACAATTACTCCTAATAGATCTTGTGCTTACTTTCTGCTGCCTTCAATTTATTCTTCATATGGTAGTCAGGATAAACTTCTTGGTCATATCACTTCTCTGCTCATACCTATTCCCTATCAAGTACAATTCTATCTCTTCCACCTGGTATTCAGGTACTATTCTATCATTTCAAAATCATATCAAAGAATCATAGAATCAAAAACTTTGAGTTGGAAGTGGCTCCAGGGGCAAACTAGCTCAGCCTATATATAAAATAAAGTTCCATTCTAATACATTCAATAAGTGATTACCCAGTTTCTACTTGGAAACCTCTTGGGGCAAGGCATGACCTTTCAAAGCAATCCCTTTCCACTTTTGGGTAGTTCTTATCTAGAAAGTTTTTCCTGCCATCAAATCTAGATTTGCCTCTTGCCATTTTCACTCTTTGCTCCTGAGTCTATTTTCTGGGACCAAATTGTCTAATTCCTCTTCCCCTTGATTCAAACACATGAACATAGGTTTCTTGTCCTTCCCCAATTTTGCCTCCCTTAATCTTTTCTTTTTTGGACTAAACATACCTATTTCTCTCAAATAGATCTTTTGACTCATATTATTTCTCTTCATGCACTTGATGGTTTTGTTAAACTGTGTTACTTTCTACTTCCAGAGTATCCTCCCAAATCTCTCACCTCTCTGAATTTCCCCTATGCTAATCTTCTAAGTCTGGAATGTTTTTCTTCTGTTAATTTTTTCTGTTAATTTTCTTCATGTTAATTTTCTTGGTATTCAGTTGTACTCAATTCTTCATTGACCCCATTTGGGATTTTCTTGACAAAGATATGGGAATGATTTGCCATTTCCTTCTCCAGATCATTTTACAGATAGAGAAATTGAGGTAAACAAGGATAAGTGACTTGCCCAAAATCATGTTTGAGGCCAGATTTGAACTCATAAAGATGTTTCCCTGATCCTGATTCCAAACACAGTGATCTATCCACTTCACCATCTAGCTGCTCCATTTATTTTCTTACTATCCTTTAATGTTTGATTAATTTGTCATATCTTTCAAGAAGTCTTCCCTGATTCCAGGTTATTAATGATCTTCCCCCTCAGACCTTATATAGTAAAGTGTTAGGAAAAAATCTTATCTACTTATTTAATACATATATTCGTGTTTCTCTCTCATTTTCTTATTAGATTGAAACTTCCCAGGGAGCAGATGTGTAAACTGAAGCCCAGAGAGATTTAAGTGACTTGCCCAAGGTCACACAGCTAAGTGGTAGAGCCCGTATTGAAACTAAAGCCTACTGTTCTTTCCACTAACACATTACTATCTCCTATAAGTACTCTTTCCTACATGATTATCTTAGAGCCCAAGAAGATATTTAGGGAGAGTAGTGAGAACTATTTTCAGGTAACTGAAGGGTTTTGTCTTAGTTCAATTCTTTTTGGTCCCAGAGGGAAGACCTAGCAGGGGAGGTAGTGGAAAGATAGATTTAGGCTCTGATTGAGAAAAAAAAGAAACTTCCTAACAATTAAATCTAGCGATTCCAAAGTAAACTGGGTTTCCCTGGAAAGGAGTAGACTTCTTCACACTGTAGGTCTTAAAGCAAAGTTTAGATAATTGCTTTCTGCAATATTCTTACAGGCATTCTTGGTCAGCTATGAATTGAACTTATATGATCTATGAAGTCTCTTTGTTATGTGACTAGAACTTAGAAACATTTTAGTTCTAAGTCATTTCACTCTCCTCTCCCCTTCCCATTCTCTTGATAAACTTACCCTGACTCCAGGTATCATTCCAGAGAGATTTTTTTGCCCAGACACTGCTGGCTTCATGCTGGCTTCAGGGAAATCAACTTGTTTTCAATTTCTGTTTCAGTCAAAGAACTTTTGCTTTTAATTTCTTTATTTCTGGGAAAGTTTTATGGACCAGGGCTTTCCCTTAAGTCATAGTACACAGACTCTATCTTAGTTATTGGTTTTGTAGTTCTTCATGGAAGACATCTTAGCACTATAAATCAATGGTGAAACAACCCCTATTGAAGCAGATAATCTGGGAGCACTCCCTCTCTCATGTGGGCTTAAGTCAATAGGTTTGTAGCCATTTAAGACCAAAATTTATGAACCATTGTTGTTTTTCTTACTTTTCTGATGAACTGAAAGACACAGTAGTTGAAGTAGAGGTATGAAACAATTATAAGAAAAGTAGTAACAGAACATTTCCCTAATAGTCAGGCTATATATATAGACCAACAACAGGAAGGGTGATGTATTTTAGGAATGTTTAGGGAGGGACATAAAAATAGGAAACAGGAAGATCCAGGGCAAATATATGAAAGGGCAACTTATATATCTGACATTATAGGGCCATTGCTTGTCTTCTAATGATGCTGCTCCCATTGAACCCACTCTTTGCTGGCTCAATGTGTATATTCTGAGTAAATGGGCTTAGCATGTATTCTCTGTTGGGTATTGCTCTGCTGCTCTTTACTAGGTGGTACTATGCGAGGTTTAGTCCCTGAGAGGTACTATTCACTATTTTTCTGATCTTGTAGCTGCTTTTTCCTCTTCTTTGGGCTCTCAGGCTTTAATTCTTCAGGATACCTTATTGGTCACTGTAGGAGAATATATATATATATATATATATATATATATATATATATATAGAGAGAGAGAGAGAGAGAGAGAGAGAGAGAGAGAGAGAGAGAGAGAGAGAGAGAGTGTGTGTGTGTGTGTGTGTGTGTAAGATATGATTTGGAAAGACAGGGTTTAAAAAAAGATCTTTCTCGACTTCAACTGAAATGGTAACTAATGTCTGAACCTGGTCAGCAGAACTACTCATGTGTTAGTCACTTAAGAAGGGACCAGCAGGATTCTTTGTCTTGTATTCTAGGTTTCAAGACCAGGGAAATCATAAAGAAAATTCGACCTAATTGGCTCATTGATACTTCCTTTTGAATAGAGCCAAGGATACTGGAAGTTTCCCATAAGCCATTTTGAATGTTATTTATTTGCTAGAGTTTCCCCATCATTAAAAGTATGAGGTACCACCTTTAATAAAAGTTGTTTTGGTTATCACATTGTGATTTTCATTGTTCTAGTGCTCCAATAATATAAATATAGGCCTTCCTCAGGTAATAGCTATCTGCTAGGATGCATCAACCAATACTTCTTTAGTCATAGCTAAGACCACAGAATGCCATATCCATTTAAGGGGCAAAATCCAGGCAGAGTGTCCCTAGGATAAGGTTATGGATGACTTTGAGCTCCTTTGTTTAAGGCTGAACTCTAGTCCTTTGCCCCAGACAACTATCTGACTTAGTCTTAGAACCTCCCAAGGTCCATTTGTCTCTCCAGCAAATGAAAGGGAATATAAAAAATTCTTTCCCTGCCTTATAACTTAGATTATAAGTCCAGAGAAGGAATTGTTAATTTTTTTTTGTGTGAAATAGATCCCTTGGGAAGTCTAGGGAAAATCTATGGGCCTCTTCTCAGTATCATGTTTTTAAATGCATAAAATATAATACCTAGGATTATACAGGGACTAATTATATTGAAATACAATTATCAAAATATTAAAGAAACTATTTCATGGAACCTCAAAATCTTGATCTAGAATGGGAAAGGGATCTTAGGAATTATTTAATCTAGTGGTTCTAAAAGTGAGTCCTGGGGACCCTGAAGGACTTTGAGACCTTTTTGAATTGTCCTCAAGATCAAAGTTACTTTCATATTAGTAATAAGGTGTTTGATTCTGATAAATATTTATAGATATAATACCCATAAATCAAAACTCTTTGAGGGGAAATCTCAGTAATTTTCAAGAGTATAAAGGGGTCTTGAGACCAAGAAATATGAAAGCTACTGATCTAGTTCAAATTCTGTATTTCACTGAGAAGGAGACTTATACCTAGAGCCTCAAAGAGTCATCTAAGGTCATGCAGATGGTAAGTGATAGTTGAACTGCTCATTTCTAACTTTAAGGGCTCTCTCCTCTATAAGAGGCAGAGGAGAACCTGTAGAAGAATTCACTAGGGTACAAAGGAAAATAACTAGGGAAATTCTTCTGTCTTGTTGATTAATTTTTCCTCTTATATTTATGTTTATTCATTTGGTTTCTCCTCAATTCAAAAATGTCAAGAGGATGCTTTATATATGATAGTAATTAGATAGAAACTGACTATGACTGAGAAAAAATGCAGGAAAACTTTTAAGCAAATACACTGAAGGCTTAGACCCTTTCCAGGTGATTATTCACTGAAGATTGCATCAGAGATTTCTATCCACTTTTACAGGATGACCACTTCCTATTTCTAGTTTGACTGTTGACTTGGGGAGCAGCTAGGATTACTCTTAACATTTTTCCAGTCTGTTTCTTTGCTGTTTCATTTTGATTTCTATTGTTTTAAAGCGCCACTATGAAGTTGAATAAGTATTGTTTATAAAGACATTCAGTGTAGATTTGCCCAGTTTCAGCAACTTTGTACAGGCTACATCTCAGATTTGGAATGTTCAATTTCATATCTTGTAATTTTACCATTTTCCTTCAAGAACAGCTCAAGTACCATTTCATAGATGAAGTATATTTTGATCCCCTTCTTCCTCATCTCCTTTGTATTTACTTGTTATGTAGTTTGTTTTTACTTATCTGTGTATATACATTGCTTTCTCCCAATAGAATATGGCTTCCTCAAAAGCAGAAACTCTCCATTATCTTGTACAATGATTGACATGTAGATAACCCTCAATAAATGCTTGTTGAACAAATGAATGGTCTAAATCCACTTGGGGGAATTTTTTCAGTTTCTTGGCTCTTAGCTTCAAAGCAGGAACCCTGAGAAATGTATACATGATCAATTGATGAATCAATAAGTCAAAAATAATTAAGTAAATGTTTATTATGTCTCAGGCAAACATTCCTATGGAGAATGAGTGATTTCTTAGCTACCAATAACACCAATTGCTGTATTGTGAATCCCTACCACACCCAGAGTATTACTATTAATGCTATTCTTTTTCATTGCTACTGCTTAAGGACCTTTTAAAGAATTTTAGCATGAACCCCTTGGAGGTCTGCAAACCACTAAATTGGAACCCCTAACTCTAGATATAATCTGACCCAGTAGCATAGTAGGACTATCTTCTCCCTCTTTCTGGACATTGTGAATCACTTAAAAATCATTTAGTTTAGAAGTTCTTAAACTTTTTTGTTTCATGAACAACTTTTTAATCTGATGAAGCCTATGGATTCATCAAAATAATGTTTTTCAATGCATAAAATAAAATGCAGATGATTGCAAAGAAAAACAATAATTTTGAAGTAATAAGAATATTGTTTAAAAAAATCAAACTCCAGGTTAATAATCCCTATTCTAGTTCAGTTTCCTTACTTTACGGAGCAATACACTGAGGCCCAGAAAAGTATGATAATTTGCTCAAATTCATAAGCAACAGATCTGAGATTTAAACATGGGTCCTCTGCCTCCAAACTCAGCTCTTATTTTGTAATACCATATGAGGTGACAGAAGACATCTTGAGATGGGAAGGATGGAAAATCTAGTTTCAGGTGGCAATTTTTTTCCCCAAGGAGTCAGCAGTATGTTTGTGTGCTGAACTGAGAGAGGAAAGGATAATGGAATGAAGAGATTACATGATGTTTTAAGGATTTGGAAGAGCAGCTGCGGTTTTTGATAGCAAGTTTAGATTTTCTAAGTGGGAATTACAGCTTATTTCCCCATTTTATTCTTCCTAAAGCATAATCAAATGTCCAGATATTCTCCAGGGGCAGGGAAAAAAGTTCTAAAAATCTCATTATGCATTCTGGGACTTGTAGTTGAATACCTAGTTGTACTAGGGAGAACAGAGTGACATCTTCCTAGAATGTAACGATCTTTCTCTTTGTACTTCAGGCATTAGCTGCAACTGAAATCAATATAATTTGGTTCCAGCATAGGAAGACAGTGTAGTAGTGAAAAGTACCCTGACTTCAGAGTCAAAAAAACCCCAAACTAGTCTTTATTATTGATTAACTGTGTGATGTTGGGTAAGTCTTGATCTATCTTTGTGAATCAGTTTACTACTATACAGTGGTATATTATTCCTCCCAGTTCTAATCCTATGCTTTTCATTTTCTTTTTAAAAATTATCATAATAAATTCCATAGAAAGTAAATATTTCTGTATGCAGTGTAGAACATTCCTAAAACCATGATTCTCTATTATGTAGAACTGGCTTTTCTTTTGGTTAAGTACATAGCACATTCAACATATAACTTTTGAAGCTGCTCTGTTTGCCTTTGATTTCTTCTAGTCTTCCTTCTTTTCTTTTGCTTCATTTTTCAATGTTATTAATGAAGTCAAACTTGATTATGTATTAAAGGGAGACCCAAGTTTGGCTATATCAGTCTTTCATCTCAATTAGGTTTGTGCTAATTGGTTGTAGACTTCTTTTTGTAGAGGACTCTGACATTTTTAGAAAACATTTCTGTGACATTATGCAAATAGCTTTCAAAAGAAGTAGCATAAAGGCTTTTTGAAGGAAACATTTTCAACTCCCTGCAGGTGCTCTTTGTTCCAATTTCCTAGAGCAGTGAAGATGCAGGCTGAAAAGCTTTAAGTGGGAACTGAAGGATTAATGAGTTGTGTCAACTGATGTGAGTTGAAATTGGAAATGAGTTGCTTTGAAAGTCTGAACTTGCCTATGAACAAAAGAGGTGGAACATCTGAAAGTCTGATGGATGAAATTCATTTTTAAGAATTTCCAGCTGAAGTGTGACTGCAGGGTAACTAATGCTTGGAATTTGATAATTTGACTTTTCTTTTGTTATTATTAGAACTAGAGGAAAAAAATGCCATAGCATGGCTTTTTGATGAATGTCAGAGGGAGACTGGAATCAGGGCTTACAAAGAAATGAAGGCATGTAGAGTTCTGGGTAGGATGTAGCAGATGGAGATGTTGTCTCTCATTCAACAAATATTTATCTAGTATCTACCATATAGAAGGCACTGCCAAGCATTGTGGGAATACAAAGATGAAGAAAGCGTCTTCCCTGCCATCTGTGTTAACCTTGCTGTGGTTATAAAGATAAACAGATAACTACAGCACAAACTGGAATGGGAAAAACCTATGGATTAACTACAAAGTCCTATGGATTTCATAGGAAGTACTCTCTTGATTACTTTGGGAGGAAGATTGGGGAAAACTTCATGGAGGAGGTGACATCTGAAAGAGGTCCAGAAGATGGATAGGAAATAAATAAGTGGAACTGGAAAGAGGGAGCATTCCAGGCAAAGGGAACAATATGAACAGAAGTTCAGAGGCAAGAAGTTGCGAGGTATATTTAGGGAACAGGAAATAAAATATCATTTTAATTGGGATATAGGGAATATTTGGAATTGCTTAACAATGTTCTGAAAATAATGTAAGCATGTCATACTTTTAAACGCTATCTTTATTATTAAAACTTTCTCCGTCTTTTTCTTAAATCTAGACAATTTACAAAACAATAAAACAAATTGTTATTTGTTGGATTTGTTTATTTCAGAGAGTATTGCTATTTTCAACTGATTTAACAATCAGCTCCTGAAAGTCTGTAAGAGCAGGCTCTATACTAAATATACATGAAACATAAATGGAGATTAATGGAAAATAAATAAGGTTGGGGCCAAAGCAAGGATAATAGCAGACCAAGGAGTTAGTCTTCTGAAGGTAATAGGGAACTATAGAAAGTTCTTGACCACAAAAATATCACAGATCTTAGAGCTGGGAAAGGCTCAAAGAAATCTAGTCCTCATTTTTCAGGTGAAACTGAAGTTTAAGGAGGTTCAGTGTGTACAAGAGGGATTATGATATGTGCATATATTTTACAGAGAGGTCATGAGAAAAGCATATTACAGAATTTAAAGCCAATACAAATGTGATTTTAAAATTATTGCTGAAAGTCACACATACTGTAACTCAGAATCCAATGCTTTTGTCCCTATCCCACATAATCTTTGAAGATTATTCTTTCTTTTGGAATTCTTGAAGTGCATGTAATATAGATTGATAACAGAGTAGAGTGTATTTCTTTGGGTGGGGGGGGCAGGGTTTTAGGTATTACTGGCCAAGGAGCTATCAGTTACTAACTGGTTACTGAATTAGAGAAGGGTGACAAGGTTTGGGAATGCAGCCCTGCCTCAGGTTGAAGAATACTTGAATATACCTGTGAGGGAATAGACTCAGAATATTGGAAGGTCTGGCTAGGTGATTTTGACAAAGATATTTGTAAATGGCCTTATCATGGAGGTGGGTGAGGTGGGGCAGGAGATGGGGCTGTAGACAGTTATGTGTGACATTGGGTAGAACTCTAGTCTCAGAGTTAGGAAGGCAAGTTCAAGTCAAGCTTGAGTAGCCCCCACTTATTAGCTGTGTGACCCTGGGCAAGGCACTTATTGTCCCATCTGTACAGTGGGGATAATAAGAATATCTAATTCTCAGGGTCATTTTGAGGAGAAAATTTCTTGTAACATACATATTTGTTAGTTCTAATTACCATATTATTATTATGTAACAGAAGCTATCTCTTGGGGGATGAGACGATGGTGGCTGATTCCTAGTTTTTCAAAAGTAGTTTTAGAGAAGTGTTTTCATAAGTCATTCTCTTCTTCTGAACATATGACAGGAGACAAGTGGCTTTCCTTTTTAGTTTCAACTAAGTCTCAATCTTCCTCTTCTTTCTAACCCCTTACCTATACTAACTCTACACAGTTATCAGACTGGAAAGAAAGAAATCAGAGGAAGTTCCTCCCTTCCTCTCCCTACTTCCCCATGCCATTAATAGGCATGATTTATTGGTTGAAAATTCTCCCTTTTTCATAATCTTTCTCTTTTTGTTCTACAATAGATCCTCTGTCCTTATCATATGGTTTGAAATAAATCAACCAAACCAACCAATATTTATTAAGCACCTACTATGTGTATTGTGAGATGTAGCATTGTAGTGATTAGAGGTAGAAGGACCTGAGTTTAAATTTCACCTCTGATACAGATTAGCATGTGATCTCTGGTTGAGCCTCTGCTAATGTTCTTAGACTATTGTTCTGATTTTTATCTACTTCTGTAGAATTATAAGTCTAAGTGTTGTAGGAGAGGAAAACCCCTTCTTTTCCTTCTTCCTTGCGTTCCTCTCATTTTGTACTCTGGGCTTTGGTCTAGTTGGGTAATCTCTGGAAAGTTGTGGAAGTTTGTCTTGGGAGGGTGGTGGCAGGTAGTCATAGGAGGTATGGGTACCCAGAAATAACTGCAGTTACATTATACTATAGGTATATTCATTCCAAGGTATTTATACTCACAAGCTCTTTGTATGGGATGAACAGGGGAAACATTGACTTTTTGGACTTGGTCTTTTATTTCAATTCATTGGAAACTCCCACTTGGGTGAACTGACTTAAGAGTTTTAAAATCATGTAATGATTTCTAGATGAACCTTTCAGCTGTCATAATATGGGTGAGGTGCTTTAATGTGGTGGGTTGCTTTCACTTAAGATAATACTTGCTCACTGTACAACAGAACAGAACATAAACTATGAAACTGTAGACAGTCTACCAATGCTAAGGATGATGCCTGCATTTGGTAGTTGAAATATTTGGTATGATCTAGTATGACTCAGTAAGAGAACCAAATTAAGATTATCTTGAGTTTGGATTATTTTGATTCTGCAATGTAATTGATTTTATGCTATACTGATTTTTATAGCTGAGTCTGCATCTACTTAAAATTATCTTTCTTTGTTCTTAAATTAAGATCAGAAATTCAGTTGTTCCTCTGAGTTAGTTAAAATTAAAAGAAAAGCTGTTATCTCTCATACTGATATATTTCCAGTACATCTAATTGTCAACTTTAAGTCCCACAAGTTAACTTGGTACCATCCCAAAAGTTATGCCATCTGTCCTTGATTGTTCTTATTCAATAAGGGGAATTTTTATCTCTTTCAAGGAGAAAGCAAATCTAGTAGTTTTGGACCCCTAGCAAAGATTATAAAATAGAGATGGATATCAGAAAACAATTTTCATTGTTGCTGTTGCTTTCAGTCATTTCATGTCTGATTCTTTGTGACCACATTTGGGGTTTTCCTGGCAAAGGTACTGGAATGGGTATGTTATGTTTTTCCTCAAGCTCATTTTACAGAAGAGGAAACTGAGGTAAACAAGGTCAAGTGAGTTGCTCAGGATCACATAGCTAGTATGTGTCTGATGCCTGATTTGATTCCAGGCCTGGCAGTCTATTAGCTATGTCACATAGCTACCTTCATTGGCAGAAAGGGGTTGATTAGTCTCACTGGAATGCCAACCCACTTTTCTTAGTATAGCCAATAATAATGTTTCACAACTACCAAGACCCTTTCTTTGTTGAATGTCAATAAAAAGAGTCCCCTCCTCATTGGGGTCCCTGGCTTTACTAAGGTTGCCAGTCTGACCTGCTTTCTTAACAATTGTTTACTGGTTTTGCTGGGAGTTGTGTACCTCAATTCAAATTTTATTTGCCACATTAGCATTACATATTCTAGAATTGGTTATTGCATCCAATATATCCCAGTTTTAAAGTGTCTTTATGATAGTATAATAAATTTGACAAGAGATCTCGACCTAACTCATGCATTTCTTTAGATGGAGAGAGTTCATCAGTTATTTTTTTTTTTTGTGAGGGGAGGAAACAGTCCCTTGAAATATAATTTAGAATTTAAAATAAGTTGAAAAGTATAAATGATCTTGACTCCAAAAATAAACTTTAACAATGGAGAGAGAGAGAAAAAGAGAGAGAGAGAGAGAGAGAGAGAGAGAGAGAGAGAGAGAGAGATCATATCCTCCTCCAGGATAAGATAATAACATAAAATTATAAAATTATCATCACTGTGGGTACTCTTTATTAAGTGCTAGCCACATTGCAAATTGCAGAAAACAGACAACTGATACAGTCTTTGTGGTTCTGATAAAAGTGACATTATATATTACCTTTGTACATTAGTGAGGAGTGCCCAAGAAGGAGCCAGAAAACTTGGGTTCAAATTCCTCCTCAGTCACTGGTCAAGGACCATGAAATTAACTTCCCAGTCTCAGTTTACTCATCTGTGGGGTTACTAGTATTAGTAGCAATGTCTTATAAATGCCACATTATTATTATCAGAACTTAAAGAATAAGAAATGAGATTGTTTGGAAATTGGCAGCTATCTTTGGACAAGCCTTACCTTGGCATCTCCTCTTTTCATTTAGACTCTTCTCAAGGTAACTAGATGGTGCAACTGCCAGTCCTTGAGTAATAGCAGTAATAATAATAATAACAACAACAATCATTATTATTATTGTTGAGAAAGCCAAGAAAAATCACAAAAGTCTCAGCAGCTTTCCTGGGCAGAAGGAAAAGGGAACAGAAGTTGCATAATCCAGGCGCTCCTAAGCGCTGGTGACTGAAGAGAAAAAAAGGTTTGTGTGTGTGTGTGTGTGTGTGTGTGTGTGTGTGTGTGTTGTGAGTTCGAGTGTGAGTATGTGAGTGTGAGTGGCATGTGTGTGGGAAGTATGTGTGAGTGTGAAGGGGTGTGTGTGTGTGTTGTGAGTTCGAGGGTGAGTATGTGAGTGTGAGTGGCAGTGTGTGTGGGAGGTATGTGTGAGTGTGAAGGGGTGTATGTGTGTGTGTGTGTGTGTGTGTGTTGTGAGTTCGAGTGTGAGTATGTGAGTGTGAGTGGCATGTGTGTGGGAAGTATGTGTGAGTGTGAAGGGGTGTGTGTGTGTGTTGTGAGTTCGAGGGTGAGTATGTGAGTGTGAGTGGCAGTGTGTGTGGGAGGTATGTGTGAGTGTGAAGGGGTGTATGTGTGTGTGTGTGTGTGTGTGTGTGTGTTGTGAGTTCGAGGGTGAGTATGTGAGTGTGAGTGGCAGTGTGTGTGGGAGGTATGTGTGAGTGTGAAGGGGTGTATGTGTGTGTGTGTGTGTGTGTGTCCGTCCACTAAGCTCTCTGTGAGTGCTTGGAGAGTCTTGGCAGGGAAGGGAACGGGGCCAGGACAACTCCATATGCACATTCACACGTGGTGCTGCTGCACAAAGAAAGTAAAGGGGCTTTACCGCCCCCTGCTCCCCCCGCCCCCATGCACACCCACACCCCTCCTCTCCCGTGACAGCTCCCGGCTTTTCCTCCCGCAGCCCCGCTTCTCGGCGGTTCCGGCCCCGGCTCCCCTGGAGGATCCCAGAATAGCCGCCACATCCTCTGCATCCTCCCGCCGCTCCACGGAGGACCTGCCCTGGGGGGAGGCTTCGTGCTCTCGGGCGCTGAGCGGCGCTCGCGGCAGGGGCAGGGGGCTCGCGGCAGGGGCAGGGGGCTCGCGGCAGGGGCAGGGGGCTCGCGGCAGGCGCAGGGGGCTCGCGGCAGGCGCAGGGGGCTCGCGGCAGGCGCAGGGGGCTCGCGGCAGGGGCAGGGGGCTCGCGGCAGGCGCAGGGGGCTCGCGGCAGGCGCAGGGGGCTCGCGGCAGGGGCAGGGGGCTCGCGGCAGGGGCAGGGGGCTCGCGGCAGGCGCAGGGGGCTCGCGGCAGGGGCAGGGGGCTCGCGGCAGGCGCAGGGGGCTCGCGGCAGGGGCAGGGGGCTCGCGGCAGGGGCAGGGGGCTCGCGGCAGGCGCAGGGGGCTCGCGGCAGGCGCAGGGGGCTCGCGGCAGGGGCAGGGGGCTCGCGGGGCTGCGCTCGGGCTCCGAGCCGGGCTGGCGGAGCCGGGGAGCCGGGAGGAGAGCGGCGGCGCTGCGCGGGCTGGGCACCCACCTCCGGCCGCTCCGGCCGCTCCTCCTCCGATCCGCCCCGGCCGGCCCTCCTCTGCCCGCCTCCCCGAGCCCGGGCCGGCCCCCGGCTCCCCTGTGCAGGGAGGCTGCCGACGAGGCTTCTCCGGAGCCAGCGCGATGGAGCCGCGAGCGCGGCGGGGGCTCAGACTCTGCCTGCTGCTGCTCTGGGGTAAGCGGGACATCCCGGGCTCGCAGAGGGGCGCGGGGGCCGGAGCCACCGGGGCCCGGGCCAAGGCACCCCGCCCCGGAGCTGGGGGTCTTGGGGCGGGGAGCCCCTCCCGCCGGATCTCCAAGTTTCTCTTACGAAGTCTAGTCTGCCCGCGGGGAACCCTCTACCTGGGAAGCCTCGCCCTCCCTCCGGCTTAGCCCTGCCTGGGTCTGCCCTGCCACCCCCGCGGGCACCGCGGAGGAAGGAGCTGTCCCTGCTGCCCACCCTCCCAACTTGGGCATGCTGGGGCTGCCAGCCAGGCTGGGCAGGGTCGGGCTGGGGGGTTCCGCTACGCGCCTCCCTCTGTCTCTCTGCCTGCCTGTCTCTGTCTCTCTGTTTCTCTCTCTCTCTCTCTCTCTCTCTGGTTCTTTCTGTCTCTCTTTCGGTCTCTGCCTTTCTCTCTCTCTCCCTATGTCTGTCTCTATCTCTGTCTTTCTTCTCACCCTCTCTGTGTCTGACTCTGTTTCTGTCTCTTTTTCTCTTTCTCTGTCTCTGTATGTCTTTCTCTGTCTCTGTCTCCCTCTCTCGCTGTCTCTGTCTCTTTCTATCTCTGTCTCTGTCTTTCTCTTCCTCCCTCTGTCTCTGTTTCTGTGTGTGTGTCTCTCTCTCAGTCTCTGTCTCCCCCCCATCTCTTTCTCTTTCTGTCTCTCCCTCTTTCTCTATCTCGTTTCTTTCTGTCTCTCTTATCTCTGTCTCCCCTCCCCACCCCCCTTCCCAGTCCCAGGCTAGGGGACCAGAGGAGAAGAGCTGGGATCTTGGCTGGAGGCAAGGTCTCATTGTCTCAGGCGGGAAGGGGAAGTGGATTTTGAACCCGACAGTGGTGGTCTGGAAATTTGCTGAGGAGACACGTGGTATACCTGGAGGCGGCTGAACTGTGGCCAGAGAGAGGAACCTGTGTTTTAGGATGCAGAATTGAGGTGTATCATTTTCCTCTTTCTTTTGTCGGATCTTTCCTTTTTTTTTCCTGGGACGGTGTGAGGTGGGGGGAGGAGGCAGATTGGGAAGGGGAGCTGAGATCTATTGACTTGAGATAAAATTCCAACACCACCCAGAGATAGGCTTCATTCAAGTCAGAGGACCTGGGTTAGAGTGTGAGCTTTGTTGTTGGCTGTCTGTGTGACCTTGAGCAAGTCAGTTCCCTTTTCTAAACATCTCTCTCTAAAAAGACGAGGTTGCAGCTGATGGTCTCTAAGGATGGTTCCTTTAGGAAAGCCAGAGAAAGAGAGCTCCTATTTTTTTGGATTTTATATATTTTTCTCCTTGTGAAGCTGGGGGCAGTGGCAGGGGTTGCTATTCGGGAGAAAAGAAAGATTAGGAGTTATGAACAGTCTGGCTCTTTTTATCTCTCCTATGCACTTTCAGGCAGATGTCTTTGAATCTTCTTTTGGTTTTTCAATAAATGGAATAGCTGAGAGACAAGAGGCATCTGTTCAAAAGGGTCCTAGGGGGCACAAATTTTTTCTTTCTCTCTCTAAACTCCCCCTCTTTCTTTCACCTCTCCCCTTCCACCATTCTAACTTCCCACCCCACCTTCCGGTAAGGTTTTGGACCAGCTCAGAGACTGCTTGGACTAATTCTTTTTTGTTTCCTAAGGAGTGTCACCCTAAGGAGTGACATTTCATACCTAAAGGTGACGGTTTTTTTTTTGTGGCAGGGACAATACAATGAGATACAATTGCTTTAAACCTTGTATCTCAAGCCAACCCTCCCCTCCCCCTCCTCTGTTTACTGGTATAGCTCTCTGCTCACAGAGGTCATAATAAATGTTTGTTGAATTGAATTATGTGAGATTTCCTAGATCAAAAATGAAAGGCGTAGTGGAAAAATAATATGGACAATAGGAGTTGGGATATGGGTTTAATTGAGATCCATTTCTCATAACTGAATTGATTGTATGAGAATTAAAACCCTTGTCATGTTGTATAAATGAGTTTTGCTGTTGTTTTAGTGGAGGTGGGGAGGAGATGGTGGTATTTTGAATTGGATTAAAGACTCTCACTTTAAGGTAAGAGATGAAGGCCATAGATCTTTAAGAGCAAAAATACATTTCTAAGGTGATATGGGAGGAAGGGATCATTGTTTCAATAGTGGTCACTCATCATCCTATCCTCAAAACCATTTTTCTCATTTTTTAATTGAAAGCTTTCTTAATAAGGGGTTTGTAAGACCTCTTAGTATATAGATGCCGTTAGAAATCTTGTAGGTTAATACTTTATTTTTTTAAATGATCAGAAAGTTCTGCTTTAGCTACTGAAAAGGAACTAAATTAGTTTTTTTTTTGATATGTATCTTTTAATTGTAAAAAAACCTAGAAATGGTTTTTGGTGTTTATGATGTGCTTTACTTTGAGAGTTAAAAGTGGTGTGGTAAGGATGGTTTGTATAGGCATGTTTTAAAATTGGCTTGGGTGTGCATGGGTGTGTGAATTGTATGTGTACCTGCCTCTTTGGCCTGAAGGCTAATTGGAAAGTGGAGGAAAGGAAACATCCCTTCCTTTCCACTAGTTTTATAGGAATATTTCATGTCAGAAGAATTAAACCTTGTGATTTGATTCTTAAAATTCTCCAAATTTTTATGACTATTCAAAAGAAATAGCTAAAGGAAGATCCTTGGAATTAAGTTTCCTCCATATATCTGGAGTTCTTTATTATTGTAAATAAATAGTGTGCCATCTCACCCACCCTCGAACTGTATGGACTTGTGTATTAATTTCATCATTAGCTCTAATGCTTGCCTAACCCAGATTTTTCACGTTAGCACAGGGAAGTTGAAATTGGAGCATGTATTGATGTTAGTAGGTTATAATGGGTTTATTTCTTGAATGTGACCTGATTGATTTCTTTCCTCCCTGCCCACCCCCAATTAGGATGCATTAATGACAGGAATGCTTTTGGTTTTAAAGCACTTTGTTATTTCCCCCTTCCCACCTCTTTATTATTTTTCTTAGACAATTCCCAGGGCTTCCTGGATGGCAGTTAGGTAGCACAGCCAGGTAGGAAGGTAGGAAGACTCATCTTTGTGAATTCAAATCTGACCTCAGATACTTACTAGCCTTGTAACCTTGGACAAGTCAATTAACCCTGTTTACCTCAGTTTCCTCATCTGTAAAATGGCAAACCTCTTCAGTATCTTTGCCAGGAAAAACCCAAATGGGGTCATGAAGAGTCAGACAGGACTGAAAAATGACTAAATTACCACAGCAAACAGTGTGCCTTTTCACTCTATGGATCTATAGCAGTTGAGGAACAGCTATTTTCTCCAATATCTTTAGGTAAAATGGGTTTTAGGAGTTAATGCCATATGACCAAAGTTGAACAGATATTTGGATGACTGGCTGCATGAGATTTAAAGACAGTTTCCCTACAAAATTAATCTTCTGGTTGGTTCCCTGCTACCTCAGGCTGACTATCACTATACCACGGCTAACTCTACACATTAATTAAATTTGTGGGGATATATTCCTTTAGTTTTTGACAACAATTTATTTAGGGTAACTTATAATATTGCAAATATAATTTACTTGTTTTTCAACCATTTCCAATGGATTATTTCAGTGGAATATAAGCTTCTTGAGGTCAAGGACTTTGCATTCCTACTATTTAGCATTGTACCTTGGACATGATAAGCACTATTTTCAATTAGTTCTAATTTATTTGGATTGGGTGTAATCATAGGATTCTTAGATGGGAGAGATTTCAGACATGATTTAGTTCAATTCCTTTCTTTTACAGTTGAGCTGAGATCAAGAGAGTGACTTGCCCAAGGTCATATGGATAGAGTTTTGGAGAACCAATATTAGAACCCAGGCTTGTCAGCTCCTGTTTGAAATCTCTGCTATTGATATCACACTGCCTTCTTCTATCATAGTGATCTTGGCTTATTTATTTTTATTTCTGCACAACTCACTTTACATCTGTTTTTTGCCATTTACTGCTCTCCTGCCTCTGTAGTCTGGAAGTCATTGTTTAAAACAAAAGAAGCAAAAAGAAACACACTAGTTTATTTTTAGGGTCTGTATGTTCTTTTCCTCCCTTGAGCAACAAAGAGCTTTAGCATTTTTAATGTTGTATTTCATCCATTTAATAATGTTACAGGTAGTGTGAGCGAAAGGCACCAATTTGTGTTTATAGAAAACTGGTTCCAGGTGTTCACCACCTGGGCTGGTGTGTGTTTTCTTTCTGGAAAGATATTTAGTCATTTGCTTAGCGCTATTTGTTCAGGTTCATTAAGATCTATTATAGAGTCATAATGAGTGCCATTATTAGGTATAATTTGAAAAGAACAAAGCAAAACATAATCTTTAAGTGATTTGAGTCAACTAGTCTGGGTTTGAGAAAGCAGGTCAATGGAAAACTGGGAAGAGTGAGGAAATGCAAATCACATAATGCCTCAGTACCCTCTTCATTTCTACAGTGGCAGAAAGGATATCTTTCTCTAAGGAAGAGTAACTGATTTGATCTACACAGCTAACTCTACTGTTAAATTATGCACTAGGCTGTAAGATCCTAGAACCTCATCAAATCACCCAATCTCAGAATCTCTAAGGTCATCTAATTCAGCTCATATATATATATACTTCAACAGGAATCCCTTCTGTGTCATTCTTAACAAGTGGACAGCCCAGCCTGTTTGAATGTCTCCAGGGATGGGAGCCTATTACTTCCTGAGATAGCTCATTCTTCAACAAACAAATAGACTGACAAAAGCTCTTAAAAACAAAAGTACTTCATTAGCAACTTCAATTTGAACTTCCTTACTGAATGGTGGAATTGACCACTGGTGTTAAAATGAAGTCTGATCTCTGATTTTTTATTATGTATTTTAATCCTGCAAATTATTGTCATTCTCCATAGCTAACAGAGATGGGGATCTCATGAACTACAGATGGGAATTTTATGAATTGCACAGGATTTTCCAGGTGGTGGCAGCAGAAGATATTCTAAATTCATGCCCTAACTCCCTAAGTAAATTCTTTGGAAGAAATGCAGTCTGTTACTTCAGGATAAGAGGAGAGAGAGAGAGAGAGAGAGAGAGAGAGAGAGAGAGAGAGAGAGAGAGAGAGAGAGAGAGAGAGAGAGAACCCTCCTTTTTCTCTCTTTTGGACAGTATATCTTAGCTGATCATTTGTTGTTTTCTTTTTGCTTGGGAAGACAAATAAAATAGATTTATTGGAACCTGTTGCCTCTTGGAACCCCAGTTTTATGTTCTGGTACTGTATCGAAGTCTGATCTTTCTTCTATGCCACAGCCTTTCAGGAATCTACTTCATTTAACTAGTTCTTGTAACATTTATTTTTAAAACAAGCAGATCTGATCTTTATCCTTTCCTTGAAAATTCTGCATTTCTTAGATTTACTTGATGTATGAGAATCTAAATGCTTGATGATATAACAACTCATATTTCACTGAAAAATTGAAGCCATTCACTAAGAGCTCCCTTTTCTTTCCTCCTCCTCAACTCACATCACCCAAATGCCTTCCCTCACTATCTCCTGTCACTCCTGTATCATATGACCCTTCTTCTTCCCCTTGCCCAAGACAAACTCCTCTATGTGCACATGTAAGCCTCTTCTGTCCTGTGTTAAGCATTGTACCTCCTCTGGCCTCCCTACTCATTTTCAATTTCTCCTTATCTTCTGGTTGGTACCCTGCTACCTCTAAATATGCATGTGTTTCCCATCTTTTAAAAAACCTTCTCTCCCTATACCAAAATAAGGTCAAAATGGGTACAGGATTTAGACATAAAGAGCAATACCATACATCGATTAATAGACCAAAAGTACTCTATCTATCTGATCTAGGGAAAAGGGACAAATTTATGACCAAACAAGAATTAGAGCAGATTATAAACTGCAAAATGAATGATTTTAATTTAAATTAAAAAAGTTTTTGCACTAATAAAATCAATGCTGCCAAAATTAAAAGGAAAGCAGAAAACTGGGAAACAATCTTCACAACCAGGGGTTCTGATAAAGGTCTCATTTCTAAAATATATAGAGAATTGCATCATTTTTATAAGATCACAAGTCATTCCCCAATTGATAAATGGTCAAGAGATATGAACAGACAATTTTCAAATGAAGAAATTAAAGCTATATATAATCATATGAAAAATGCTCCAAATCACTATTGGATTAGAGAAATGCAAATCAAAAAAACAATGAGGTATCATCTCATACCTATTAGATTAGCCAAGATGAGAAAAAGGGAAGATGATCAATGTTGGAGAGATTGTGGGAGGATTGGGACATTGATGCATTGCTGGTGGAGTTGTGAATGGATCTAACTTTTCTGGAGAGCAATATGGAGCCATTCCCAAAGAGCAATAAAATTGTTCATACTCTTTGGCTCAGCAATTCCAATTCTAGGTCTATATCCAGAAAAAAATTATAAAAAATGGGAAAAGTCCTACATGTTCCAAAATATTCATAGCAGCTCTTTTTGTAGTGGCAAAGAATTGGAAATTGAGGTGATGCCCATCAATTGGAGAATGGCTAAACAAGTTATGGTACATGAATGCTATGGAATACTATTGTTCTATAAGAAACTATAAATGGTGAAACTCTACAGAAGCATGGAATGACTTATGGGAACTGATGCTGAGTGAAGGAAATAGAACCAAGAGAACAATGTATACATCAACAACATTATGGGATGAACAGCCTTGATGGAAGCAGCTCCTCTTGGCAGTCTAGAGAGCTAGGACAGCTGTATTTGACTGGTTATTGACTGTATTATCCCCAGCCAGAGGAAGAAAAGCAAAACAAAACAGAAAAAAAAACAACCCTTCTAAATCTGATGAATACTTTATAAAAAATTATCTCATGTTTCTCTTTCCCTTCATCCTAATTCCTCATGCCAAAAAATTACTAATTTATAAACATGTTTAACAAAATATGTATGTAAAATCTAACCTGACTTCCCTGCTGAGGGGAGGGAGGTGGGAAGGGAGGGTGGAGGGAAATTTTGTAACTTGGAAATATGCATGTACATGTGGATGAAAATAAACAAACAAATAAATAAATTAGTTAATTAAAAAACCCCTTCACATGATCCTGCCATTCTTTCTAGCTTTCATCAGATATCATTCTTCCTTTTTTTTTTTTCAGCTGAATTTCTGGAGAAAGCAATCTATAACTAGTGCCTCCATTTCCTCTCTGTTCACTTGATTCTAAACCTTATGCAGTCTGACTTTTGACTTTCTCATTCAACCAGTATTGCTCTCTCTAAAATCACCAGTGATCTCTTAATTGAAAAATTGAATGTCCTTTACTCAGTCCTCATTCTCCTTACCTTCTCTGCAGCCTTTGATATTATTAGTCATCTTCTTTTGACATTTTTCTTGTCACTAGGTTTATGTGACGCTGCTCCCTACTGGTTCGTGTTCTACCTCTCTGACTGATCCTTTTCATCCTCCTTTGCTGAATCTTTATCCAGGTTATACCCACTAGCTGGGTTTCTCCCAAGGCTCTGTTCTGGGTCTCTTCTGTGAGCTATATTCTTTTTCTTGGTGATTTTATTTGCTCCCATAGATTCAATTATCTCTAATCTGATGATTCTCAAATCTTAAGCCCAGACTTAACCACTCTCCTGGTTTCCTTTTTCACATCTTCAATTGTCTGTTGGACATCTCAAACTAGATTTCCCTAGAGCATCTTAAGGTTAATATGTCCAAAATTGAACTCATCATGTGTTCCCCAATCCATTCCTCTCTTCCAGCTTCCTTATTACTGTGTAGAACATCACCAGTCACCTAGGTTGATAACCTGGATGCCATCTTTGACTCTTCACTCTTATGCTCCACATTCATATAGTTGTCAAATATTGTTGATTATACCTTTTCAACATCTCTTGTGTATACCTCCTTCTTTCATCTGCTCCTGCCACTGGTCACTGGTCAGCCCCTATCACTTCACACCTGAACTATTGCAATGGACTTCTGGTTGTTTTCCCAGACTCAAATCTTTCCCTATTCTTGCCCATCCTCCATTCAGCTATTAAAGTGATCACCCTATAGTGTGATTCTAACTACCAAGTTTCCTCTACCCTCCCCTTTAGGTAAACTCAAGTGGCTTCCTTTTAAATCCAGAATCAGATATAAAATCCTCTGTTTGTTTTTTAAAGCCCTTTCTTGTCTAGTCCTTTCTTAACTTTCCAGTAGTTTATACTTAATTCCTTTTTTTTTGTTTTTTTAGTTTAGTTTTTTTTTTGCAAGGCAATGGGGTTACGTGACTTGCCCAAGGCCACACAGCTAGGTAATTATTAAGTGTCTGAGGTCCGATTTGAACTCAGGTACTCCTGACTCCAGAGTGGGTGTTCTATCCACTGTGCCACCCAGCCACCCCTACTTAATTCCTTTTCACATATTCTATGATCTAATGGCAGTGACCTTGTTGTTTTTCCTTAAACAAATCATGCCATCTATTAAATCTCCTCATTGACTCACACTCATGCTTCCAATTCTTTTCCTTCTCATCTCCATCTCCTGGATTACTTTAGTTTTCAACTAAAATCTCACATTTTGAAGTCTTCTTTCCCTTAGAGATTAACTCCAATTTATCCTCCGTCTCTGTCTCTCTGTCTCTCTGTCTCTCTGCTCTGTCTTTCTCTCTCACTGTCTCTGTCTCCTTCCTTTATACATAATTGTTTGGATGTTATCTCTTTTGTTATACCAGTTAGACTCCTTTATTAGAGCTCCCCGAGGGCCTTTCTTTGTATTCCTAGTGCCTATCACATTGCCTGGCACATAATAAATTCTCAGTAAATGCTTGTAGTTTGACTTTGACTTCCTCCCTCTTGACTTTTTTCATTCTAAAAATGAGAAAGATGGAAGGGAACTTTTTTTGAACATCCTTGACCTGATCAAAATTTTGCTTCTTCCTTCCTTTACTCTTTTGTTGATACTTAATACTTAATATTATTATTGATACCATGATCAATCATATGTAGTCCTTGACTTTAAGAATCTTGTAGTAGAGGAGATAAAATGTGTTCCCAGATAAATTGCAATTGTAATGTCATAAATATACAAAAATCATAAAGAAAGTGGGAGAAAAACAGAATTTTAGAGTTGAAAGTGATTTTAGGGGTCATATAGTCAGATGCCTACCTCAACAATTATATATAGTTAATGTCAATCTTCCAAGGGTGATCATTTTGAGTCATTACAATCTCAAAGAGATTGGACTTAGAGTGGGAAGGGATATTTGACATCAACTAGTCCAACCACCTCATTTTTATAGATAAAGAAAGAAACTAAGATTTAGGAAGGTTAAGCAACTTGACCCAGATCTTGTAGGTGTTAAGTGATGGGAGTGGGATTTGAGAATACATGCTCTCAACTAGTGAGTATTCTTTTCCTAGCCCTTTGATACTTTGTGTTCTTTCCCTTGGCTGAGTATTCTCAAAGGCTTTTCATGTATTAACATATTTCATTACCACCCAAGATTTGTGTTCTTTAAACCTTGTGGTCAGATAAGGTGATGGGTGGTGGGAGTAGAGTGGGATGTCATAATGTTTGTTCTTTCAAAACAGGTAAAATTATTTAGGAATTTTTTTTTTGCAAATTTCTACATAGAGCAGCTTGAGAGGTGAATAAATATGCTATTATTCCTTAGGCATAAGGTAATGTTAATTGTTTATGCCTAATAAAATCATTTTAGAGATTACCTTGGTTTTGAATTGCTGCAAGCATACAAGTTCCTTAATTAGAACTGCATGAAAGGGAAAACTGCTTTGCTGGCAGAAAACTACATTTTCTCTGGTTTTGTAAAATCTTAACAATTTTTGGTTTCACCTTAACACTTTTGGCTGCATGCCATGCAAATGACAGGACACAGAAATGAGCAGCATTATTCTGGGGTCAAATGCTTTTAGAAATGCTTCCCTTCCCTCCCCCTCCTCCCCTCCTTTCCCTTCACAGCTATGATTACTTCCTGGTCATCACTTTATTTATGGGAATAGCATTGTTCTTTGACCAAAATGCAAGACCACATGTGGGATGTAAATGTGGATAGTTTTGCATGGAATAAACTTTTTAAGCTCTAAAGATTTATAAGTTAGACTCTTAAGAGACAAGGATAATGACCTGTGTTTAGTAGAGAAAGTATCTTTACTGGTGAAATAATGGATTTTTTTGGGGGGGGAAATACTGAAGAAAACCATAAGCAGAGGATGGGAAGGGGAAAGATTACTGCATGATTTTCGATAATTAAGGGAAAACATCTAAAATAAATCCCTTCAGATAGTTACAGGTTTCCAGACTATTAGAGATAGGATAGAAGGCACTTTTAAGATAATCTAATCTGAATTTTTCATGTTGCAACTGAGACCTGGGGAGACCTGTCCATGATCACAAAGCTGAAGGCAGTTTTTGAAAACACATATTCCATTGCCAAACGCAGTGTTCTTTTCCTTGTATATCACATTGGAATGATTCCTCTTAAAAATAGTAGCAGAAGATTCAGAAAAGATGAAGTTTTTTATATTCAAATTAATTGAAATTAATTTATTTGTACTTTGTAGAATGAACCTTATGGTTTTAAGATCAGCCTTCTCATTTTCTGTGAATCAGTTCCTTATATGAACAGGGAAGAGTAAGACGTTCATATTGAAGTTGATTTTTCTGTCATTTAAAGAGTGGATCATCAGCCCGTAGAATGTGAGCAGATTAAAAAAGAGAGTAATAATCCACTGTGTCAATGTCCAATGGGCTTATGTTATTCCAACCTCATTTCTGAAATGCAAAAACTTTTCCTCAGATAGTTGTCAACAGTGTTGTTTCTCTATTATTGCCTTTCTCTTGGTGTTTGTCACAGTATGTCACAGTATGTCTATGAGATGTCTTTTCCATGTGCAATCATCTCTTTTTAGCCCATGGAGGGAAGTTGTGAGTTTGACAGCTGTTGAAGCACCTTTTCTTATCATTTTTTAGTGGCACCACAGTGTGTTTTGACAGAAAAAGTGTGATATTATAGGGTGATTAAAAGTCTCTGGCTTCATAGTGTTGAAAGTTGTGTTTGACTCTCCCATTGTTCCCAGATTAGGGGAGGTTTTGGTGAGAACAGAGACACCAAGTTTGCAACTTTTAAAAAAAACTATCTGCTCTTTGTCACGTACCTCTACCTGCCTGGGGAGGAACTGAGATGAAACAGCTCAACTTCTGCTGAGGTGCTTGACTTGTCTTAAAATTACCTATAAAAGCTGGTCCCATTTTGAAGGGGTTACTGATCTTCAGTGATAAGCTCCTCAACATGTTGCTATGTTGAAGCATATACAATAAACTCCTTTTATTTTTGTCCTGAGTTTTGTTCATTAATCAGGGTGAAAGCCCAAATGAAGACTTTTCCTTTCAACAATAGATCATTGCTAATATAATTTCCTGGAGAAGGGAGGAAAGCTAACTAGAAAGTTATTAACTGATCTTTCTTTCAAAGATTTTTTTGTCTCACAGTATGAGATGGAAGCTGCAAGGTCTGAAGACATTTTTCATAAAGGTAAAGAAGCATTTGTAGAGAGCAGCAAGGGTAGTACAGTAATAATTTCAAGATATAGTCAATTGGGGTAACTAGGTGGCACAATGGATTAGAGTTAGAAGGACCTAACTATTGGAGTTAGGAGGACCTAAACTCCAGTGCCACCTCAGACACTTACTAATTGTGTTATTCTGGGCAAGTCCTTGAACCCTTGCTTCCCTACACCCAATTAAAACAAAAAGATGTGGTTGGATTATATGATGTTGGTAAATGACTGTCTTTGTGGATGTCCTGAGACTAGTGTGGCCCTCTATAACACTACTGAGTAGTGATCTTTGGTCTCACTGTTATTAGCATTTCCTCTAGTTGATGAACTCATCCTTGCCCTTCTGTTCTTTGTGACTTATCTACCTCCTAGTATTTTGAATATGTATGCCTATAGAACCTTTTTCTTTATGATATATCTATTTATATATATTTATTCTACTCTTCTTTTCCCCTAATATGTGAGTAGGGATTGTTTCATTCTTTGTTTTATATACTTAGCAGCTAGCATGGTACTTGGATCATAGTAGACACTTAAATACTTATTGATTGATCTTTCTGGACTTCATCTTCTCCCTTTGCTAAATGAGCACATTTGACTATGTGGTTTCCAAGGTTTTATGGCTAATTGTTTGGTTTTGATGTCTTTGAATGAATAGCAATCATTTTCTGTTTTGGCAAGAAACTCACAGATTGATGTTTTTTGTGATGGTAAATTAGTCTATCTTATGTTAAAATTCTTGCTTAGCTCTTAGTCTTGTTGCCAGTTGAAAAACTGAGACCTGGAAAATACCTTGATTTAGAAAGTCGTTCAGTGTGTCTTGATTCTATTCACCTCCTCCTGAAAGTTTGTTCTGGGCCCTCCTCATATTTTCTGGGGATCTTGATATCTCTAGGATGCCAGTAAAGGCCATGAACTGCCCACGTTTGTGGTGTGACCAATTTCTTTTTTTGCTTAGATATTTCCTAAATAATGAATTCTTTATATTGTTTTTCTTATTTAATACTACGTGGTGTGGCATAACCTGTTCATACCCATCATTTCCCTCATTCTGTCAATTGGATGGTCTTTTATTTAAAATCTTCCTGGGAATAAGATATTTTAGAAAACCTCTCCAAATTTTTTTAGCTAAACTTGAATAAATCAATGTAATTAGAACTGAGGGAATAATTTTAAAATGATACCTCGAATGTATGTGTTCAATAAATATAGATTGATGGTCTTTTAGCACAGTTTTGATATCATATATTTTAAGTGTCTGAGGCTGGATGGTTTTTAAAAGTAACAAAACAATGAGGAGAATCATAAATTTGCCCCAAATAATTAACATTTATGCTAAAATTTTTAAGATTTTAAAAAACCATATTCTTCATAATAATCCTGTGTGGTATATAGGGCAGATATTTTTGTCCCTATTTTTTTATTTGAAGGTACAAGCTCAGAGAGGTTATGTTATATCTCTATGATTACAAGGTTAATAAGTGTCAGAGATGAGATTTCAGGTCTCTATTCAGAGCATGGTATTATTTTCAAATGTGGAAAGTGGTGTCTGTGTGTGTGTGTGTGTGTGTATGAAAATAGATTTGTGAGTCTAAGGCCGATACAACTTGTCATAGTGGATAGAATCAGGATTGTTATTGTTCAGTCATTTTCAGTCAATAACCTGTTGCATTACATGTTAAAAGGTAAAGAATCAATTTTTTATCTTTTTTCTTTAGCATTCTCTTGTGATCCTCAATTCTTCTCCTGCTTTACTGATATTTTGAATATATATGTGTGTATATGTATATGCATATATTTATGTGTATTTGGTCTTTGTTCTGTGTCGTTCTGTGTCCCTTCTTTTTTATGTATCTTTTTCAAGTATTCTCTCCTTGAAATTATGTTGATTTCTTTTATTTAAATTCAATAAACATTTATTAAATACCTAGTAAATATTATAAGGCATTATGATTAGTACTGAAGATACAAAAATAGATATGACATAGATATTGATTCACAAGGTTACTTACAATCAAATTGTGCAAGTGTGTATGTATGTATGTGCTATGTGTCTGTTTATCATAAATGCACAAATAATTATGGTACAGGAGAATTAAGAGAAGTGCAAAGCAGAGACTCCTTTCAAAGTGCTTTGAGAAATCTGAGGAGGGAGATATCGCTGTTTCCTGAGTGGAGAGTTGAAGATGTCAGAAAAGGCTTTATAGAAGATATTACAGCTGACCCTGAGATTACTTTTCCTGAAGTTTTTTCTTATGTACTATACCCTCTTAGAAGGAAACTGAAGCCATATTTGCTTCAGATTAGAGAGACTTTTCTATTTAAGTTTATTATTGATTAATTTTAGTCATAAATCGAATTTATTCATTTAAGTTTCTTGGTCAACTTCACTTTAGCTTTATTGTTGTGGTTTGTCCTTCCTTCTGGAAGAGAACAATGACATCAGGAGGGTGATGTCTTGATTTGCAAGTGAATTTGATTTGAGCTGTGCAAAATCCTTAGGCTAACTCTCTCTTCTACAGGATTGGAGTATGATGGCAAGACTGACATTAGCCCTGGATGCAGAGGGAGACCTTGGTCTTTTAAAGCTAAGGTCTTTCCCAGGTCCCAGGTTGTCTGAGGCAACATTAGTTAAGAATAGGTAAAAATTGAGTGAAAAAATGACCTTATTTGTTTTCATGAAAGAGTCAGTCTGGGAGGGGCAGAATTTCTTAGAATTTCTGGCCAGAACAGAAGTTAGGAAGAAGGGTAAGGAATGCTTGCATTGCCATTTGGAAATTCAGACTCAGTCAAAATCCCATTTTCAAAGAACTCACATTTTTAACAAGTCATTATTTTTGAGTATAAAAACTGATCTCCTGGAGCATTCAAGCCTAGCAATCAAAAGTATGAAAGGGAATTAAGGTTGAGAGACAAATTTATTATTAAGACACTATGCTTTTTGCCAAATGTTGATTGACATTTCCTTGTCTGAAAATTGTTGCCAGGCTCTAGATTATTTTATTCTTCTCCTCTTTCCTCTGCTATTCTGACAGCTCAGAATTGAACTATTTTTCTTGATTTTTGTAGCAGAAGATAACCCTATAGGTTTCTGTGAGCACTGAAGTGTACATATGTATGACTTTTGTCTCCCAGTGGAACAAATGGGATCAATACCCTCAAGGACTTGAGAAGCAGTTGACTCTCTGCTAGAGAACTTCCTTGTTGAAGAAAATAAGTCAAAGAAAACTGACTTGTTCAGATGTTCTATAGTATGAATGTTTATGATGTTCATTTCTTTAGCAAATTAAAAGGTGAAATATATATATATGTATATATATATACATATATATATATATATATATATATATATATATATGCAAGGCAATGGGGTTAAGTGGCTTGCCCAAGGCCCACACAGCTAGATAGTTATTAAGTATCTGAGGTCGGATTTGAACTCAGGTACTCCTGGCTCCAGGGCTGGTGCTCTATTCACTGTACCACCTAGCTGCCCCTTAAAGGTGAAATATTCTTAAAGGAACCACATGAGTGGATCTTATTTCTCTTTCAGAAAATAACTATTTTTATTCAACTTATTCGATGGTCTATATAGTTGTTATATTACATGTTGATATATTTACATGTTGGTGTGTGTGGCATAGTCTAAAATGTTTATACTTTTTTTTTTTAATGGAAGTAACTTAATATTGTAGGAATTTTCTCTGCCTCTTTTTTTTTAGGTTTTTTGCAAGGCAAATGGGGTTAAGTGGCTTGCCCAAGGCTACACAGCTAGGTAATTATTAAGTGTCTGAGACCAGATTTGAACCCAGGTACCCCTGACTCCAGGGCCAGTGCTTTATTCACTATGCCACCTAGCCTCCCCTACTCTGCCTCTTTTATGGAAGTCATTTTTTTTTTTTAGGTTTTTTTGCAAGGCAAACGGGGTTAAGTGGCTTGCCCAAGGCCACACAGCTAGGTAATTATTAAGTGTCTGAGACCGGATTTGAACCCAGGTACTCCTGACTCCAAGGCTGGTGCTTTATCAACTCCGCCACCTAGCCGCCCCATGGAAGTCATTTAATACAATAATTTGTCTATCTCCAATAATACAAAGTGATGGTGTTTCTTTACACCTCCTTTGGTAGTGGAAAGAACACTGGTGTTAGGGTAAGAACCAATTTTAAATCTTTGACTATTGCTTATGAACTATTTACTTTCTCTCATGTCATCTCTCTGCTCTCAGGTTTTCCATTTTTAAAATGAGAGAATTGGATCTGATTTCTTGTCTGGTGTTTAGCAACAAAGCCCAAGACATAGTAAATTCTTATTGAATGACTACAGTCCCAAAGGTCTCTTCCAGCTCTGATGTGCCACCATCCTTGTAGTAATTATGAGATGAGACTTAGAAGGAATTTCAGAGATTATCCAGTTCAACCCATACCTGAACAGCAAATGTTTCTACAACATCTTTCCAAAGTTGGAAAGCCCTTGAAGGGCCTCTAGAAGAGGCTGGTGTGATTGAAAGAAAATGGACTTAAAAAAAGCATGGTATTCCCCATTGGGATTCAAATACCAAATATCAAATACCAAAGTGATACCCATTGTTCTTGAGGAACTTAGTTAACTAGGGAAAGGCTATCTAACCAGCTATCTTTCTATTTTTTTTTTTTTTTTTTGCAGGGCAATGGAATTAAGTGGCTAGTCCAAAGTGATACAACAACAAACAGAATAGTTTGATGGAATGCTACCCATAAACACGTAGAGAATGGAATGCTGAATCCATAAGCTTTTTTTTTTTTTTAGGTTTTTTGCAAGGCAAATGGAGTTAAGTGGCTTGCCCAAGGCCACACAGCTAGGTAATTATTAAGTGTCTGAGGCTGGATTTAAACTAAGGTCCTCCTGACTCCAGGGCTGGTGCTCTATCCACTGTGCCACCTAGCTGCCCCCCCCCACTATCTATGATGAAAGAAAAATAATAAAGGTTAAAGTGTATGATATCCTTAATATAAAATAGAAAAAACTACATATATTTTCCGTATATACCCATATAGGGAGAGAAAAATATATATATATTGCATAATAGGGAAAAACCTTGTATTTGTAATATATATGCATACTATATACATATACAAGAGGGAAAGATTTCACATGTATTACATATATAATATATATGTGCATAATATATAGTCT
Source organism: Macrotis lagotis (assembly GCF_037893015.1). Lineage (NCBI taxonomy): Eukaryota > Metazoa > Chordata > Mammalia > Peramelemorphia > Peramelidae > Macrotis > Macrotis lagotis. The sequence goes on from NC_133665.1 coordinate 112,089,813, forward strand.
TTCCCTCTTATTTATTATAGATATATGGTCTTTATTATTATCCTCCACATATATATATATATATGTGTGTGTGTGTGTGTGTGTGTGTGTGTGTGTATGTCTGCCTATCTATCTATCATTTATCTATGATGGGAGGAAATATATACAAATATACACATAATATTTATGATACATAATAGGGAAAGACTATATATATATATTCCTCACATTCCTACATACTCTCTCTATTTCCTATATATGTATATATATACATATATAGGAAAGACCATATATATGACACAATGGGGAAAGACTATATATAAAGTCTTTATTATTATGCTCCAGATATATATATATATATATATATATATATATATATATATATATATTATATATGTGACAGTCTGTCTGCCTATCTATCTCTTTGTGTATCTATGATGGGAGGAAAATAATAAAGACTATATATATATATATATATATATATATATAATCTATGATATACAACAGGGAAAGACTATATATTCCCTGTATATAAATATATAGGGAAAGACCACACACACACACACACACACACACACACAGTCATTATTATTATTGTTCATATAATATTGTTCATATTTATGTGTTTATCTTTCTATCATCTTTTTATCTATGAAAGAAGACATGCTAGGCACTCTGCTAAGCACTCTACAAATAGTATCTCTTTTGATCCTCTCAATAACCCTAAAACTAGGTATTATTATTATTATCCCCATTTTAGGCTTGAGGAAACAAGGTAGGCTGAAATTAAGTGACTTGCTCTAGGTCATACAGATATTAAGTTGTCTAAGGTCATATCTGAACTCATACCTTCCCAGCCAGGCCTAACTGCCTATAAAGAGGTGATAGGCAGATGAAGGTATTTTAGTTTGAGGAGTCACAGGGATGATGAGAGGAATCAGATGAATAGCATCTATTTTTTATTTTTTTTATTTTTTATTTTTTATTTTTTATTTGAGTTTTACAATTTTTCTCCAAATCTTGCTTCCCTCCCCCCCCCCAACGGAAAACAATCTGTCAGTCTTATTTTGTTTCCATGTTGTACATTGATCCAAACTGAGTGTGATGAGAGAGAAATCACATCCTTAAGGAAGAAACAGGGGCGGCTAGGTGGCACAGTAGATAAAGCACTGGTCCTGGAGTCAGGAGTACCTGGGTTCAAATCTGGTCTCAGACACTTGATAATTACCTAGCTGTGTGGCCTTGGGCAAGCCACTTAACCCCATTTGCCTGGCAAAAAAACCTTAAAAAAAAGGAAGAAACAAAAAGTATAAGAGATAACAAGATCAGACAATAAGATATCTTTTTTCCCCTCTAAATTAAAGGGAATAGTCCTTGAAATTTGTTCAAACTCCACAACTCTTTATCTGGATACAGATGGTATTCTCCATTGCAGACAGCCCAAAGTTGTCCCTGGTTGTTGCACTGATGGAATGAGCGAGTCCATCAAGGTTGAACATCACTCCCATGTTGCTGTTAGGGTATACAGTGTTTTTCTGGTTCTGCTCATCTCACTCAGCATCAGTTCATGCAAATCCCCCCAGGCTTCCCTGAATTCCCATCCCTCCTGGTTTCTAATAGAACAATAGTGTTCCATGACATACATATACCACAGTTTGAATAGCATCTATTTTAAAAAAATATTTTAAAGAAACAATGACAGTCATGATCTGATTGCTGTTTCTAGAGCAAAAGTTGGAAAGTGAGGTGGATAGAGTAGAAGACTAAGGCTGGTGGCAAGGGCCCTCTAAATGTGAATGTGAAGCATGGTCTGGGGCCCTGCTAAATAGCCCCTAAAATCTCTTTCATTTCTCAAATTTTGGGGTCATCCAGTCATGGTTTAAAGATCTGCAGTAATGGGATTTTAATTATTAAAATCATAATACTTTAAAATTTTAAGACTTAGATAAAAGGAAAGACTATTTGCATTTATGAATTTTAAACTTCAATTTTGCCTGCATTTACTGACTTAGTTCTTTGACATCCATCTTTCTCTTGTTGTGCATATGCCCTTGATGGTTATCAGAGCTGGATCTACTATAAGCTCTGAAATTTGTTTGTACATATTACAGAACACAGTTGCAATTTCTATTTACTTTCATTTTCTTTTCCTACTAACTTCTTTTTTGTTCATTGTTCTTGTCATTGTCAGTCTTCCTTGCCAGATATGACAGAGATTTGTTCCAATGTTTGGATAAATATTTATACAATGTCACATGATTAGTATGGAAATAAATATGTTTAACATAGTTATACATGTATAACCTATATTAGATTATTCTCTGTCAATGGGAGAGGGGAAGGAGAAAAAATGTGGAACTCAAAACTTTACCAAAAATGATTGTTGAAAAATATCCTTATATATAGTTGGAAAAATAAATAAATATATTCATTCAAAAAACATTTATACAGTGAACATTATGTGTCTGGAAATGTTTGGTGCTATGGGGAATACAAATAAACATAGCAGAGATCTTAGAATAGAATAAATTTCTGGGGTCCTTGTAAGCATAGTGATTAGAATGGTGGCCCTGGAGTCAGGAAGATGAGCTCAAATCATCTGCTTCTTGCCTCAGTTTCTTTATCTGTAAAATGGAAATAATAATAGTAACCTAACAAAGTTGTTTAGAGGATAAAATGAAATAATATATGCTATTCATGAAATTTATATAATAAAAATTTTCAAATCTTAAAGTACTATAAACTGCTATTATTTCCATTATTTGAATAATTCCTTATTATCTGAAACAAACAGGGCAATGTTGCTACTATAATATAAATTTATCATATACTAAAATAATATCTATATAAAATATATATAGAATATTAAATAGTTCTCTTTTCTGTTACATGTACATGGAAGTGTTGATATTTGTTGATGTTTGTCAAGTTCACAAGAAAAAAAAAGAAAAACAAAAGCATTCTATATGAATAAGATATCTTTATTACTAACTCATCAAGTAGCATCATTTCCTTAGAGAACACTAGGTTCTAATCATAGAAAAAATAAACTTAATCTTCCCTCCTACATATCAGGAATCTGACTTGCATAAACCTACACAGGAAAAATGTAGATTGGTTCACCCCTCCTTTATGTCAAAAGCAGAGTAACAGCTGGTCTTTTCTTCCAGCTGCAGTGAAGCTTGGGGATAGTCTGCACCTACTAGGGTTAATCTGCACAATGAAGCACTAATCCCTAAATTCCTACTGCATCACTTCTTTCAAAAATATAGATAGAAGTAGAACAGATGGAAGTCAAGTGTGCTGCCTCTAATCATTTCGCCTCATCCAATCTTTGCTCTCACATTGGGCTCATGGGCATCAGAAGGATGCCAAACTTATATTTCCTCACTGACAAGGCACAATTGTTTACTGAGCAGACATAGATTGCCAGACCTCAGAGAAAGTGATTCCCAAATCTGCCCAAGGGCTATGAGTTCAAAAGCAGATGGCTGGACCATATCGTTGGGAAGTCATACAATTATTGAAACAAAAATTGAAACAAATTGAAAATTAGAAAAAGAGGATAAGGACTAAAAATACGAAAGAAAATCAGAAAAATGCACAGAAGTAATAAAAAGAAGCAAAAAACAAATGTCCTGGTAATTTACCATATAAGAAATTTTATTTAAAATAGTTCTGTAGTTCTTTCCCAGAGATTTCATGTGCCGTCACCATTTCTAGCCCCACAAACAGTGTCTTTACTGATTATGTGTGGAAATTGGTAGAATTTTTATCTTTAATTTAAGATTAAGGTAATAGTTGGTATAAATGGCTAGGTGGTACAGTGGATAAAAGGACTAGGCTTAGAGTCAGAAAGAATTCTTTTTTTTTTTTTTTTTAAGATTTTTGCAAGGCAAGTGGGGTTAAGTGGCTTGCCCAAGGCCACACAGCTAGGTAATTATTAAGTGTCTGAGGTTGGATTTGAACCCAGGTACTCCTGGCTCCAGGGCTGGTGCTCTATCCACTGTACCACCTAGCTGCCCCCCAGAAAGAAGTCTTGAAATGAGTTCAAATTGCTGGTCCAGGGTACTCAAGGCTCTCTCGCATTCAGTCAAAGAAGTGATATCAAGAATTTTTTTGGGGGAAATAACAGAATGAAAGAGGTGTCAAAAGATAGGAGATAGGCAAGTACCACAATTTTCCAAAAGGGAGGAAAAGTTGTCCTAGAAAATAGCAATCCACATATCATTAGCATCTAGAACACAGGGTCCTTTCTTTAGCATTAACCCATTCAACATTCAGGAAGCTGGGTGGTACACATTCAGGGAGAGTCATTTCTGAGTTCAAATCTGGCCTGGGACACTTACTAACCATGTAACCTTGTTCAAGTCACCTAACCCTGTTTGCCTCATTTTCCTCATTTGTAAAATGACCTGAAAAAAGGAAATGGCAACCACTCTCAGCGACTGAACAATAACAAATTCAACTTTTATTATCAATTTCTTCAGAGAAGGGAAATGTCCAGCCTCTGGACCATAGAAGCCTCATGAAATCATTTGATCTAGTGCTGCCAAGGCAAACCACAGGTGGAACTTGAAATTCAATATATCTAGGAGCTTTTTTAAGGGCGACTTAATTAAATGTTTGTCCGAATATAGAAACCTTTGTTTTTAAGTTGATAATTTTGTTTTGACCTGTGAATAATGTTATAAATTTCCAAATGGCCCTTAGTACAAAAAAGGTTCCCCATTCCTGATTAACTTAGACAAGGAGAGGACACAAAGATGGAAGAGATAGCTAACATTATGGACAACATAATCATGATTAAGAGAAAATGTCAGCAATCTGAAATTCTCATGTCAAAGAAATAATTCAACAAAATTAGTTGTGGCAATGCAAAAACAGGGAGACTGAGTTTAGTTATCAGTTCATGTGAAAAAAGATTTAGGCATGCTAGTTGACCACAAGCTTAATATGAATCAGTGTGATAACTGTTCTTTAAAAAAACAAACAACCTAATATAACCACAAATACATTCATAGACTACTTTAATATGAAATGGCCAGAAATAATAGACTAATATATTCTTTACTGATCAATCCAATTTCCAGTGATGCAATGTGGCATTTTAAGAAGATCCAATATTAAAATTCAAAGTGCCTGGAAGAAGTATCTTTACTAAGTGTTTGCTGCATTGGTTAAAAATTGTTGGGAGCTTGTTAGCTCAATGAAAGGTTGAAGTTATTTGACATTCGATGTGCTCTTAGGAAAAAAAGGGTAGTGGAAGAAGATATATTAGTTTTTTTCCAATATTTTATGGGTTGAAGAGATAATTGACTGATTCCATATTTCTCCAAAGAAATCGAAACTTATATAGTTTTGACCTAATATTTAAAAGACACTTCCAACAATTAGAATTTTCTGACAATGGATCTTCATGAGGTAGAATTCTCCATAAATAAAGCTATTCAAAGCAGTGCTAAATTACTTCCTTATGGTGAAAGCAGTTGAAAGCATTAATTTATGCATACTTCACACATGTCATACACAGAGAACAGATAAGAAGATTCTATATGAAATTGTAGGCCTCTCTATATATTCTGAATATCTTACTGCTCTCTTCTACATATTTTTCTATAGTTTCCATTGACACTTATTTTGTCTTTCTTTTTCTTTTAATCACTGTCTATCCCACTCCTATTTCTCAAATAAAAGTACTCCCTCATAATGTATGGTTTGTTAATAGGATGTTGTCTACATCCATTATTTCTTGGGAAACTGAGAAATTCTAACCCTTTAAGATATGTTGGGGGGGGGAGCATATGGTACTGTTCCTATTTTATAAATGAGCAAACAGGGATAGAGAATTTTAGTGATGTCCCCAAATTTACATTCTTTCTTTCTTTTTTTAAATTTTTTATTGTTTGCAAGGCAAATGGGGTTAAGTGGCTTGCCCAAGGCCACACAGCTAGGTAATTATTAAGTGTCTGAGGCCTGATTTGAACTCAGGTACTCCTGACTCCAGGGCTGGTGCTCTATTCACTGCGCCACCTAGCCACTCCCAAATTTACATTCTTGATATAAAGGAAAGGAAGAAGAAAATTATGCTAGATTTCAATATAGAAATTATGCAACTCTTTTTTTTTTTTAGATTTTTCAAGGCATTGGGGTTAAGTGGCTTACCCAAGGCCCCATGGCTAGGTAATTATTAAGTGTCTGAGGTCGGATTTGAACCCAGGTTCTCTTGACTTCGAGTCCGGTGCTTTATCCACTGTACCACCTAGTCGTCCTGAAATTGTGCAGCTCTTTAGGGAACTCAAGTTACTTGTTGTAAAACTATTATCTTTTCAAAACACCAATATTCTTCTAGTAATTCTACATGGTTGCAAATAACAAAATTCAGTGAGTTCAGTTGGGTTAAAATTGCAGATGATACCAAGTGCAATGAAAAGAATACATGGTGGAAATAATAGGCTGAAGCATATTACTAATGATGGCTTATATTCTTGAAGAGGTTTAGGATACCATCAAGCATATTCATGACCAGAAGGAAGTGAGTCAGTTTTATATTGAGATTGAATGATAACAGATGGGTAGATTGCGTGTTGATCTGATTTTTAAAGCCTCTATTTCATTGGTGTATCTTCTATGGAGAGAAACAAAAAAAGAATCATAAAAGTTAAAAAGGTATGCGAGGATTTCTTCTGTATTTGTAAAAGAGTACAATATACTGATGAGATTAAAAATTCATTGAAATGTCCAAAGTTTTAAGCAATGCTTTGTAGCTTCTAAATGCAATATCTCAGTCAGTTCTCACGACAACATTGTGAAACAAACAGTAAGGAAACCGAGACTTGAAGAAATAAGGTGGTTTACCCAATGTAATATGACTAGTTTTCAGTGTTAGAAGTGAGATTTCAACCTGTGCTTTTTTTTTTAATAATTAGACTACATTAATATGTCCAGGATGTTAGACAATGTATTAGGGAAGTGAGGGTCTCAGCTGCTGATGGGAGTGGGCTATCTTCTCCAATGGAACCATAGTGAATAAAAGCCAGGGAGAACAGAGTTCATGTCCTGCCTCAGGCTCTTAATATCTGTTGGACCCTGGGCCAATCCCTTAACCTCCCTTAGCCTTGGTTTCCTGACCTATAAAATGAGGGGGTTGGACTCCAAGACCTTTTAAATCCTTTGCAGCACTACAGCAGTTTCAAGTATGATCTTTTGACACTATGAGATGATTATTCCACATAAAACTTTTTATTGTTGCTCTTATCCATCCCAGGTAATAGGACCATGTACCAGCTTTCCCATGGAAATTGTGCCCCTTTCCCTTTGTGCTCATGATAGTCTCCTTCCATTTCCTTTACCTGGCTTGGTATTGATTTGTAATTCAGGATTGGAAGGAGAATAATACTCAAGAATTAAGAATTAGGCTAACATTTCCAGGACCTGGATTTTTATGAGTTTTTTTTTAATTGTACCTGGATGTCATCTTTTTAAAAAAGTTTTATCTGGATTTTCCCATTAACCCTGAAAATTAGGAAGGTTCCATCCATAGACATGCTGAAAATATGAACTTAAACTTTTTTTGAAATATTTTTTTCCATTTTCTAGTCCTCGATTATATCTATATTTATACTAATTTCTCTTGAATGCATTTCTAGGGTCAGAAGACCTGAGTTCAAGTCCTTATTCCACTGCCTGTATGCAAATTACTTCTCTTAGAGCTTTTCACATAAAAATCTTTAAAATTAAAGAACTAGGTTTTCTCAAAGGTCCTTTCTGGCTCTGAAGTTCCCCCCCAAAATCAAATTAATGATGAGAAAGCATTTTAAATGGACAGCTTCTAGGTATTAAACTTGAACAATCTGAAAAGTCAGACCCAGGCTTTAATAATTAGTCTACATTTAATGTTCGATACCCCTCAATCCTAAAAACTTTAGATATTTCAAATTCTGTAATTACTAAGACTGAAGGCAGCAAATTGATCATTTTCTTAAAAAAAAATTAAAGCATGACCAAGTTGATACCATTCCTATAAAAAGCTGTGTTTCTAATTATTGAAATTGTAAAGGTTAAGAAATGAATTCAGAACTTTGAGATGAGACAGCTGAAATGATCTTGGCTTGTTTTTACATTTTCTGAGATTCTCTTTCATTTTGAATGTTCCTAAGAATAATGGGATATTTCCTATTCAGAGAAATACCATCCCAGGAAAGAGTCTGGCTTTCCAGTTGGCAGATTCTCAGGGATGAATCTTTTCACCAACAAGCTAAAAATATTCTCCCTGCTCCAGTTGTTTGCTTCTCCACATTTCATTGTCTTGAAGCTATCCATATTTAGGCAGACTGACTCCTTTGGGAGAATTTCTCTACTCAAATTCTAGCTCAATTCTTAACACCAATTGTCCCATAATTCTGAATGCTGGTTTTTCTTTTCTAGGAAACTTCATTATTTAAAATAATTAATTTTTGAAATAATTTTTGTTTTCTTTGAATTTTCTCTAGGAACATTGAGCTTATATTTCATTCTCTCTCTCTCTCTCTCTCTCTCTCTCTCTCTCTCTCTCATCTCTATCTCTATTTGTCTGTCTATTTATCTATCATCTATCTTCGGTTTTTCCTTTATGTTTAGCTCTTCTGTGGGGCAGAGGGTGTTGGGATGGTGAGGGAAAAAGAACATAAGGAAGAATAATTCATGTTCTATCCTTGAAGTCCTTGCAAAACTAGTTGGAAGATTGTGAACTTAAATAAAAATACAAGGTAGCATATGATAAATTGTGAAATGAATGTTACACAGTAAGTGCATTGCATAGAAACTGAGAGAAGGTGGAGAAGTCTCAGTGAACTAAAAGGTTCTGTGATCAGAGAAGGAATCACAGAGGTGGTGTAACCTGAGCTAGGCATTATTAGATGGTTAGTAAGGATTAGTGGAAACAGGAGAGGATATTTGTTTATAGCCCTTTAAACTGTAACCTAGATTAATATAAAGTTTGTGACTTCGCTAAATTTTGCATCTACCCTGATATGCAAAAGATGTATAAAAAGAATTGTAATATAATTATAATGTATGGTTATATATATTATTCATGTTATATAAGATTTAATATGCTATGCAATATATAATAGGAATTACATAAGAATTGTCATATAATACTTATTAAATAATGATTTCATACTAATTTATTATACCTAATAGTAATGTTAATAATAATATTGCAACTTGAAGAAAGTCTTAAAATTTAAAAAATTATGACCTTGTAATATCTCTGTGAGGTAGGCAGGACAAATATAGTTATCCAGGAAACTGAGGCTTAGAAAGCTGAAATGATCTTCCCAAGGTCACCCAGCTGGGAAATTTCAAAGGGAGGATTTGAACCCATCTTCTATACTCTTCTAAGTTGTGCAGAATTTATGTTGAGTCATAGAATCCTAAAAACATATGGCTCATTTAGCGTACAATAAGTAGATCAATTTGATTTGAAACACAGTTTATGTCAAGAAATAGGAAGATAGAGATTTAATAAGATAAACTGAACTAGGCTCAGGAGTTTAGACTTGATTCTATAGGTAATGGAGAAAAAGGATATTTTTGTGATTAGTTGGTTGTTTTTGGTGACAACTTAAAATGGAGAGAATTTGCATTCCATTACAAATGAAGAATGAATTTACTCTTCTTAGCATTTATAAGAGGAACCAAAAACATCTATGATATTCTTAGAGACTTCTAGGTGGTAAAAGAACCAAGCTAACTATATTTTGTGATTTAGTCTATATTCCTAAAAAACGCTTTGTTCATATGATTTAAGGGAAATACAACAAAATATTCTGCACAACCTGTAGTTAATATGTTTGGTTTTGTCATATTCTAGTAAATCAGAAAAAAGAGATGTCCTTGTTGTTCAAGATTATGGTACCTGATATGTTCTTCCCTATTAGCTATAAGAAAACTTTGTTATCTTTTATTCAGTATCCTTGTGCCTATTGAGAGGTCTTGGAGTCAAATTGTTATGCAACAGCATGGCTTGCTAGGAAAGCAACATGCTTGGATTGTCTTGATGCTTATTCATTTCATTCATGACAGCTGGCGAGCCAGTATGTTGAGAAGGGGACCCTGGTCTCTAAAACAGCCTGAATGTAGGACTGTCATGACTCTCTTTTAATCTTTCTGGGCTAAGGTGAACCTGCACATTAGTCGAGGAGTCCCTTAATGGAAAAAATCAAGGCAAGGGGCTTAAGGGAGTACTGGGACCCAGTAGTAGCATACTGGAGAAATTTCTTATTTTTTGAGATCAGGAAAGCACCCAGCTCAACTGGGAATAACAAAAAGTGTATTATTAAATTGTGTGAAATTTGTTTTACAACTGTGAGAAAATTTGGCTTACCTTTAGATTTTCGTATATTACAGAAACTGAGGCTGTTCATTGAACAGCTCTATCCATACCAAATGAATTATTGATTTTGCTGGGATGGCCTTTCTAAAGGATCATGCCCTCTGCTTCTTAAAGGACTCCTATTTGTCAAATTAATGATTTTGTGATAGCTTTTAGAAAATTGTGCACACTGACTTTTCATAAAGCTTTCAGTAGGAGATAATAAAGAAAACTTTGCCAGAAAGTTCATCTAAGTGTCTGTTTTATTTATATTGTCTGTGATAAATGCTGCTAACTTCTTCCTGTGACCTGAGCAGTTAAAGGAAAAAAAAAACTATCTTTTTTTTTGTGGAATTTTCAAAACCTTCAGAAAAGGAAAATCTCTTATCTTTGTCTGTCTGCCCCTCCCCTCCTTTTTGGCTCTGGCTAAGTTGAGGAGGCAAACAAGAGACTCAGATAAGGAGGAAGAGAATCTTTGTTCCTAAACTGCAGGAATTTATGGTATTATAAACTAATTACAGACAAAATTTGTAACCAAAATCTAATTTCTCAACTGTAAATTTCCAAATTGTAGTTAGTATGTTTTTGTAACGACTGAATTGTTTTAGTGAGTTTTGAGGTACCACTCTGTAGAAATTTGTTTTAAGAAAAAATAAAAATAAAATTCTCTGAAAGTTACATGGATGAAGAAAAGAGAGAAATTTTTAATTAGGGAGTAACTTAAAGTAAGTAAAATTTAATTTGGTAGAATGTTTTGTATTTTCTTTTGTGAGTGATAGAACAGAACTTAATAGTTTAGGTGAACTAGAAGCACCATAAAACTTATGCTAAATTGTTCGAGGGAAAAATTTAGTGGAAGTAAAGATTAATTCTATAGACAGTTTAGGATATGATTGGGAAATGAAAGACTAGAAGAATTAGGCAAGTAGAAGAAAGAGAAGAAAATGAAAGAAACAAGAAAAATGCAGTTAAAGAAGTTGTAGTCTGTACTGGCAGTATGATTAGAGGGTTTGAAAGTAAAGGATATTGAAGTTTTGGAAAAGGGAGATTTGAGGAAGACTTTTGATCTCACTGAGATAAGAAGGATATAAGAGATTTTATTTGATTATTCTTTGTAATATGGAAAATATAATTGCAGTATTCAATTATTTAAGGATACCAAAATTCTGTCTTTGAAGGATCATTAGAAGGGTATATTTGAATCCTTATGCAGGGAATATACACTCATAATTAATAAGAAGTAAAAATGCAAGATTTTAAATCTTTGTCAGTAAACTAACTAGAAGTAATTGGTAAAATATTTCAAAATCCAAACTTGATTTTTTCCCTAAATTATGAAATTAAATTATGTAGTCTCATTTACAGTGAGATGTGTTATTCTATTAGGATGAATGTGGCAAGTCAGAATTAAATGTGTGTATCAGAAAGCCTGAGTTCAAATCTGATCTCAGAAATTTATTGGCTGTTTGACTTGAAGTAAGTTACTTTACCTTTGTTTACCCTATTTTCTGGTCTTAGAAGCATAATAATATCTACCTCTCAGGAGCATTAGAACAATGCCCAGTACATGGAAAAACCTAAATAAATGTCAGCAAAGGTAGTATTCTCTCTTACTTTTAAATGCAATCAATAGAGAATGCAGAAGATGAGGAAATGAATGCTTTTCTTTGTAGGATAATTTGGAAATGCATTAGATTGAATTAATGACAGCTGATGGGAACAAGTTTTGTTTCATGTTTTAAAAACATAATGATGATGATGATGATGATGTTGATGTATTGGGTTCAAGGGGGGGGGTCACCAGATTCAGACTCAGATATAGTGAGGAACATATTCACTTCATTTTATAAAAAGTGTGCTACTCCTTAAGGGAGCTAGCAACTTGAAGGGAGAGAAACGACTTTTAAAGGGAAAGTCTAGTAAGGGGAGTGTGTGTGTGGAAGGAATTGGGGAGGTTTTATGGAGGGATTAGGGCAGGACCAGGGAGGAACTAGAGAGGGACTAGTTCTACACCTTCTGTGCAAGCATATTTTAAGCTTATTACATTAGAGAGCAACTAATAGTCAAGAACAGTTAACTTATTACTGGAGCACCTGGGCAGAAAGGTTATCTCAGTATCAGTCATGGGCCTCAACCTCCTTTTCCTGCAAGATAGCTTTGAGGAGCCAGTGTCAGGTGTTTCCTATCAGGACAGGTTAACTTTGCATAGCTCTGTCAGCACAAAAGTACAGAATATACAAGACAGGTTTTGTCAGCACAAGGCCAACACAGGGAGGTACAAAATGTCTTTTTACTAGCATAACATTTCCTTTGTATCTGTCCCCAACAATATAATGTATGCTATTGTGTTTATAAATTTTCTTATATTGTGAAATTTAGTAGGCCATCATTAGATAAAGGGAGAAGCATTTCTGACACAATAGTATACTATGGTTTCCTCTTTTACAATTTCTTTTACATATGTATACACATAATTGTCATGTGCACACACACATGCGCACGTATGTATCTATCTGATTGGTTTCCAAATGTTTCTTTTTTTTTAGTTGCTTTTTTTTTTTTGCAAGGCAAGGTTAAGTGGCTTGCCTAAGGCCACACAGCTAGGTAATTATTAAGTGTCTGAGGCTGGATTTGAACTCAGGTACTCCTGACCCCAGGCCGGTGCTCTATCCACTGTGCCACCTAGCCACCCCTAAATGTTTCTCTCTCTCTCTCTCTCTCTCTCTCTCTCTCTCTCTCTCTCTCTCTCTCCCCGTATATAGAATTGGTTTCCAAATGTTTCTATTCTAATATATATAGGTATTAAGTATGTTTTAGTAATAATTTCTCAAAATTAGATTAAGTATTTTAATTATAATCTAATTGAGATTGTTTTCCTTTTCTGAAGTCTGTTATAGATTCTTCCTTGAACCTATTGTTGACACTGTTTATATAAAATGAGCAAATGGTATGTAAAAACTAAAATGGGTTTCTAATTTGATGTTCTTCTTATAACTCTGCCATTAATAGAATCAGAATAATCAGATTTGAGCTGGTTTTCACAACATGAACTGATTAGAAGAGGAAGTTTTACTAGATTTGCTTTACCAAGACCTAGTTCATATGGCAGATTTTAGCAGACTTATGTAGAAATCTCTTCAAAGGTCTTGGAACCAGAGAGGCAAATCTACTAGGAGGAGCCTCCTTCAGAATGCTGCCCTGAGAATGAGACCAAGACCAGAATGTCTGAGGGAAGATGTTTCCAGGGACCAGATGACAACCTGGGATGTCTGGGTCTCATGATGAATTGTACTGATTAAATGGACATTGGGAGTAAGTTACCAGGCACAAGGACACTGAAATACCTTTGGGTCTCCTTGTAACCTGGTAATTTACTCATTATTGTATTGCTTCAATTTTTTTGTTTCATGGTGTTTATATTTGCTGAATTTTCCAGGTTGCCTTCTTGTTGTTGAATCATTTCAGTGTATCTGACTCTTTGTGATCCCATTTGGGGTTTTCTTGGCAGAGATTGGTTTGCAGTTACCTTCTCTAGCTTATTTTACAGATGAGAAAACTGAGATCAACAAGTTAAGTGATTTGCCTGGGGTCACATAACCATTAAGGGTCATATTTAAACTGAAAGAAATGAGCCTTCCTGACACCAGACCAAGACTTTATCTACTGTGCCACCTAGTTACCCTCTATTGTTAAGTTCCTGCTAGACTAGCGTATCTTTACCCAGGAAAATATTGAAGAGATGGGGGACAAGGATGGAAACTTCTCCAAGTTCTCCCTTCATTTACCAGAATGCAAGTGCTTAAATATCCTCCCCAGTCCCTGTTCCACTCCCACTCCCATGACACTCGCCAATCAACCAGTAAAACAACCCCTGGTGCTAGAGGACACCAGGTGATAAAAGTTTATAGTATTCCCACACACAACAGTTCCTTACAAATCCCGCTTTTTGTTTGTTTTTTTTTGTTGAAGCAAAATTCCTCAATTTAATTACATAATGGATTCCCACATAAGTTGTAAACAAAAGTTCAAAAATAGTATAAACAAATGTCAATTAAACAATAGTAAAAACAACATCCAAGTCAATTAACATGAGTTGTTAAATTTTACAAAGTAATATTTCCATCATTATATTATGCATGAATCCACAGATTTATCCCAGAAGAGGGTCATGATTTGTGATATTTCCCTTACCATAAAGATATGATGATAGATGAGACCAAGAATATATAACATAAGTAATTTTGACAATTATATCAATTTAACATCAAAACAAATCAGATAGTACAAATATCTCTTTCTCAAAATAAATCAGTAAATTATATGATTCAGTATTCCTAAATTCCTAGAAACACAATTTATCCTCATATAATTTCCTTCTGAATCACACACACATACACAGACACACACACACACACACACACATACACACACACAGAAGTTTAGACACTAACACAAAGACAGAAACAACTCTCTTCTATCACATTTACCAAGCTGAGATTGATATCCTGGCCAGTACCAGATCTCAGAATATAGAAACATTTTCCCACCTCTCCAGGCCAGTAGAGAGAGAGAGAGGTGAAAACGTCCTATTGTTGATTAATTACACATATACACATATATATTTATATTTTGAGCTACTCTCTTACAGAGATATTAGCCATAAGCACAGGTTTCATTCAAAATATGAAATCTGAATTTCCCAGTCCCAGAGAAAGTCTTCTTCTCTTTTTTCTTAACTAATTGATCACAAAGATTCCCAATCAATAGCCTAAGAAAAACATGGTCATTGCCCACCTCCCCTCCCCAAACCAGGAAGAAGACATGGAGGTCCCTTGATTTCTAAAACAAGTCTTTGGATGGTCCTACCCTTCTTGCGGTGAAGCATGCACTCCACCTGAGACACAGGTTTGATCTTGGAAGTTCCAAAAAGGAAGATTCCCCTTCTCCCTCCCCCCTCCCTCTGCAGCGGCTGGGGGCAGCAGAGAATGAGAGGGAGCATTTGAAAGAGTAAGAGAGAGAAAAAGAGTTCCACTCAAAGATTTCCATCTGTCCTGACTCCCTTCTTCATGTAACCAAAGGAATACTTTTTGCATTGATGTCATCCTGTGTGCCACCACAGAGTCCCTTCCAGTTGAAATTTTAACAGTCTTTGTTGTTCTGCTGAGTTCCTTCCTAAACAAAATGGTTGTCAAGTTTGTGTTCCTTATCAAAGGCACTTTATCTGGGACCAGGGGAAGGAGACTATGAAGATACTTCCATTCAAGAGCCTTTCCTTCTCCCTTTACCACCTCCATGTTCTTCAATGTTGTTATCTCAGTCACCATTTGACTTTTGTTCTCCAGACTCATATCTATGGTGTTAAGATTTGGAAAGTTCCCAGTCCATGGTTTTGTCATTAGCTCAGGATGAAGACTCATGCTACTTAGAGTCCTCTGTCTGAGTTTCTGGGAAGTTGCTGAGGAAAAATCAGTGGCAAGTTTAGAAAGGACTTGCTTCACTGGGTCTGTGAAGACAAAATATTTACTTTTCAAAGATGGGATGTGTCTCATTGAGAGACTATATACACAGCCAGGGCTTGAAGGGCAAAAATCAAAGTCCCTTGCCTTCTACATGCAGAATAAGTTTTCCTTTCCACACTTGATAAGACCTCTTGAAAAATGATTCTTGTCTGCTACTTTCAAAAATTCTGAAATCTTTTTAAGGGTTACCGAGCACTCTTGTCCTTTTATCCCTAATTTCTGCCTCATGGTAGCAGGTAGCAACCTGTTACCTCACTGAAGTTGAGAAGTTCCTGCTGGATTAGCTTATCCTTACTCAGGTGAACTTTGAAGAAGTAGGAGACAAGGATGGAAAGTTCTCCAAGTTCTCCTATTATTAACCAGAATGCAAGTGCTTAAATATCCTCCCCAGTCCCTGGTCTACTCCCATGGCACTCTCCAATCAATCAGTAAAATAATGCTCTGGTGCTAGAGGATACCAGGTGATAAAGGTTTACAATGCTTCCACACACAACAGTCTCTTACACTCAATGACACATAAATCCCGTCTCTTAAATTAGAGGTTAAATAAGTGATGCACAGGGAACGGTTTTCCCAAGGATCAAAGGAGGGAATTAACCAAATGAACTCCATTTTGTGAACAGCATCTATTTTGTGAACTTAAACCTCATTTATTCTTGTAAAGGTTTTATTTGTATTATTTCAGGGAAATACCATTAAATGTTCTGTATAACTTGTGGTTAGTACCCTTTGGCTTTGTCAATTACTGATTAATCAGAATAAAGAAATGCCCTTGTTGTTCAAGGTTGTTGTACCTGATATGTTCCTCATTATTAACTATAAAAGAAGGCTTCTTATCTCTTATTCAGTGTCTTTGTGCCTATGGGGGGGCCTTGGATTCAGTTTGTTGGGCAACTGTGTGTTTTGCTAAAAAAGCAGCCTGCTCAAATTGAACTGCCTCAGCCCTTTCCAATTTCATTTGGAAACAAAGGTCCAGTGTATATAGCATGCTGAACTTGGAATCTGGAAGACCCAGGTTCTTAGGTATGCAATCCTGGGAAAGTCACATCTCTTGGTCTCAGTTTTCCTCATCTATAAAATATGTGTTATAAGAAAACCTATCTTACAGATCATTGTGCTCACTGAATTTGGAATTGGGAAGACAGATTCAAATCATACATCAGACAATTTTGTGACCTTGGGCAGTCTCGGTTCTTAAGTTTCCCAATTTCTAATAATAATCCATCCTTCACAAGGTTGTTGTGAGGCTCAAATACAAAGTAAAGCACTTTGCAAACCTCAAAAAACTATAAATTATGTTAGTATTATCATTAGACCATTTTGGCAACATTTATTCTTTTTTTTGTTCTCAGAAAGAACCATGATTTTCACAAATTTCTCAAGCAGTGCTCTAGGATTCTTATCTACTAATTTGTTTCAGGATTGATTCAAACCCTCCCTAAAATCACTTTGAAGCTTAGTGGTTGCAACTTAGTTGTTAATTTCATGGTTTTGAAAATTATGATCTGATTAGGGGAAAACAATTATCTTGTGGGGAATCATTACTGAAAAGTAATTTTACTTGGTAATTTCCCTTGTAGAATCTGTTATTGCTGTGGTTACAGGCTGTCTCCTCTCAAGTTTTTCTTGGATGTCTTATCATGATAGACAAATCACTTGTTTTTCTGAAATTATGACTTTGGAGTGTACCCTTTGGCAAAGCTCTTGCCAGGTCTGAGAGGCTTAAAATAGGAACTGTGTGTCTTCATTTGAGGCTAAGGCTGGGTTGAGTATTTGGAGGTTCATTGCCAGAAACTTGATCAGGAGGTGGTGGTTTTTTCTTTTTTAAAATTTTAGAAAAATTTTCAACATTCATCTATATGCATATGTATTTTTTTAAGTTACAAAATTTTCTTCAACCCTTCCTTCCCACCCCCCTCCCCTTGGGGCAGTCAGGTTAGCATTGTATGTTCATATTTTTGGTAATCATGGTTACAGATTAATCATTTTCAGTGTGAGGAATTCGGATTAAGGGAATGAGATACATTAGAGATAACTTTCTGGAGGTTTTTTCCTGTTGTTTTTGTTTTCTTCCTCTGGATGGGGATAACATGGTCCATAGTCAGTCTAATTTGTTGTCCTAGCTCTCTGAAAAGCTGAGAGGAGCTCTGAAAGGCTGTGAGGAGCTGTTTCCATCAAGGTTGTTCATACTATGTTGGTGATGTGTACATTGTTCTTTTGGTTCTGCTCCTTTCACTCAGCATCAGATCCCATAAGTCATTCCATGCTTCTCTAGAGTCTGACCATTTATGGTTTCTTATAGAACAATAGTATTCCATAATATTCATGGACTATAATTTATTTAGCCATTCCCCAATTGATGAGCATCCCCTCAATATCCAATTCTTTGCTACTACAAAAAGAGCTACTATGAATATTTTGGAACATGTGGGACTTTTCCCCGTTTTTATTATTTCTTCTGGATATAGGCTTAGAATTGGAATTGCTGGCTCACAGGGAATGAAAATTTTTTTTAAAGTTTTTTTTGCAAGGCAAATGGGGTTAAGTGGCTTGCTCAACGTCACACAGCTAGGTAATTATTAAGTGTCTGAGACTGGATTTGAACCCAGGTACTCCTGACTCCAAAGCCGGTGCCTTAGCCACTACACCACCTAGCCACCCGGAATGAAATTTTTTATAGCTCTTTGGTCATAGTTCCATATTGCTCTCCATAAAGGTTGGATCCATTTACAATTCTATCAGCAATGCATAAATGTCCCAATCCTCTCACAGCCTCTCCAACATTGATCATTTTTCCTTTTTCTCATCTTAGCCAATCCAGTAGGTGTGAGGTGGTACCTCATAATTTTAAAAATTTGCATTTCTCTAATCAATAATGATTTGGAGCATTTTTTCATATGATTATATATAGCTTGAATTTCTTCATTTGAAAACTATCTATTCATCTCCTTTGACCATTGATCAATTGGGGGAATGACTTGTAACCTAATAAATTTGATGCAATTCTCAAAATATTTTAGAAATGAGACCTTCACTCCTAGCTGTGATGATTGTTTCCCAGCTTTCTGCTTTCCTTCTAATTTTATCAGCATTGATTTTATTAGTGCAAACCCTTTTTAATTTAATATAGTCAAAATCATTCATTTTGCAGTTTATGATGTACTCTAATTCTTGTTTGGTCATAAATTTGTACCCTTTTTATAGATCTGGTAGATAGAGTATTTCTTGG
This sequence comes from Macrotis lagotis, assembly GCF_037893015.1. Lineage (NCBI taxonomy): Eukaryota > Metazoa > Chordata > Mammalia > Peramelemorphia > Peramelidae > Macrotis > Macrotis lagotis. Next base: position 112,108,897 of record NC_133665.1, read on the forward strand.
CCTATTAATTTATCTATGGTGTCACCCTTTATGTCTAAATCCTGTACCCATTTTGACCTTATTTTGGTATAGGGAGTGAGATGTGGGTCTATAACTAGTTTTTGCCATACTATTTTCTAGTTTTCTCAACAATTTTTGTTCTTATCCCAGAAACTGATGTCTTTGGGCTTGTCAACCAGTAGGTTGCTGAAGTTAGAAACTATCCTAATCCACTAATACATTACTCTATTTCTTAACCAGTACCAGGCAGTTTTGATGACTGTTGCTTTATAGTATAGTGTTAAATTTGGTAGAGCTAGACTACCTTCTTTTACCTTTTTTTCTCTTTTCCCTTGCTATTCTTGACCTTTTGTTGTTGCAGATGAATTTTGTTACTATTTTTTCTAGCTCAATAAAAATAGCAATTTGGTAGTTTGATTGGTATGGCACTGAATAAGTAATTTATTTATTTATTCATTTATTCATTCATTCATTTATTTATTTTAGATTTTTCAAGGCAATGGGGTTAAGTGGCTTGCCCAAGGCTACATGGCTAGATAATTATTAAGTGTCTGAGGTCGGATTTGAACCCAGGTACTCTTGACTCCAAGGCCAGTGCTATATTCATTGCACCACCTAGCCTCCCCTGAATAAGTAATTTAAATTGGATAGACTTGCCATTTTTATTATATTAGCTCTACCTAATCATGAGCAATTAGTATTTTCCCCCTTATTTAGATATGACTTTATTTGGGTGATAAGTGCTTTAAAATTGTGTTCATACAATTTCTGGGTTTCTCTTGAGAGGCAGATTACCAAGTATTTAATGTTGTCTATAGGCGGTGGTTTTTTCTTAAAGCTTAGAGAAGTTGGTATCTTCATTGGACTCTCTCTCTCTCTCTCTCTCTCTCTCTCTGAAAAATACTAGATTGTGTACATCAAAATGCTGTTATTGCCTGAACACTATTGGGGTGATTTAATATTCTGCCATTCTGATATAGGTATTTATATTGATATTTACCCTTTTCCAGGTGCTTGTCAAAGAACTAGTGGCTGCAATGAAACGCTCATGCTAGAAAGGTTACCTGCATGTGGCAAAGCATTTGAAGACATGATGAGGAAAGTGGACACAAAGAATTGGTGTAATTTGACTGAATTTATCACGTAAGTTCTTTTAGTGGATGGACATGGTGGACCCTGGCTTCATATTTGCAATTCTGAATCCGTTCATGATTATTCTTCTGGGCTATACTCTTAGAATCCTACCCCAGAGACCTGCACCTTATTGACTTTTTTTCCTGATAATCTTATTGAGGTGAGGATAGTTAACTATCCATTAGCTGAAGTGTTTTTCTCTGAACGCCATGGGGAAACATGAAAATCCCAGCACATTTTCATACTCGTGATAACGTCATTGTTTTCTGATGAAAAGTGTTTAAAAAATGTTGTTCTACTATAACATAGATTTCTTTTTTCAATTGATATTTTATTTTTCCAGTTATATATTATGAAAGTTTTTCAACATTCATCCACATGCATATGCATATTTTAAAGTTGCATAATTTCCTTCCACCCTTCCTTTCCTACCTCCTCAGTGAACAGTCAAGTGAATATTGTAAATACTCATTTGTGTTTAACATGCTTACAAATTAGTCATTTTTGGTAAGAGGAATTAGGATTAAAGGAAAAGAAAGAAAACCATGAGATAGGAAAGAAATACAAAAGAGAAAAATTTAAAAAAGTGATTGTAATGTTTTTTAGATTCTGAAGAGTTTTTTTTTTTTGGTTTTGTTTTGTTTTTCTTTCTCTGTTGGGGATAGATTATCCATAGCCAGACTCCTAGGGTTGTCCTAGCTCTCTGAACTGCAGGATCCATCAAAGTTGATTAATTCACAATGTTGTTGTTCATGTGTACAATGTTCTCTTGGTTCTACACCCTTCTCTTAGTTTCAGTTCCTGTAATTCATTCCAAGCTTCTCTAGAGTTTGTTCATTTATGGTTTCTTACAGAATAATAGTATTCTATAGCATTCATTTACCATAACTTATTTGTTCAACCATTCCCCAATTGATGGTATAGCATAAATTTCTAACTAAAAAGAAAAGATACATTTTTTTAAGAACTAAATTTTTTTGAGCTTTAAAAATATATTTTATCTAAAATAGCCTAATCTTGTGCATATTGGTTGAGAAAAGGAGCTAAGTGTGTAGGTATAAGTTTTTGTTTAGAAAGGAGGGCAAAAACTGGGAGCAAGTTATTCAGGAAGAGAAAAATGAAAATCATTTCCCCCTTACTACAAAAAGATGGATAAAGTGGAGATGGAACTTGAATGATACCTGGTATTATTCTATTTTCTGCTAAATCATGTTGAGTTGAATGGTAAATTTTCCTTCCAATGATAGGGACTAGCTGGATAGTTGGGTAATGATTTTAACTGACCTAGTAAAAATTATAAGGGAAATTTTCTTCTTTTTAAGTAAATTTTTTAAAATTAATTTTTACATAAATAGGTCAGAGAAGGAATTAAAGGTTCTATTTTGAAAATTTTGGAGGGAAAAATAGGGAAATTCATAATGGAAAAAAGTACCTGATTATTTCTGAATTTTTTCACACACGCAAGCTAATTGTCTGTGGCTATTGTAAATATAGTGAGTAGTAAACATTTAACAAATTACTTTTTTTAAAAGACATATTTGAATGGTAACTGTATCATCCTTTTTGATTCATTTAAAAATGCCTTTGCTGAACCTAGACTTTGAACCATGAACTTCTAACCAAGATAAGCTGTTGGTCTTTCAGGTTCAAAAATCTAATTAAAATGTTGGCAATTGTCAGAGTTTTATTGAAACTAGACTTTGAACCATGAAATTATAATCAAGATAAGTTGTTGGCCTTTCAAGTTCAAACATCTAACTAAAGTGATGGAAATTGTTACAGTTTTATTGCATGTTCATTTTTAAAGAATTAGGAGAGTTTTTCTTCTAGGTCTTCTGTGGTTATAAAAACATGAATTTTACATAGTTTGCTTACTAAGTTAAAATAACTAATGATTATTGATACTTTAATATTTAAGTTTATGTGGTTAGCTTAAGACAGAGTTTTCACAAAATTTGCTAGTTACTATTTTTTCTAAGACTTCTGACTACTTTTAAGCTACTTCATAGATAACAATTTTCCTGTGATTTTTTTTTTTTTTTTTTTTTTTTGGTGATCTAAGTTGGTCAATTCAGTTGTTTCCTATTCTTTGTAGTGTCATTTGGGGTTTCCTTGGCAAAGATACTGGAGTGTCATTTCCTTCTTCATCTCATTTTTGCAGATGAGAAAGCCGAGGTAAACAGGATTAAATGACTTGTCCAGAGTCACATAACTAGTAAATGTCTGAGGCCAAATTTGAACTCAGGGAAAGGAATCTTCCTGAATCCAAGCTTGGAGCTCTTTCCATTGTGTCACCTAGTTGTCCATGCAAGTCAACAGATGTTTATTAAGAATGAATCATATTTTAGACACTGCTAAATGCTGGTTATACAAAGAAAGACAAAAAGACAGTCTTTACTTTCAAGGTGCTTACAATTTAATGGGGGATAATATGAAAAACCACCATATATAGAACATATAGAAGATAGAAGATAATAAATAAGTTGGAAGACACTAGTATTAAGGGGGTTTAAAAAGACTTTTTTGCAGAAGGTGGGATTTTAATTTGGACCTGAAAGAAATCAAAGAAGCCAGCAATGACCTCTCAGTTATCTGCATGGAATTTGAGCATTGTTTCCTGTCTTGTGGCCATTCCTGATTCCTTTGCAGGAGAATCTCATTACACCAGCTGCTATGGTCTGGGGTGACAGGTCTGTCAACCCTGGCCCAAAGGACATCTTCTAAGACCTCTACTTATCTGGACTGCTTCTCTTCCCTGATAGTGTAATACCTCAAACACTGTAGATTAGGATGGAGACTATCGACTATAAGGTTAAATGTTTCTTAAAACACTGTTTGTTGGGTCAGTATGATTCCTTTGAATATTTTTTTTTTAATCCAGGTCAGGGGACATGGTAGGTGAATGAAAAATTGCCTCATCTGTGAAGGTCTCTACTACGCTTAGGGAACCTTCAGTCAAATTTTTCTTCTCAGTTTTCAGAATATAGTTCTGTGTTCCTCTGAAGCCATAGAGGCAAGAATAATTTCTGTTTGATATTGGTGTTGATGGGGAGAAGGAAGAGTAGTTGAGGCTGGAATAGAACTGAAATTTTCCATCCTTTCATTCAATGTGGTTATAGGCCACATTTTATAGTATTTTCTGATTTACAAGGTTCAGCTGGGTGGAGCATCTAGCCTGAAGTCAGGAAAACTTAAGTTTGAATTCAGCCTCAGACATTTACTGGCAGTGTGACCCCTGAGCAACTCTTTTGCCTCAGTTTCCTCATCTGTAAGAGAGCTGGCAAACCACTCTAATATTTTTGTTAAGAAAGCCCCAAAATGGAATCACAAAGAGTCAGATATGACTGAAATGAATGAGTAACAACACCAATGGTTTACAAAGTGCTTTATATAATTGTTTGATTCTCACAACACTATGAGACAGATAGTTTATAGGCTATTATCCCAATTTTCCAGAATCTGAAACTCAGAGAAATAAAAGTGATTTGTTCAAGATCACATATATTTAGATGGGAGAGTTAGGATTTGAACTTGCCTCTCCTTACTCCTAGTGTTGTGTGACCTTGTCCATTGAATCACAGTTTTAAAAAATTGAATTGAATTTGAATGTTTGTCCTTGTATCAGTTTAATAAGTTTCATGTTTTATTAGCCAATAAATTTGGTGAACACATTTGTATGTTAAAGATTTGGGATCACATCCTCTTTTTAACTTAGCAGATAAATGTTAGAGAATTGCCCAGCACTCAGAATGGTTAAATCACTTGACCAGTAGTCAGTCAGAGAAGCAGTACTGAACATAACATTTCTTTTAAAGGGAACAATTGGATATTCTGTGATTCTGGAATTGGAAGAGATCCCCTTCTGCCAGAGTTGACACTCAGAGTCCTTATGCCTTCTTCTAAACCAAGACCCCTCATCTCATGGTTTTGAGCCATAGGAGACTCCTAGAAGAGTTTGATGCTAGTAATAAATAACTGTGGGGTCAGTGCCACCTCTGCTTACCCTGAGCTATAGGCAGAGCATCACTAAAGGGTAGTAGAGAATGAGGAAGATGGAAAATTGTTGTGGGGAGCAGTTGATGGGGTACCTTGGGCCTCTCACTATATACAAAGTAGGGATATAAATATAGTTAGATGAGATCAGAGAAGAAGGAAATCTGGTGGCAAAATGGCAAGGTCACAACCTTGGGAGAATCTTAGAGAGCAAGACAGGGAGGGAGGAAGCTAGATTAGTCAGAATAATCATGAATCTCTAATCTAAGTTCAAACCCATAATCACCATGTAGGAAGAATGTTAGAACCAGGAACATGGGGAAAAGCAGATGTGAGATGTGATTAAGGATGCAAGATGAATTCAGAATGCTAGTGCCCTAACAATTGTGTGTTTGTGTGTGTGTGTGTGTGTGTGTGTGTGTGTGTGTGTGTGTGTAGGAGGATGTTGCAACTGAGGCAGCCCATCAACAACAATAGCTCTGTCTCTATTTCCTTTAGAAATGATGGTACGGGGCGGCTAGGTGGCACAGTGGATAAAGCACTGGCCCTGGTGTCAGGACTACCTGGCTTCAAATCTGGTCTCAGACACTTAATAATTACCTAGTTGTGTGGCCTTGGGCAAGCCATTTAACCCTGTTTACCTTGCAAAAACCTAAAAAAAAGAAATGATGGTACAGGGTTTGTTGGGATATAGCTTCTTTGACCCAAAGAGTTTTGTGTGGAGGCTGATATCTGAAGTTCTTAAGGTTTATGCTCAGGGTTTGGAGATGCTTTTGTTAAAATAAAGTTTAACTACAATAAAAGGTCCCTTGTTGTCCAGCTTCAGAATCTAGCAGCATTCATTCCAAGGGAAAGTTTGTTTAGCTTTCCCAGCTGATATTATTTTCAAGTGAATTTTTAGAATTTCCAGTTTGTGTCTCAAACCTTGTCTTTATTTCCTTGCTCTCTCTTTGGGATTAGTAGTCTACGCTGACGACAGGATTCTTTGTTTCTGACCCTGTTGATCTTTACCCAAATGCTTTCCAACTATGCTTCCTTCTCTTAGGTTCCTGGATTTCCTCACTTAAATCATAATACAGAGCTCTATTTAAGGCCTTCTTCCCTCTGACCTTTTTCTGATCCTATTTTTCCTTTTGGATAAAATTATTTCCTTCAAGAGTCATATTCCAATTATGTCTTCTGCCCTACATTTCTCAGTATCAAATCCATGAGATCAAATCTACTTCCTTTGGCTTTGCATTTGTCACATAAGAATATCAGGCTGTGAGTTTCATTGCTGACCCCTTCCTTGATTCCTCATCTCCTGAGAAGTTCTGGCCACCTGTCTTGCTATTCTTTTCCCCTACATTATAACTGCCATCTGGCATCTCATTCAATTGCTAGATGTTTCTCCCCCTTTCCTTTTTTTGTTGAAACCACTTTTGATTACATTGGTAGTATTCCAGGCAATTAAATTTTTACTAGATCTCACTTGGTATCCTTTATTTCAGACCCAGTTGCTATCATCTGGAATACATTCTTAGTTGTGATTTGGAAAGCTAAATCTGATTCAGGAACACTCTCATTTTACCTGGATGGTCATTTCCCAGGCTTTTCTTTCTCTTCTGATCTGCATCAATTATGGAAATAACATATGTATCTTATTAGTCTTCAGTTATATATCTAATCCCAAGAATCCTCTCTAGATTAATCATGATGCTATCATTTGTGACCATATGCCTTACCATCAATGGAGAGTAATCATCAGGTCTGACTGGCATTGAGAGGTTTGCTGCCAGACCTCGGAAATGTTCCTTTGGAACATTGCAGAGCTCCCACTGATGCTTGTTAAGCCAACAAGTACCACTCTTCAAGGAGTCATTGACCACTGCTAGCTGTCTCTTCTTTTGATGCCTTCTCCCCTCCACATGATATCTTCTCTAATGGCAACTATAATTCCCTATCATTATTCCTTGAGATCAAGAAGTTTCTTCCCTTTCAGCTCCTCCCTCTTTGCAATCAGTCAAAACAGGTTATGTAATTTGACAACAGTCACACAGTTAGTTAATTAAATCTCAAGTATCATATATGTTATTTGATCTTGGTTTTACACCATTCATTTAAAAACATTAAGTATTGCCAGTGTGAAGATCATATAACTCAGTATTGAGGGAAATACAAAGTTTAGCCTACACAACTTTTTTTTTCTGTTATTAACTAGCTTCACTTCCTTGGGCCTTAGTTTCTTATTTGTAAAGGAGTTGACTAGATCATATCTTGACTCCTTCTAGCTCAAAATTTACATAATTTTGTGATTATATATCAGGAAAAGGACAAATGAAAAGATGGGTTATTTTCTGTAATGCATGGAAAGTCTAATATGAACACTTACCATATAACTTTGTGAACTGACTGTATAAAAATACAACATTAAAAGGAAGGCAGTAATTTCCTTAGCAATAATGATGTAAAATGAGCAAAATGACTTATGACATTTCAGTAGAGTTTCACAATATTATTATGATGGACATTTGTTGTTATGGTGGAATGGGAAGTATACTGTATTTGGAGTCTGAGAACCTAGGGCCAAATTTATCTTTGTTTCTAATTACTTTAAGACCTCGAGAAAGTTAGAACCTTTCTGGGCCTCAGTTTCCTCATGAAGGGTTGGTTAAGATGACTTCTAAAAATCCATTCCTTTTGGTTCTATAGTCCTATGATCCTATGATATGAATGTTGTTTGGGGTAGTGTTAAGCCTGGGGTATTGGGGCATGAGTCTTGCCCTATACCACCAGAGGGCACTCTTGGATTGCTTAGGCAAAATACAGACTGCGGTTTATACTTTGGGTTGTAGAGATGGCGGAAAGTAGTGGAAACTGTCAAATTAGTGAGTTAAGTGATAGGAAGCAAAATATAGGGTTCTTATGTTACTTGTAGGAGAACAGATCATCAGAGTACAAATTGGTGAAAAGGAGCAGTTTGTAGTTCTCTCTTACTCTCCAAGCTGGTATAAGATAAGAAAATTTTCAATTGATGAATCATAGGGTTTTAAGTTAGAAGGGAACTAGTCCAATTGCTTCATTTTACAGGAAGCCAAAGCCTCCATCCTCTTCTCTTTTTATTGAATCTCTTCCTAGCCTTCAAAGCCCAATTGAAATGCCACCTCCTCTAGGGTGGTATAAACAACCCTGAACCCCAATCAGTAGCAACCATCCTTCAGGGATCTTATGATATTCTTTACTTGTTTCTCTCCAGAGTATGGACATTGTTATCTTATCCCTTTGTTGTTAGTGTCTTATCCTTTTGTTGGACTTTTAAGTTCTATGAGGGCAGAACCTATATCTTACCCAAACTTTGTATTTCCTTTGACATTGAACCACAGTCCTTTATGCCCAGGCCTTATTTATTGCTGCTTAGTAAATGATTGGCTTCTTCATAATATAAAAATGGCTAATCTTGTCTTGATGGTTTACAACTGTCTTTATATTACTGCTCATTCTGGATCATACTGCACTTTTTTATTTTTAAACTATAGGTAAAATAGGGTATTCTTGGGTTATCAAAGAGAGGAAGTCATCCTAATGGCTTATATACCTATCTTTTCCTATTTCATAAACAAAAAGTGAGAGTACTTGACTTTTAAGATTCCTGAGGAACCTTGATGAGAACTCATAAATTTGATACAACATTAAACTCACAGTTTAAGCTTTATCATTTCTGTAGAGCTCTCCACCTCCACCTCCACCTTCATCTTTTTTTCCTTTATTTTAACTATCATCTACCATGACTGGAATTGTCTCTCCCTCCTTGTATCTACCTCCTGGCTTCTTTGGCTTCCTTCAAGTCTCAACTAAACTCTTACCTTCTTCAAGAAGTCTTTCCTGGTATCCCTTAATGCTGGTGCCTTCTTTCCATTTTATTCTGCATTTTGCTTGTTCGCATATAGTTGTATTTGCACATTGTCTCTCCCATTAGACTGTGAGTTCCTTAAGAACTATCTTTTGTCTTTCTTTGTATCCTCTAGATTTAGCTCAGTGCCTAACCCAGAGTTAGCATTTGAAAACTACTTATTGTCTTGATTTCTTTTTCAAGCTTCATCTAGGGTGTAGAAGAAATGGCTATAAAATATATCATGAGTAGTTTTATGTTTTTCTAGCAGGTTTTCTATTTGAAATATGATGGTTGAACATTAGATGTTCTGAGGAATTATTTAGGATGGAATAATTTTCTTGAAACAACAAAAGCAACATTTACATTACTATGTTAATAGAGATCCTTTATATAGAGCCTCTATTTTATTTTATCTAGCCTCCCTGGTTGAGTGCTTCATTTGCAGTTAAATAAAATTTTTATTACATACCTTATCTGAGCAAGGTTAGAGAGGCAGCAGCATTTAATTATGGAGTTGACCTTGGAATTAAGAAGATCTGGGCTCAAGTCTAGCCTCTGAAACTTGCTGAGTGTGTAACCCCAGGCAAATGTCAGAGGCAACCTTCTAAGGTTTTCAGTTGCATAGAACTGAACTGGTAGAAGCTCTTAGTTTTTCCCTAGGAGCTTGTTACACTGATGACATCAGAACCTGAAAAAACAAACAAACCCCAAACCAAAATAAACTGAGCACAGGGCTAAGTAAATAAGATAAATAAAATAACCCCTACTTTTAAGGTGTATACCTTACATTTGTAAATCACTTTTGAATTAAATAAATTACTTTTAATCCATCATTTCTTGATCCCCACAATAACCTTGTAAGGTAGGTAGGAAAAGGGTCATAATTTCTATTTTATAGGTGAGGCTACTAACTTAGAGAAATTGTGACTTATTCAGTGTTCTTCATTGCCCATAGCTTTCCTGGTATCCCTTAATTCTGGTGCTTAGGCCTTAGCCCAACATTGCTCTTGATGGAAGGCACTGAGTCTGAAGTTAAATAATTTTATAACTACATTTGAATGAGTCACCCTCATAATATTTTTCTTGAAGTTTCTTCAAGAATAAAAACTGAGCAGGAAATAAATAAAGGTGAAGAAGGATGTGCTTATATTTTGAATTAATTCTTCAAAGTTACTAAAATTAGTGTATATCCTTTGATCACTAGGTCTAAAGAGATCAAAGAAAAAGAAAATGGTATTATATATGCACAAATATGTAAGGCAGTTCCTTTTTGTGGTGGCAAAGAACTGAAAACTAAATGGGTACCCAACATGGAATGGTACCATAACTAGGGCTTAGCATACTTGAATGTTCACTTAATGATGGAGCAGGTCTTGAACCTAGGTTTTCTGACTCTTTAAGTATTCTTTTCTCTAGAATATTATGATGCCTTCTGCTTCTTCTTAATCTCTTTTTACCCTCATTATTTCTTTTTTTTATTAACTCATCTTCTTGCCTTTCTCCTAAATTTTGAATAAGATGTGCTACAGAAATATTTTGAAATAGAAAAATGGCTATATCAAAATCAGATGGGGACTCTCCTTCTGGTATAAAGGACTGTCTTTTCATATTATATCTAAATTCTCCCTACTGTAATAGATTCCATCCTTTTGCAAGTGAACCTAGAGTTTCTTTTCCTTTATATCCTTGGGTTATAATACTCCTATCAAAGAACTCAGGATATCAGAAATCTTCAAGAATTCCAGCTGATGGTATGTCATTACATAGTCTGACAAATCAAATGCATTTCAAAAAAGAAATAGCCTTAAAAGCAGACATTTATTGCAGACATATAGCTGAGAAGATTCTGGATGAGACCTGAAGCATAATTTTAACCACATTGAAAGATCTCAAGAGTCACTAAAGAGTTTATGCTTACTAAGATTGAGTTTCTCCTTTTTACATGTGTGTTATTTTGACTTCAGTGATAGATACAAATGGATTGGGGTATATGAGTCAGCCCAACATCATTCTCGATGGAAGGCACTGAGTCTGAAGTTAAATAATTTTATAACTACATATGAATGAGTCACCCTTATAATATTTTCCTTAAAGTTTCTTCAAGAATAAAAACTAAGCAGGAAACAGATAAAGATAAAGAAGGATGTGCTTATATTTGGAATTAATTCCTCAAAGTTACTAAAAATAATGCATGTCCTTTGACCACTAGGTCTAAAGAGATCAAAGGAAAAGAAAATGATACTATATATACACAAATATTTAAGGCAATTCCTTTTTTGTGGTGGCAAAGAACTGCAAACTAAATGGGCACCCAACATGGAATGGTACCAACCATGGGAGTGGTTAAACAAACTGTAGAGTATGATTTTAATGAAATATTATTGTGCTATAAGAAATGAAGAAAAAGACCTGGGAGAAATTGTATAGGTAGATTTTGAAGAACTTACATTATAGTATCATTTTTTTAAGGTTTTTTTTGGCAAGGCAAATGGGGTTAAGTGGCTTTCCCAAGGCCACACAGCTAGGTAATTATTAAGTGTCTGAAGCTGGATTTGAATCCAGGTACTCCTGACTCCAGGGCTGGTGCTTTATCCACTGCGCCACCTAGCTGCCCCTATAGTATCAATATTGCAAAAATGAATAATTGTGAAAAGTATGAGAATAAAGAGCTCTAACTTAATAATCAGAACACTGCTCTTAGTAGACTTGATCTTCTAACATCTATCTGAGAGATGATACAGGAAAACACAATATAAATTGTTTTTACTGTCTAGTTAATACTTCAGTGGATATATGATCTCACTGAAATGGGTATTCCCTCCATTGGTGTTCATTACAACCTTTTGGTCATTTTATAAAGTCTTGATGGAGTATCAGTCTAATGTGCTACAGACTTTCTTCTTGATCTTCATTAAAATTTGCGTTTATACCAGGGGAGTATTCTGACTGTACATCCTTTATCCCTTGCTATTGACAAATTACTTGGTCATTTCCTTTCTTTGATCCTACATTTCTCTTCTTGTACATAGACTGTTATTGGAAATATGTTATTGATCACCATACATGTCTCTGATGCTCCTTGAAATACTTTCCACTTTGATTCATCACAAATCATGGTGTCCTAGGATTTACAAATATACAGTTTTGCTGGGAGAACATTCATATCAATGTGAACTTTTGTGACAGGGAGCATCTTGATATTGTTAAAAACATCACCCAATTTCCTAAATTCAATGCATTCTACTTTCTTTCTTCTCTTCAGTTTAGGACTAACTCATTTGAGCATCCATAGTATCTATCTCAAATAAATGTACTAATATTTTATTACAATTGATTGGCCTTCCAACTGTATAGCATGATCCTTAATTGACATTTTTCTTGAAGTCTTTTGTTTTTACCTCAATTGTATTTTTTATTCTTTTCTTCCTCCACTCAGAAGCCTATCCTTTATATAATAAATGAAAAGGAGAAAAAACAATTAAAGTAGCATCAACAAAATATGATAATATTTGCAAGATTTCTCATTCATAATCTGTCACTGCTGCAGAAGACAGAGGTGTATAACTCCTCTTTGAGGCCAAGCTTAGTCATTGTTTTTGCTTTCTTTTTTCCATTTACATTTTTGATGAGTATATTGTGTTTTTGGTTCTGTTTATTTTACTTTGTATTAGTATATATAAAGCTTCCCATGTTTTTCTGTGTTAATAATATTAATATTATCCATTAATTTAATATTAATGATTTCTTAAAGTATAGTAATAACTCATTATGTTCAATTTTCACAATATATTTTTCCATTCACCAATGGAAATAATTTTGTTTTCATTTCTTTGTTACTGTAAATATTTGGTTGTATGAGACTTAAAAGTGACCTCTTTGGGTTATGTGCCTAGCAGTGGGATTTCTTGCTTAAAGAGTTCGAACTTTTTATTTACTTTCTTAGAAGAACTCTAAGGTATTTTGCAGAATGGTTTGATGAATTTGCATTTTTATTAATTTTTCTTCTATGTACTGTTTCACTAACTTCTAATGAGTATTCATAGATCTCTTTGAGGAAGCCTTGTAATGTTCTAGGGTTTTATGTAACAATCATTGTTTACCTCCCTCAAATCAGCCCTTTTCCCCAATTTCTCTATTTCTGTTGTCAATAAGCTAGTCAGGGTCAGATCTAGGATTTGAATCCATACCTTTTGACTTAATGTTAAGTATGATGATTATTGGTTTGCTATAGAGAGGCAACAGATGTCTGTAAAATCCAGTTTTTTTCTGAAATAAGTGAAAACATTTTAATGAGTTTTACGTTTTTGTATTTTTGAAAAATATAGCTTCTCTTTTTATTTCTCTGCCTCTCTGTCCCTGTCTCTTTCCCTATCCCTCTGGCAATTGGAGTTAAGTGACTTGCCCAGAATCACATAGCTAATAAATGTCTGAGGTTAGATTTGAACTCAGGTCTTTCTCATTTCAGGACCAGTGCTCTATCCAGTCCTTCAAGCTGCTCCTAATTTCTTCTTTCTTTCTTTCTTTCTTTCTTTCTTTCTTTCTTTCTTTCTTTCTTTCTTTCTTTCTTTCTTTCTTTCTTTCTTTCTTTCTTTCTTCCTTCCTTCCTTCCTTCCTTCCTTTCTTTTCTTCTTTCTTTCTTTCTCTTTCTTTTCTTTCTTTTCTTCTCTTCTCTTCTCTTCCTCTTCTCTTCTCTTCTCTTCTCTTCCCTTCCCTTCCCTTCCCTTCCCTTCCCTTCCCTGCCCTGCCCTGCCCTGCCCTGCCCTGCCCTGCCCTGCCCTGGCCCTGCCCTGCCCTGCCCTGCCCTGCCTGCCCTGCCCTGCCCTGCCCTGCCCTGCCCTGCCCTGCCCTGCCCTGCCCTGCCCTGCCCTGCCCTGCCCTGCCCTGCCCTGCCCTGCCCTGCCCTGCCCTGCCCTGCCCTGCCCTGCCCTGCCCTGCCCTGCCCTGCCCTGCCCTGCCCTGCCCTGCCCTGCCCTGCCCTGCCCTGCCCTGCCCTGCCCTGCCCTGCCCTGCCCTGCCCTGCCCCTGCCCTGCCCTGCCCTGCCCTGCCCTGCCCTGCCCTGCCCTGCCCTGCCCTGCCCTGCCCTGCCCTGCCCTGCCCTGCCCTGCCCTGCCCTGCCCTGCCCCTGCCCCTGCCCTGCCCTGCCCTGCCCTGCCCTGCCCTGCCCTGCCCTGCCCTGCCCTGCCCTGCCCTGCCCTGCCCTGCCCTGCCCTGCCCTGCCCCTGCCCTGGCCCTGCCCTGCCCTGCCCTGCCCTGCCCTGCCCTGCCCTGCCCTGCCCTGCCCTGCCCTGCCCTGCCCTGCCCTGCCCTGCCCTGCCCTGCCCTGCCCTGCCCTGCCCTGCCCTGCCCTGCCCTGCCCTGCCCTGCCCTGCCCCTGCCCTGCCCTGCCCTGCCCTGCCCTGCCCTGCCCTGCCCTGCCCTGCCCTGCCCTGCCCTGCCCTGCCCTGCCCTGCCCTGCCCTGCCCTGCCCTGCCCCTGCCCTGCCCTGCCCTGCCCTGCCCTGCCCTGCCCTGCCCTGCCCTGCCCTGCCCTGCCCTGCCCTGCCCTGCCCTGCCCTGCCCTGCCCTGCCCTGCCCTGCCCTGCCCTGCCCTGCCCTGCCCTGCCCTGCCCTGCCCTGCCCTGCCCTGCCCTGCCCTGCCCTGCCCTGCCCTGCCCTGCCCTGCCCTGCCCTGCCCTGCCCTGCCCTGCCCTGCCCTGCCCTGCCCTGCCCTGCCCTGCCCTGCCCTGCCCTGCCCTGCCCTGCCCTGCCCTGCCCTGCCCTGCCCTGCCCTGCCCTGCCCTGCCCTGCCCTGCCCTGCCCTGCCCTGCCCTGCCCTGCCCCTGCCCTGCCCTGCCCTGCCCTGCCCTGCCCTGCCCTGCCCTGCCCTGCCCTGCCCTGCCCTTCCCTGCCCTTCCCTTCCCTTCCCCTTCCCTTCCCTTCCCTTCCCTTCCCTTCCCTTCCCTTCCCTTCCCTTCCCTTCCCTTCCCTTCCCTTCCCTTCCCTTCCCTTCCCTTCCCTTCCCTTCCCTTCCCTTCCCTTCCCTTCCCTTCCCTTCCCTTCCCTTCCCTTCCCTTCCCTTCCCTTCCCTTCCCTTCCCTTCCCTTCCCTTCCCTTCCCTTCCCTTCCCTTCCCTTCCCTTCCCTTCCCTTCCCTTCCCTTCCCTTCCCTTCCCTTCCCTTCCCTTCCCTTCCCTTCCCTTCCCTTCCCTTCCCTTCCCTTCCCTTCCCTTCCCTTCCCTTCCCTTCCCTTCCCTTCCCTTCCCTTCCCTTCCCTTCCCTTCCCTTCCCTTCCCTTCCCTTCCCTTCCCTTCCCTTCCCTTCCCTTCCCTTCCCTTCCCTTCCCTTCCCTTCCCTTCCCTTCCCTTCCCTTCCCTTCCCTTCCCTTCCCTTCCCTTCCCTTCCCTTCCCTTCCCTTCCCTTCTCTTCTCTTCTCTTCTCTTCTCTTCTCTTCTCTCTTTCTCTCTTCTTATTTTTGTAAGGCAATGGGGTTAATTTATTTGCCTAAGGTCAAATAGCTAAATAGGAATTAAGTGACTGAGGTTGGATTTGAATTCAGGTCCTCCTGCATCCAGGGCAGGTACTCTATCCACTGTGCCACCTAAATGCCCTCTTTTTTATATTTTATTGATTTGTTTTTCTAACTACATGCAGTGGTAGTTTTTATCAATCTTTTTTTGCAAGATTTTGAATTTTACATTTTTCTTCCTCCCTCCCTTCCTTCTCCCCTCCCCCTTACAGAAAGCAATCTGATATAGGCTTTACATTTTTTTTTTTAGATTTTTGCAAGGCAAATGGGGTTAAATGGCTTGCCCAAGGTCACACAGCTAGGTAATTATTAAGTGTCTGAGACTGGATTTGAACTCAGGTACTCCTGACTCCAGGGCCGGTGCTTTATCCACTGTGCCACCTAGCCTCCCGGGCTTTACATTTTTTAACCATTGATAAACAATAGATCTTTATTGATAATATTGTGAGAGAAGAATCAAATCCAAATGGAAGAAAGAAGACAGTGAGAAAAAATGACATTAATACATAAGACAACTTTAAAAAATTAAAGATAATAACTTTTGATTTTTCATTTAAACTCTCCAGTTCCTTTTCTGGATGTAGATGGTATTGTCCAACATAAGTATTTTAAAGTTGTCTTTGATTATTGTACTGCTGAAACGAACAAGTCCATCATGGCTGATCATCACCCCATCTTGTTGTTGATGTATATAATGTTCTTCTGGTTCTGTTCATTTCACTTGGCATCAATTCATGTCAGTCTTTTTTGGCTTTTCTGAAATCCCATCCCTCATGATTTCATATAGAACAACAGTGTTCTATCATGTACATGTGATAGTTTTTAGTTTTAACAATAACTATGGCTATATTACAGTGAGTTTTTCATTTTTTAAGAGACATTAAATATCCATGTTAACAACACTTAAAACTAAAGACCTTTCTTTTCAGAATGATGATGGGTCATGCTGTTTTTTTTTTTAAAGCAACTTCATAAGCAACTGGAATAACAATGACTAACATTTATTTTACTTTAAGGTTTACAAAACATTTTAAGTACTTAATTTCATTTGATTATCACTATAGACCTATGGGACTGACCTCACAGTTATTATTATCTTCTTTTACCATGTGAGGAAACTGATATGAAGAAGTTTCAAAGATGAAATTCAAACCTAGATTTCTGTTGATTCCATTGACATTACTGGCATTTCTGCCTTTATATTATTTTATCTTCTAGTGGTAGTGGTAGTAGCAGTGGTAGTGACCGTGGCAGTGGTGGTTCATATTGTGGTTAATTGAAAACTGATCAGAAAAATTTTCTGCTTAAATTTTTGTTTGAAGTATTTGTATAGCAATATTTCTTTTTTTCATATGGTCATATATTTGACAGCCTGTGTATCTATGAACAACCAAAACTGATGTCACAGTTTCTACATAATTTGCTCAGAGTAGCAAAGAAATAAGATTTTACTTTCTCAACCAAACCAAGTTGTCCTAATTGAGATTTGGAAGGGATGGAATGAGTCCAAGTGATGACCATGTCCACCTCACTTCATTCCATTCTGTTTATACCCTCTGCCTCATTGAAAGTCAGGATTCTGAGGTGAAGAGGAAGGGAGCAGCAGACTAGAATATGACTTTAAATGTATGTGCCTTATTCAAAAGAGATGGGATAGCTAAAGAGGATGTGAGGGAATGGTGAGAGTAGTTTTTATATATCAAGTTGACAGACTAATGAAAAGAAATCCAGGAACTGCAGAGGAGAAGCCTAGTGATACATAATCAGTGGTGGAAGAAACACAATATTATAGGCCACTCAGAGAGAAAAAGGAGATAGATGAGGAGTTTGGCAACTAGGTCGCAAGTCTAGAACAGAGGTGTGGTAAAGAAGCTTTAGGGGGTCTTCAATTATTTAGACATCTGTTGAAGTACATACTCTCTCTGACAGTGGCAGAGAAACATAATTTCTTAGCCATAAGAATTGCCATGTTAGTAATCTCTTCCTTCAAAATGAGGAATTGTCAAGTGGAAGTTCTATTCTGAACCTAATTCCCACTAATAGGCAGGAACTGGTTGTTGGCATGAAAATGATGAGAACCTTGCAGAGAAGGAGGGGCCAGACAAGGAAAGAAAAACTGGGTACAGGCTGATATGCTTTCTAGATTGTGAGGATAGCATGTTTCCAGGAGTTCAGAGGAAGGTTGGGTAAGAAAACATAGCCTAAAATTCTTCAGAGGAAATTAGTCCAGGAAGGATAGGAAGCTCTTGAGAATAAAATTCCTAAAATTAAAAATAAATTCTGATAACACAGAGAAACAATTTAGATGAGAAAAAAATGGCAGTTTACCTGGATGTGGATGCTTAAAGAATATACTAAACAACTTAGATTAAAAAATGGATGTGAGGGGGAAGGAAACCTGGTCAGATAACAGGATGAATACCACAGCATGGCAGGACCAGACACGAAGTTCCCCTGTGGGCCTCAGGGAAACATCAGTGCAATGCCAAGTAAATAGAGAGGTCCTGTAGCTCCAGACACAACAAGCTTGCAACAGTACCCTTCCACTTTGGGAGAAGAGATCAAATTTAAAAGAAAGGAAAAAAGGCCAAAAAAGATGAGCAAAAACAACTGAAGAATTTTGCCATAGAAGATGAAGGTATAAACTCAGATGAGGGTAACAATGTCAAAACACCCATGGGCAAAGCACCAAACTAAAACAGAAAGTGATCTCAAGCCCAGAAAAAAAGACAGAGAACTCAAAAAAAGGAGTTTAAAAATCATATTTGACATAAAGAAAAATGGAGAAAAGAAATGAGTCAGGCAAGAGAATTATGAAGAGTCAACAACTTGGAAAAAGAAAACAATTACTTCAAAAGTAGAATTGGCCAAATGGAAAAGGAAATAAAAAAAAAACAAGCAAAGAAAACAACACCTTAAAAAGTATAATTGGTCAAATAGAAAAAGGAATTATAAAAATCAACCGAGGAAAACAACTGCTTAGAAGTTAGAATTAGTCTAGTGGAAGCAAATGACTCTATGAGACATCAAGAATCACTCAAATAAATTCAGAAGAAGGAAACACCCCCCCCCCCCGAAGAAAATATAAAATAATTTATTGGAAAAACAAATAATCTGGAAACTAGATCCAAGAAAGACAGTGTCAGAATCATTGGACTACTTGAAAGCCATAATCAAAGGAAAGTTCTGGACAACATCTTTCAAGACATTTTTAAGGAAAACTGCCTTGATATCCTGGAACCAGTGGGCAAAATAGACATTGAAAGAATCTGCTGATCACATAAGGAAAGAGGTTCCCAGATAGGAGCTCCAAGGAAGATTATAGCCAATTTTCAAAACTATCAGGTCAAGGAAAATTATACTTAATGTGTCAGAAAAAAACATTTCAAATATCAGGCAGTCACAATCAGGATTACATAGGACCTAGCAATTGCAACATAAAAGGATCAGAGATCATGAAGCATGATATTACAGAAGACATAGGAATTAGGTCTACAAAAAAGAACCACCTGTCCAAAAATATTAAGCATAATTCTTCAAGGGAAAAATGCTCATTCAATGAAATAAAAGGATTTTAAACTTTCATAAGGAAAAGACCAGAATTGAAAAAAAAATTAATCTCAAAGAGAATCCTAAAAAGGTAAAAAAAACACAAAAGGATTCAATGGAACTGAAGTGTTTACATCCCTACATGGGAAAATAATACTTTTACTTTTTTTATGAGGACTATTATAAACATTTTGTTTAAAGACAAAGTAAAAAAAAGGTGCACAAATACAGATTACAATATATTTGAGAATTTCATATGAAAGAAAATATATAAACTGCTGAATGAGTATAGTACCTAGAGTCCAGTCTTCACACAAAAAATTGAGGTCACTCCACAAACAAATCATGCTCTTGAAAAAATAAATCCTGTTTCCAAGAAACCTAAAATTCCAACTACTTTGACTGTCCAATGCCTGATTTCCCTGATGAATAATTTTGAGATAGTTGGTACACCAAACATTTAAAAGAATTGGCATGGAATTAAAATAGTGGAAAAATGAGAATAAGTGAGACTTATAATTCTTAAATATTATACTACTAATAGTGAAACTAGGAAAAATATACATAGCAAGTATGGGTGTAAGGTAATTGAAAAGAATAGCATAAAAGTAAGGAATGAGAAAGAGAAGTACATTGGATATAGAAGGAAGGAAGAAGTAGAATGGGACAAAATATTGCTCATTAAGAGGCATGAAAAACCTATTCCAGTGGAGGGAAAGATGGGAGGGTGAGCAATAGCATTATTTGAACCTCAATTAAATATAGTAATATATCTTATCATATAGGAAAACAGGAGGAGAGGAGATTAAGTAAAGGGAGGGGGTGACTGACAGAAGAGACTGTGGATCAGTGTAGGCTGAAGACAGAAATAAAACTCTGGTGAGGAGAGAAAGGATGAAGGGAGAGAGAGGACAAACAAGAGGAAGAATGGGATGGAGGGAAATAGACAGTAATCATAACTGTGAATGTGAATGGGATGAACTTTCCCATAAAATGGAAGAGAATATCAGAGTGGATTAAAAGCCAAAATCTTACAATATGTTATTTACAAGATACACACTTGAAGCAGATATATACATAGAATAAAGGTAAGGGACTGGTGCAGAATTTCCTATGCTTTAGCTGAAGTAAAAACAAAACAAAACAAAACAGGGGTAGCAATCCTGATCTGAGGCAAAGCAAAAGCAAAAATAGAACTAACTAAAAGAGATAAGGAAGGAAACTATATATTTCTAAAAGATATTACAATAAAATAATATCACTACTAAACATTTACACTGAGTGGAATAGCATCCATGTTCTTCAAGGAAAAGTTAAATGAGTTGCTGGAAGAATTAGATAGCAGACCTATACTAGTGGGGAACTTGCCCTCTCAGAACTTGATAAATCCAAACAAAATTAAACAAGAAAGAAACTAAGAGAACATTAGTAAAGTTGGATTAATGGGAACAGAAAGGAATATGTAGGTACAGTACATTGTACCTACCCCAAAATTGACCTTGTGTTGGGGTATAAATACTTGAAAATCAAATTTAGAAAGGGCAGTGTAAAGATAGATTAAAATTAATTGGCAATTTAATTCTAAAGAATAATCATGTCAAAGAGAAAATCATAGAAGAAATATGATTTTATTAAAGAGAATGACAACAATAAGGTATCCTAAATTTTATGTGATACAGCCAAAGTAGTTCTTAGGGGAAAATTTATTTCTCTAATTTCTTACATCATCATTCTTCTCTTCTCCATAGATTTGATAGGCAGACTATTCCTTGATTTTCTAATTTTCTAAAAGGTCCCCTTTATGTCTGAATCATGTATACATTTTGATCTTATCTTGGTATATGATATATGCTGGTCTATACCTAGTATGTGCATTATTATTTACCAGTTTTTCTCAGCAGTTTTTGTCAAATAATGAGTTCTTTTTTTTTTTTAGGTTTTTTTTGGCAAGGCAAATGGAGTTAAGTGGCTTGCCCAAGGCCACACAGCTAGGTAATTATTAAGTGTCTGAGACCGGATTTGAACCCAGGTACTCCTGACTCCAAGGCTGGTGCTTTATCCACTACGCCACCTAGCCGCCCTCAAATAGTGAGTTCTTTCCAAAAGCCAGGATCTTTGAGTTAATCAAATACTAGGTACTATGGTCATTTACTACTATGTCTATTCCATTCATCTATCAATCTATTTGATAGTCAGTACCAGATATTCTGCTTTATAACATATTTTGAGATCTGGTATTGCTAGATCCCCCTTTTTTAATTCTTTTATTAATTTCCTTGGTATTCTTTTCCTTTCATTCTTCCCAATGAATTTTCTTGTTTTTTTTTCCTAGTTATATAAAGTAATTTTTTGGTAGTTTGACTGGTATGGCACTTGAGGTAAATTAACAGGTATAATTGTCATTTTTTTTTTAAATATCAGACTCAGTCTAACCATGAGCAATTGGCATTTTTCTAATTATTTAAAATTGACTATTTTTATGATAAGTGTTTTGTAATTGTGTTCATATGGTTCCTGGGTTTGGCTTGGTAGGTAGACTCCCAATCTATGGTTATTTAAAATGGACTTTCTCTTTCTATCTCTTGCTACTAGACTTTGTTGGTCATTTAAAAAAATACTGACAATTTATGTGGGTTTGCCTTATATATCCTGCAACTATTCTCAAGTTGTTAATTATTTCAAGTCATTTTAAATTTCTTTTCTTGGATTCTCTAAGTAAAGCATGATGTTTTCAGTTATGTTACCAAATGCCTACACAGAGGATGAACATGTTTCAAGGTCAGCTACTGCACTGTTGGCAAATTTTTCAGCTTTAAAAGGCTACAAGCCAGGACCAAAGTGAAGAGAGTGTTGATGCATGATCTTCTGTTTTCAGATGATTGTGCATTCAATGCAGTTTCTGAAGTTGAGATGCAACAAAACATGGATCATTTCTCTGCTGCTTATGCTAATTTTAATCTAACAATTTACACCAAGAAAATACAGGTGCTCCATCAGCCAGTACCACACCATCCATACGTGGAACCATCAATTATAGCAAATGGAGGAGTTTTGTGTACTGTGGACAAGATCATTTATTTTGGCATTGTCCTTTCCAGGGTGGTACACATTGACAATGAGGTTGACACATGCATTGCCATTGGGACATTAATACATTTTTGGTGGAGTTGTAAACTAATCTAACCATTTGGACAGTAACTTGAAACTGTGACCAAAGGATAAACAAATTAGGAATATCCTTTAATCCAACAATATCACTATTGCATGCCAAATAAATCATAAAAAGAGGAGGGGATGGATCTATATGTGAAAAATATTTATAGCAGCCCTTTTCATGATGGCAAACTATTGGAAGTTGAGGGGATGGCTATCAATTGGGGAATGGCTGAACAAGCTATGGTATACGAATGTAGTGGAATACTATTGTGCAATAAGACATGATGAATAGGTAGATTTCAGAAAAACCTTGAAAGATTTATATGAACTAGTGCAAAATGAAATGAGCACAACCAGAACATCATGTATAGTATCAGTAACATTATGTGATGATAAACTAAGAATGACCTAGTTCTTAGCCACATAATATTTCAAGACAAGTACAAAGGACTCATGAAGGAAAATGACATCCACATCCAGATAAAGAACTGGTGGACTCTGAATGTAGATTGAAGCATGGTTTTTCATTTCATCTTTTGTGTTTTCTTTTTGATCTGTTTCTTCTTTCACAATTGTGTATAGTATGGAAATATGTTTTATGTGATAGAACATATATAAACTTAATCAAATTGACTACCATTTTAGGAAGAGGGAAGGGAGAAAAAATTGGGACTCAAAATCTTGAAAAAAATGAATGATAAAAATTATCTTGACATGAAATTGGGAAAATACTGTTAGAAGATAGAATGCAATAGTGATAATGGGTGACAGAGAAAGTATAACTGATCAATCCTTCCTTTGTTTATATTTTTTTCTATTAATGAGACTTAAATTTGGATTGAAAAGGGTAGAATAAAAATACCTAATAGCAAATAAACTTTCATCTGATGTACTTGTTGAAATCCTTTTCTTCTTTTAAGCTTAAGTGTCACCTCTACTATAAAGTCTTTTCCAATTTCCTCTGGGGAAAATGAACTGTTCTTCAAATTCACATAATCACTTTATTATTACTTTGATTGGTATTATATCACTTGTATTATATATAACTCTGTAAATGTTATAACCTCCTTTTCCATACCCTTTTCCTGTATGCATTGAGTTTCTTGAGGTCATGGACTGTACTAGTTTTCAGTTTTCTATCTCTGACACTTGGTTTAGTAGCCTACAATAGACAGGCATTTATTAAATATTTGTTCATTTGTGTTTCTTTGCTAACTAGAATGTTAACTCCAGAATAGCAGGGACCTTGTTCTGCTCCATAGGGCTCAGCTCAGTACTGTTCATGTAAAATAGATATTCAATAAATATCTATTGGTGAAATTAAAATGGAAAGGATTCTATTTTGTAAGGTTAAAGCATTAAAAGCATGTTCATATGACAGTGCTAGTTTTAATAATAGTGCTATCTAGAAGATAAAAGATGTGCTTAATTTTATCAGAAAGAATATTCCCCTACCAATGCTGATTGCTACATTTCCTCATTATCCTTCTCCATTCCTTTATAGATAGCTTTATGAATTGTTGTGAACCCAAACAATTCATTGCTTGTCATCAAGTCTTTTGGTGAGGACCCTCTCTGAACTTAGCTCTGCTGATTCTTGAGTGTAGGTATAAGTCCATTGCTGGCTTGTATTCAGAGACTTTTCATCTTAGTTTTTATTAATTTTTATTTAAAAACTACTCTGTTGTTATGTATTTGAGAAAAATGAGATGAGAGGAGGATTTAGTGGGTAAGACAGAAATATATGGTTTCTAAATACTTTATTTGGGATACTTATACAGTTGACCACCCTGCCTTCAAAGAATAACTTTTTCTTTAAGAGATAATTGAATTAGGAGATTTGTTCACAAGTACATTGTGTCAGCAATTATAGTTGATGAGGTGGTCACTTGTTTTCAAATTGTTTCAAATTATTTCCAATAATTAATTTTTAACATGGTTGAATTTGGTAAATGCAAGGAGGTGAAAGGTGTGATTCAATATGATTTATACTTTCATCAGAATTCCAGATATACTTAATATCTAACTTCAGATCACATTGTAAATAGAAATATAAACTGGAAAAAAGAAGTGAAATTTTTCTTCACCTATTCTTTTATTAACTTTATATTTTGCAGGAAGACGCTCATGGGGCATAAATTGCCAATCAGTAATTCATACTTTGGTTCTGTCTCTGTTCTGTGTATGTGATCTGAAATAAAACAAGTTATGAATTATTCACACTTTAAATGTTTTTAAGATTTGGTTTATATGAATATGGAAGATGTGAGAAGAGCTCTAATTTTTCATTAGTTAAATTATTGTCCTGCCACATCATATTACAGAGGGAATCTTAGTTTAGATATTTCTACAATGAACAGTAAACTAATGTGAATAGGAAAAGAGCTAGCATTGTTGATTTGCTTATATGAGATAATCTCACCTTGTTAGGTGGTTGGTAGTGACTCTTTGTGCTTTATGCATTAAAAATGGAAGATGGAAGTGCCCTCCAAGAAATGGTTGTAGAGCTATTAAAAGTCATATGAAAGGGGCGGCTAGGTGGCATAGTGGATAAAGCACTGGCCTTGGAGTCAGGAGTACCTGGGTTCAAATCTGGTCTCAGACACTTAATAATTACCTAGCTGTGTGGCCTTGGGCAAGCCACTTAACCCCATTTGCCTTGCAAAAACCTAAAAAAAAAAAGAAGTCATATGAAGATGATGACAGACTGGGGTGGAAAAAAAAACCTCTCCAAAAAAATTGAAGAAGGCATTGTAATTATACAAAAAGATTGGAGCACTGGCAGAATACTGAGCACATCCCACATAAGGAGACTTGTCTTTTTGATCCCAGAGGACAGATTAGTACCTAGAAATTGTAGAGGCAAATTTAGGCTTGAAAGTAAGGAAAATTTTTTTAATCAATCAAATGATGAGTTATCTTTGTAATAGTGGGTTCCTGTTCTCTGGAGATCTTCAAACATGGAATGGATGATCACTTGTCAGATATTTTGTAGGAGGAATTCCTTTCTATGTATGGTGAGTGAGATGGTCTTTGAAGTCTCTTACAACTCTTAAATTATGTGATTCATTATTGAATCATAAAATCCCCAAATCTTTTCTTGTGTACAACTGTTATGACTCTAAGAATGTACTTGATTTGTACACTAAATGCAAGAATTCACATTTTATCCTTAGAAAATTAAATTTTATATTATATCTAGGCTCAAAAACATCTAGTAATAGAGTGCTCTTTTCATATCTTAATTCCAGTTTTCCCCTCTTCTTCCTTTTTTAGGTACTATGACAACTTTACCTCTTGCACAGAACTTGAAACCAACATTGTGGGGTGCTTTTGGCCCAACCCTCTAACAGAGGGCTTCATCACAGGAGTTCACAAACAATTCTTCTCAAATTGTACATCGGACAAAGTGCACTGGGAAGATCCACCAGATGAAATTCTCATTCCCCTGATTCTGATTCCTGTCCTGTTGACAGTGGGGATGGCGAGCTTGGTGGTGTGGTGCAGTAAACGGAATGATGTTTTGGTGTAGCCTGCATTTTCCTCTTTTGAATTTCCCTGTTTTCGTTTTTTTTTTAAACAAAGTAAAACAAAACAAAAACAAAGCAGTGGAAATCATACACCAGGAACCATTGGTCTATGACTGCTTTAGTCGAAATAGCTCCAATCCAGAGGAAATCTTTCTGAGTTTGAAAAGCCTGATGAAAAGCTGTCATTTTGGAGTTTGGTGTGTGTATTGAAACATATTCATTTTTAATGAGGCAAAGAAACTCAGTTTCTTTAGATTTCTAACTCTATC
Source organism: Macrotis lagotis (assembly GCF_037893015.1). NCBI lineage: Eukaryota > Metazoa > Chordata > Mammalia > Peramelemorphia > Peramelidae > Macrotis > Macrotis lagotis. The sequence continues at coordinate 112,134,903 of NC_133665.1, forward strand.
AGGAGCAAAATGGAAATTTCTAAAGAGGAACTGACAGTATGGACTGTTGAATGCAGAAAAATAAGAAGCTATCTGGTTCATTGAGAGCTAAATTTATTCATCGTGTCTATCTAACCATTCATCTCACAAATAGCTATAATAAAATTTGAGTCACTTGTCTTTGAATTGGTAGAGCATTTAATGTTGTGAGCTTGACACCAAAGGTCTTCCACTAATGGATTTCACAGAAGGCTCTCTCAGTTCTTTTATTTGTAACAAAAGGAAGAAAATATAACCAAAGATGGGTACTGCTCTTTTGAAGACAACAATTTAAATAGCCACAACCTTTAAGGAGAAAGGACCTACCACATGAAGGGATGATAGCAGAAATGCTTTATAGGAATGGACTTCTTGCCTTGAGGACTTAGAACTGACTTCAAGAGGATGCAGACCCCTTTCTCACAATGAGGAAAGAACAAAAGGAAATGAACTGCCTTAATTTATCAAATAGTAATGAAGGAACTGCACATACATCAGATTCCTTCATTTATGTTTTAATTATTGGTGTCACTTTTATGAAAATATGAGTACTGACTGATTTCTTCCCATGCCTTTTTTCTGCTCCCAAAGGGATTGTGTGTACACAATGTTCTATAAATAATAGAATACCCAGGCTGCAGAGATGCCTTTGAAATGTTAACTGTCAGAAACTTTCTTTCTTTTTAGATAATTAATTAAGGACAGGCATCAGGAATGAAAGAAAAAAAGCCAAGAAGAAACTTCTAGTAGTTAGCTCTTCCAGCAAAGAGGGAGAAACCCATTTCCTCATGTTGCCATAAAAATGAGGATACCATGTTTGCTGGACAATTGATTTCCCTGTTCCTTTTGTGAGTCCCTTTTCTGTCACTTCCCAATTGTCTTCTAAATATTCCATATTGAGTGGGTAGTCCAGCTTTCACCCTTCAAATGTATTTTACTGATTCCTAGGGACTTTTTATTCTTTAGGGAACAAAAATTTGTGTTTTTGCCAACTGTGTGTATAATTCCTACATGTAAGATGTATTTATGGGTTTGAAATATTGAGTAGTCCTTTGTTTTTAAAAAGTCTGTAAGTAAATGTGTATATTTGTTGTGTAATTTTTGACTTCTTTGTCTTCTTTCACATTGCTCCAGTAAACAGCAAATATTTTCACTAATCCTGAAACAATAGACACTGTTATTTATTGGCTGTTGTTCTGATAATCATATTTATATTTATTTCCTCCACAAATTAGATATGCAGATTAGATTGTTCTTTCTTCTTATTGATTTGATTTCAGATGCAATAGTGATTTTCTTTTGTAGCAGTCCAAGTTTTCTATTCCTTGAAAGTGATCCAGGAGTCAGATTTTGGTTTTTTAGAGACCAAAGAGAAGTATTTTTGTGAGTGTTCTTTATGATACCACACCAGTGAATTCTTCTACATTGTGATGTTTTAGAAACCATAAATTGATAAATAACCTTGTTAAATGAATTGGAAGAATAGTTTTCTCAAAAATATCCCCATCACTGAGAGCATCATATGATTAACCTATCCCTGGTGTCTGTATGTGACTCTGAACATTTGTTGGGAAATTAGTCATAGAATCTCAGAATTGGAAAAGATCTCAGAGATTTTCCCAAGTATTTATCTACACAATATTTGAAGACTTTTAGTAATTAGAACAAATCTATTATCACCTAAGGCAGATTATTCAACTTTTGGAAAGCTATGGAGATGATGATTATCATGATAATAGTTGACAACATATGCCAATAAGATTTGCAAAGTGCTTTGCATACATTATTTCATTTGACCCTTAGAGATGAAGAAACTGAGACTTAGATGTGCTTTGCTCATGTTCATATAGCTAGTAAATTTCAGAGGTGGGATTTGAACCCATTTGTATATGTTAGGAATTTTTTTTCTCACATCAATACTAAATCTGACTCCATGCAGCTTCAAATAATTCTACTAGTTCTTCCTTTTGTGGCCAAACAGAAGAAGCCCTACATTCCAACATTATATTTCTCTAAATAGTTTTACTGTTATTCCCCCAAGTTTTCTTTCCTAATATTCCTAGAATTTCCAACTGATCTTCAAATGCTATGGTCTATTTTGCTTCACTGTCATGAATGCTTTCATTTGGATGCATTTTGAGTGATTAAATTATTTCCTAAAATCCACCTAGAATTGAACAAAAAACTTAAATACATTCTGATAACCGCAGTGTATATAAAGGGGCTATTACCTTCTTCATTCAGGACCCAGGATTTTTCTTAATCACACTAATATTTTGGCCATCCTATCACACTGTTGACTCATTTTAATCTTGAAATCTTCTAAAAATCTTCAGCTTTCTTCATTTGAATTATCTAGCTGTGTTGTCCCAATTCTATATTCCTGTAATTAATCTTTTTGAACCCTGGGCAAGTCACTTAATCCTATTTGTTTCAGTTTCCTCATGTGTAAAATAGAGGAAATGGTAAACCATTTCAGTATCTTTGCCAAGAAAATCCCAAATGGGGGTCACAAAGAGTTGGAGAGGATTGAAATGACTCAATAACAACAAATAGTGTTTTATTTGATCACTATTAAATTTCATCTAATTAGATTTAGTCCATTAGTTTAGTCAGTGAAGATATTTTTGAATCTTGACTTTTTAATGTTTATTTAATTTTTCCCAGTTGCAAATAAAAACAATTTTTAGTATTCATCTAAAAAAATTTTAAGTTCCAGATTTTCTCCCTCCCTTCATCCCTTCCCTTTCATTGAAGAGGCAAGCAAATTGATAAGTTCAACATGTGCAGTCATGCAAATCATATTTTCATATTAGTCATATTGTGAAAGAAAACATAGGACAAAAAAGAAAAGTGAAGTTAAAAATATGCTTTCAGATGCATTCAAATTTCATCAGTTCTTTCTTTGGAGGAGGATAGCATTTTTCATCATGAATCCTTCAGAATTGTCTTGGATAATGAATTGCTGAGGATAACTAAGTCATTTATAGTTGACCATTGGACAATATCACTATTACTATGTAAAATGTTCTTCTGATTCTGCTCATTATACCTCTTTTAGGGTATTCATAGATCCAGAGCAAGAAAAGATTTCCCTTTACTTTACAGATAAAGAAATAGACATGCAGGGAGACTAAGTGATTTGTCCAACTGTTAAACAGACAGTAAGGCTGAGAGAGAAGGGATCTGAAGGAAGGAAGGGGAGCAAAGGAGGGAACAATTTAAAGTACTATGTGCCAGCCACTATATTAAGGTCTTCACAAATATGTTATTTGATCCTCACAACAACCCTAGGAGAGAAATGGTTTTATTTCCATTTTGCAGCTAAGAAATTGAGTCAGATAGAAACTGAGTGAAATCTTGATTTTAAAGTGAATGCTGTCTATTGTTATTATTGTCTATAATTCTATGATTCGTAGGTTTGGATTATTAGCAAAAAGGATAAGCATGTTGTCTATGCTTTCATAAATAAATCAACAAATCAATAAGCATTTATTATTCCCTTCCTAAATGTTTGACACTGTACTAGATGTGAGTGTATACAAGACATCAATTAAAAATTTTGAGTAGCCTGGATCAAGGACAAATTCTCACACACAGTCCACTAGAGATACCCACCGAGTGATTTATCAATCATTGCTCTTTGAGTTTGGTTGTTCTGTCAGTTTAGAATCAGTAAAAGTATACTATCATCTAACCTATAATAATAGTATGAAAATGTTTGTCATATATATATATATATATATATATATATATATATATATATATATCTATATATATTGCTGGAATTAAGACCTCCCATATCTAGATCATTCTTTTGATGGTCCAGTTTAACAACATTATTAAAGAAAGAAGTTAAATTAGTTTGGCACATCTTTTTTTAATGAAGTCTTTTTTGTTTTATCAATCACTACTCCCTTTTCTCAATATTCATAAATTATCCCTCTAATAATTTATGCCAATATTTGTTCAGGAATCAAATTTAAGCTCATCAGTTTATAATCTATCTCTACCTGCTTTCCTTTTATGAAAATGGGGTCATTTGCCCAGCTTAAGTCCTATAGTACTTCTCCCAATCTTCACAGGTTTTCAAACATCATTGATACAGCTTATTATTCACATTTGCTAGTTCTTTCAGAACTTCATGATGCACTTTGTCCTGGCTTAGATGATTTGCTTCATTTAAAAAAAATTCTTTTCCAATACATCATCATGGTATGGAGGTGTGACCCTGGGTCCTTAAAGTATATGCCAGTAAAGTCCCAGTTTTGTCATGTCTGACCAAGTTGGAAAGGTTTTGAATATGTTTTTCATTTGGAAATCAGTCTAAGGACAGAAATGTTTATTGGAAGGTTGGTTACTGGTCTTATATTCATCCATGAAGACAATTCAAGTTATAGAGCAGTTGTGTCCAATCCATGACCTGGGCCACAGGTGGCTCTTAAAGTTCATTCATACAGCATTTTTATATTTTATTATTATACTCATGGTAATATGAGTTTCATTATAATTATAAATAATTATGTTACCATTGACAAGTTTTTGTTGGATGATGTGGCTGAGAAGATCTAAAATATTGGTCACTCATGTTATAGAGGTGAGGGAAGACTGATTAATGCAATCACTTATCTTAGAAGTAGTGAAATAGAATATACCTGTAAGTAGCAGTAGTTCTAGCCTTCTTGGATAATAAAAAATGTACACTTATATTACACACATACACACACACACACCCCACACATATAAATGTGCATATACATACACATGCTTACACACACACACACACACACACACACACATATATATACATATATATATATATATGTATAAGTATTTATAATAGCATAGTGGCATGGGAGAACTGTCATAGCCTGTCCTATGGTATCACTGGTCAATATCTAGGTTTGAAGTGGAAATGAATGAAAGCAATGCAAATTCAATTCAGTTCTGATGTGGTTCAAGCAGACTAAGGATAGTACAAGGCAGGTGGAAATGACTTCAAGGCAGGTGGAAATAGCTAGGCTACATGTCAGTACCATGGATAGTTCTGAAGGATCATTTTGGACTTATTCTCTCCCTCTCTCCCTCCTTTCTCTTGTCCCAGAGAGTCTATGGACTTGAATGGGCTAATTTAATGTGAGTCATTTATATTTCAGTATAAATGATTTTCTTTGAAGTTCTATTTTTTTTCATTTAAATGAATTATTCTGAAAAGAATCCATAGGTTTTGGTCTAACTGTCAAGGGAGTCTATGATACAAAAATGATTATGAACTCTTCTTATGGGGTATAAAGAAATAAGAACTTTTATTTGGAGGCAGCTTTGTGACTTTTTGGTTACTTGTGGCCCTTTCTTTTAAAAGTCTCATCTTGTTACACTGAATTCTGTAATGCTAGGGTCTGTCTTCTGTCCTGGACTTGAAACAGATTGGAATGTATGGGTATTATCATACTTTCCTAATGGGTCATAACTTTTAATTTTTCACTTAGTGGAGTTAGCTTTTCCTATGGCTTTCAGATTTAATTTCTTTATAATTTTTCTTTTCTGATGTCTTGAAATCCATTTTTATTGGAATCCCAAGTTTTGTAAACTGATCCCCCCGGGTTTGACACTTAGGAATATGATTGTTCTGTTACAAATTACACAAGTCTAACACAGAATTAGACTGTCCGCAAACATTCATTATGCAACATTTGAATGTTACTAATGTTACTTTTTTTTCAAGTGAGAATTAAGAAACCTATTGATAGCTCTCTCACACCAAAGACAGATTTGTTACTTCTGGTGTTTTACTATAGATATTTTAGAAAGAGAAAAAACCATTTTTATCATTGGTTTTAATATTTTATTTTTCTAATTATGTGTAAAAATAATTAATATTTAAAAAATATTTTATTTATTTTTCCAACTACATGTAAAGATAGTTTTCAATAATCATTTTTTGGTAAGGTTTTGAACCTCACATTTTTCTCCCTCCCTCCCTCCCTTCCATCCCCCCTTGCCCTGACAGATAGCAATCTAATAAAAGTTATACTTTTATAACTGTTAAAATATATATCCATATTAATCATGATTATAATTTATTTTAAAAAATTTTGAGTTCCGAATTCCCTCCCTCCTCTGATTCCCTCTCCTCCAATTGAAGAAGCAATTAATTTTATATAGATTATACACATTCAGTCATGCAAAACATTTTCACTTTAGTAATGTTGTGAAAGAAAACATAGACAATTCTCCCCCAAGAAAAATGAATTAAAAAACAAGTATTCTTTCATTTGAACTGAGATTCTTTCAGTTCTTTCTCAGGACTTAGCATTTTTCATCACAAGTCCTTTGGAATTGTATTGGATCATTGTATTTCTTAGAATAACAAGGTCATTCATAGTTGAGCATCATACAATATTGCTGTTACCATGTACACTATTCTTGTTCTTCTCATTTTACATTACATCAGTTTATAAAATTTGTCTTTCTAGGTTCTTTTAAACCTACCATGCTCAACATTTCTTATAACACAATAGTATTTCATCATGATCATTTACCACAACTAACTGATATATGCTCCCTCACTTTCCAAATCTTTTCCACTGTGAAGAGTTGCTGATGAGTACTTTTGAACATAAAAGTCATTTTCCCTTTTAAAAGTCTCTTTAGTATACAGATCTAATAGTGGTATTGCTAGTTTTAAGGGTATATATGGTTCTATAGACCTTTGGGCATGGTTCAAAATTGCTCTCAAGAATGATTGAATCAGCTCACAACTCCAACAGTGCTTTAGTATCCCAATTTTTCCACATCTCTTCCAACATTTGTCATTTTCCTTTCCTGTCATATTAGCCAATTTGATAGGTGTGAAGTGGCACCTCAGAGTTGTTTTAATTTGCATGTTTTTAATCAATAGGGATTGGAGAGCATTTTCATACAACAATAGATAGCTTTGATTTCTTTGTCTGAAAACTGTTTTCATACTTTGATTATTTGTCATTGGGGAATTATTTCTGTTTTTATAGATCTGACTCAGTTCACTATATTTTTGAGAAATGAAACCTTTCTTAGAGAAATTTGCTGTAATTTTTTCATACTTAAGGATTACTAACTGTATTTCCCCTCCATCTTATTTCTCTCTCTCTCTCTCTCTCTCTCTCTCTCTCTCTCTCTCTCTCTCTCTCTCTCTCTCTCTCTCTCCTCCTTTCATTCATTTTCTCCATCATCTAAAAGTGTTTTGCTTCTGACTACCACTTCACTTAATCTGCCTTCCCTTCTTTCAGTTCCTCTCTTCTCTTATCCTTTTCTCCTTCTCCATTCATCTAAGGTAAGATAGATTTCTAAACCCAACTGGTTGGTTATTTTATTCCTTCTTTGAGCCCCCAAATTCAAATGTTATCCACCAACTCTGCCATCTTCACCTCCTCTGTAAAAGCTCTTCACCATCTCTTTTGTGTGAGATCATTTATCCCATTCTGTCTCTCCTTTCTCCTTTCTCCCAATGCATTCCTCTCTCAATCCTTAATTTTATTTTTTTAGATTATATATATATATATTAGAGGGATCATTACAATCATCCATTTGAGAGAGAAAAATTAAAAAAAAATGAATACATCTTTTTTTTCCAAGGTAATGGGATTAAGTGACTTGTCCAAGGTCACATGGCTAGGCAATCCTTAAGTGTCTGAGGTCAAATTTGAACTCGGGTCCTCCTGACTCCAGGGCCAAAGATCTATCCACTGTGCCACCTAGCTTCCCTCAAATGAATGCATCTTAATTTAAGCAGGAGAATAAACTATTTCTTCATTCAGGTTTTCTTTGGTATCTAGTGTAATGATAAGATATACCTTAAAATATTAACTGTGAGGAAATCAGATTCCTCAAAAGGTCAGAGCAATGTGTTTCTAGAGAAAATATTTTGAGGTCATTATTAGTAGATCATAGAATTTAGAGATTTAAAGGACTTTGAAGTCATCTCTCTCTTAATACCTCCTTTTACAAATGAAGAAAACAGACTTCAACAAGTTGGGTGACATCTTCCATCATCACTGAGGTAAAAGTTAGGATTTGAATACAGACCTTGTAATTCCAAATAGTGGTGAAACAAAAAAAATATGAACAATTAATTTAAAATTTTTAATTCTTTTACACTTAATTAACACAAAGATAAAAATGACATTTTTCTGACCTTAATGATTTTGTTTTACACAGAATGTTTCTTTATAATCACGATAAATAATTATGAACTAGTTTTGGGAGAAAGAATTACAATTGGTGAGAATAGAAGTTGTCATGAAAGGCTTGAAGGAGGAGGTAACACTTTGAAGATGCTTAACTTGAAGTTAAGAATTTTTAGAGATGGAGATCGAGAGAGAATGAATTGTAGGTTTGGGAGATACTGTTGGCATAAAAGCATGGTGAGGGGAGATAAGAGCCAAATTTGAGTGACATCTAGTAGTTTGGTTAGACTGTATACTGTATGAAGAGGAGTTACAGAATACTGTAAAGGCAGACTGAAGTTAGATTAGGAAGGATTTCAATTGTTGGATTTAAAAGTTTGTATTTTGTCATAGAGTCAATAGGGAGTCACTTCAGATTGTTGAGGGGGCATCAGAACTTTGTCCTTGGAATATTAATTTAGCAGTGGATGATGGGATGGGAAGAGAAGAGACTAGAATCAAGGGAATAACTAAGGAAGATATTACAATACTTCAAATAAGAGGTAATGAAGACATCTGAGCAAACAACAAATAATGACAATCATCCAATTTTTATATACTCTATTAGAATTTACAAAAGGCATCACATATTTCATCTCATTTGAACTTCACAATTACTCTGTGAAGTAGTTACTAGCTAGGAGAGTATCTGTATGAACAGGGAGAAGGGGACAGATTGGAATGCAAGACAAGAAGAGACAGAATTGATAAGATGTTTGGCTAATTGGATATTAGTTGGGGTGAGAAGAAGGAATAGTCAAAGGTGATTTGAACTTGGGTGACTTGTAGGAAGGTGGTACCTTCAACAGAAACAGGGAAGTTTAGATGAAATGAGGTTAAGAGGGAATATAATGCATTTTAGAAAAGTTGAATTTGACATGCCAGCATCCAGGTATAGGTGGCTCACAGATACTGTGTGATAAAGGATTGGAATTCAGGAGATATCAGAGTTCTATAGATTCTTAGTTTTCTTAATCAGCCATATAGAGATAATGGAATCTATCAGATTGGATAAGGTCACCAATAAAAAAAATTCAGGGAGAGAAAAAGGGCTCAGGGTATAATATTGGGGGATAGTCAATACAAAGAAATTACAAGATATAAGATTTGAATAAAGAGTAGTGTGATTGAAATCAGAAGTGATGAAGACCTTTTTATCCAATAAAGAAGAGCTAGGTTTTAGAACTCTGGTAGTTCAATAGAAAGGCAATGTTGTATAGTTTTTAGAGGAATTATTTTGGAGAAATGAAGACTTGAGTTCAAAGTCCTGCTTCTGACACATATAGACTGTGAAACCATGGACAAGTCAGGTAAACTTTCAATTATTTTGGAGGGGGTCAGAGTTAAAATGGTGGAGAGAATTGAACATTTCTGCTGAACTCTTCCATCTCAACTCTCTAAACAACTTATAACCCCCCCCCATATTTGAAATTAAATTCTGAGCAGGATTTTAAAAAATCCACAGCTGCTGATGTCAACTCTAATAATCGTTTCTCCATGGAACTGCTATGTTCTACTTCTCTCCTAAATTGCCAATAGGTTTCTTATCACTAAGCTACTACTTTTGATTTCAGATGTCCTAAGTAAAAAATTCCTGAGAACCTTCCACCAACCCACTAAATACCTTTTAATCAGAGGGGAATTTGTGATCTATGGAAAAATCTCAATATTACTAGATGATAATTCAATAAATATTAAGCACGTACTCTGGACACATAGGTGAATATGGATGTGAATATACATAGTAAAAAGAAAAATGAGAAGAGCAAAAACTCTAAAGATCAGGGAGAGGGAATATTAAGGGAATCCACAGAGAAGGTGAAAACTGCATTGATTCTTCAAAGAGAGTAAGGATTCTGAGTTGAAGAGGGAGTTCATCCCTTGTAGCCATGGGCATGATTTAAGTGATTGCATGAAGTTGGGAAATGGAAACCTGAATTTGGATAATGATCCAGTTTGGCTGGAGTATTGAGTTCTTAAAGAGGAGGAATATGAAGTCATAATGGAAATATAAGGGAGAAACAAGTTCTATAGAAAGGCTTTTAAATGTTATGCAAAGGAATTGGAGCTGTTTTATTACTTCTATGTCAAAATACATTAGTTAGCAGAAGAAGGGTGAAGCAAGAATATAGGAAAAGTCAATGTAATTTAATGATACAAATAGGAAACTTGAATTTTAATATTTTTAATTGATATAGTTTGGCATTAAATAGCTTAGATGTCAAGTTTAAGTTTTCAATATCCAAAGAAAATTTTGTAGAAATCTCTTAACATCCAATGGAAATAAATTTAATAGGAATAAACATGGGCTTTTACTTATGCTAAAAATTCAGCTACATAAAGACAAGATGGAGAGGTGTGATAAAACAATATGTCTGAAAAAGATCTGGGGATTTTAGTTACTTGTAAGCCCACTATAAATCTGCGATTTCACTATGTAATACAGTGGTCAGAAAAAACAGTATAATGAAAAAAAAATCTGGAATTATAATTTCATTGGTAAAAAACTTCTGGGAGTAAAAACTTCCTGAACTGATGCTGATTATCAACTCATTATGATTTGTTATCTTAGAAAATTACCTGGGCTGCTAAGAGGATTGTTCAATTTATCTTATCATTAGGTGAATTAAGATATGCTATAGGTCAAATCACCTTCTCTGAAGTATAATTGCATGCAGTCACCACTTAACATGATTATCCCATTTGTGAAATTTCAAACTTTTGTCTGATATAAGCATTTTAGGGGGTCCCAATATAATTATAGAAATTAACTAGGGAGATCATATTATATAATTACTGTATAGAGATATAATATTAATACTATTAAATGCCAATCTGAGGTTCTATTCCTCACTTTATCTTATGTGTAATTCTATATGTCTGAGACATATTGAATGGAAGAGACTTGTGAACATTTGGTTCAACCACAACCCTACAGGAAAAATCACTTCTATACCCCCAAATAACCTTTATTTGATGACCTCTGGTGATGGGAAATTTATTGTGTCCTAAAAGATGCTGATTCTATTTTTGAAAAGCTCTCATTGGCAATCTCTTTCATCTTCATTGGTTAAACTCTTGTTCTTTGAAGCAGTTTGATCCTTATCCCTTAGGTCAATTCCCTAAATTACTTGAAGACAGTAATAACATGTTTCACTAAGTCTTCTGCTCCAGATAAAACATCCTAGTTCCTTCTTCCAATTCTTGAGTGGAAGGATCTTCAGTGTTTTTTTCCCATTGAGGTCACTTTCCTAGGCAGTTTAACAGCTATGTCTTTCATCGATGTCTTTTCATGGATAGTATCTAGAAATGCATACTATTGAGACCATCACTTTCTCCATTCCAGACAATGTGATTTTCTTAATACAAGATCACAGTTTTTTTTTTTTTTGTTTGGTTGTCATGTCACACTTCTTTTCCATCTGCATATACTGTGTGTTGCCTTTATTTATGGTTCATTAACCTTTAATTCATTGTGAGAGTGTTGCATTTGGGAAAAACAACAGCCACTTTCCTTCCTATTTCTTCTCTCCTCTCTCTATATCAGCCCAGGAGGCTGATGAAGCTATATTAGAGCATCCCAGTACTGGCAAAGAGACTAAATTGCCTTGTTACAAGTTACAACCATTACACCTAGAATGGACATCCTGACTGCTATAAGAAATGATGAGCTAGTTCCCCAAAGGATGCTTTTCTTATTTTTATTTATTTTTAATTTATTTTATTCTGAAGTTAAGAAATAAAACAAGCATTTCCATAATATAACAAAACATAACAAACTAGTAAAAATGATTTTATATGGACTTGCAAATCTATTATGTATAATTTGTTATTCATTTTAAATATATAATAAAGTTATCATGTAATTTTCCTTTTTAAAATTTTTCCTTTTTTCCTCTTTTCCCCACTATAGAGATGGCTACCATAAGACACAAATTTGTATATATGTAAAACCATTCTATATAAATTTCTATTTTCAGTTTTTTTTCTCTGGATGCAGATAGTGTCTTCCTTTATATGTCCTTTGTAGTAACTTGGGTGTTTATAATAGTCAAAATGACCTAGTCATTTGATGTTGTTCTTAAAACAATATTGCTGCTCTTTTTGATCTCCATTATTTTATATAAATCTATTCAAGTTTTTCAAAGACCACCTAGCTCATCATTTCTTATAGCAGAGTCAGAATGTCCATTCTGGGTATAATGGTTGTTACTTGTAACAAGGTAATCTAGTCTCCTTGCCAGCTCTGGGATGCTCTGCTATAGCTTCATTAGCTTCCTGGGCTGATATAGATTGTAAATGGAGAGAAGCAGTGCAGATGCAAGATTGCATGCAAGTTTTGAAGGTGAAGACAAGGACTGTCAGAAACAGCTGAAGAATTTTCTCCCCCTCAGAAACTACTCGTGTTGGGTTTATAATAGTAACTTGATATCTATGGGCATCAGCCCCTAAGGCATTTGAGCAGGACCTGTTTTTTCCTATTCTGGAGTTGCAGTGACAGACAGAGGCATGAGTAGACCTTGGAATGGAGTTCTGGGTTCCCAGCTGACAAAGTGATTTTCCTAAAACTCAGGTCTGAACAGCCACCTCCAGTGACTTCCAGTTACCTGCAATCATCAAATATAAAATCTGTTTTTTGAAGCCTTTCTTAACTTGGTCTCTTTTGACTCTTAATATTTTTATGTTTTATTCTTCTTCATATACTCTATGATCCAGCCTATTTGATTTCCCTTGAACTTGATATTTCATCTTGCCTATGCATGCTCTTAGTCTTCCCTTCCACCTGCCTGGCTTCTCTAGCATTCTTCAAGATTGAGCTCAGATCCCACATTCTGTGAAAGTCCTTTCCTACCCCCTCCAGATTCCAGTATCTTCTCTCTGGGATTACTTCCTACTTACACTCTAAAGCTCTTTGTAATTGTTTTTAAGTTGTTTCCCTCAGTAGAATGTGAGGGCAGAGACCATGTTCTATTTTTTTGTCCTCAGCACTTAGGAGTGTCAGATACATAATAAATACTTAAATGTTTTTTAACTGATTGACTCTAGAGAAACAAATTTGTAATTCTCTTTGCCTATATGGCTGTGACCATGAGAATCACCGAAGTGATTACATAGAAATACAGAGAATTCTACAGAAAACTCAGCTGTAGTCATATGTTAACACCTCTATTCAATTTGCATCTCATATCTATAATATACTATTGAACTTTTGGTTAGTCATCTCTCCTATTTTCATTCTATGACTGGGAGACTAAAAAGAAGGGAGATCGACTCCAGCCTAAAAGGAGTTTTGCCTTTGGTGGGGCTGGATCTAGGCTTTGAAATGAATGGGCAGTTTGTGTTATATATGATGATGCTTTCAGTTTTACTACATATTTGAATGAATGAAAAAAAGTATTTATGAAGTTCTGATAGTAAAGTAAGACAGCTCCTCCTCTCAAGGAGCTCATATTTTAATAGGGTGATATAACCCATTTAGAAAGTTTTAGTTGCAAGTCAGAAAGATTTATGGCACAGTACAGTGGTGTATCTTTTCTGTCATTTATTAACTTATATCTGTTTCTGATATTCTGGAAGAATTCAAGATTTGGGTATTAAGAACTTTCTTTTCTGAGATTTCAGAATTTGGGACTTCCTGTTTAAATAACATTTGATTTCTCTCATAGTGCTTTCATAGAAATTTCACTTAAAAGTGAACTTTGGTGAAATATTGTAAATAAAAATAACTATATAGTAGAAAGATAATTGAATTTGGAATCAGGAAACCTGGTTCAGGTCCTATCTTTTTTTTTCAAGACAATGGGGTAAAGTGACTTGCCCAAGGTAATTATTAAGTGTGTGTGACTGAATTTTTAGGTCTTCTTGACTCCAGGGTGGTGCTCTATCCACTGTGCCACTTAGCTGCCCCTATGTCCCATCTTTGAACTTATTGGTCATATTATTCTGAACAAGTTAATTAATCTTTCTGAGACTTGATTTCCTCATTCTCATGCTTACATTTCCTACTTCACATAATTGTGAGGAAAGTGTTTATAAACATAGGAATGTGAGTTATTCGTATTTTTCTCTACAGGAAGAATGTTATTAATGATGAAGACAGTGGTTCCCATCCAAGAACTCAACAGCCAATAAATCACAATTGTGATCAACAATCCATTAAGAACTTACAATCTAATTAAGAAGAGGAGGGTCTAGGATATAAGACATATGACATTAGGCCTAATATTGAAATAACATTAGGCAAGATATGATAAGTTCAAAGGAGCCAATAAAAAAGAAATGGAGATGGGAGAGAATAGGGTAAAAACAGGGGATAGAAAATTGCTCATTTGGACTGGACATATGGCACATGAACTGTAAATAAGGCTGAAAATAGCCTTGAATGGGAGAATCAAAGTTAGGAATTTATACTTTATCAAGTTATCAATAGGGAATCACTGAAGGCTGTGGTTTAAAAGACATCTCTTGTCCAATTGTCTGGACTGTGACTGTAGGAATTTAGATCAGTGGTAGAGATCAGGTTCTACTTGAGATGAGCAGAGGTATATCTTGACTGGGGTCTAATTAGGCTTTTTAGATAAATTCAGCTGATGTTTGGTTAAACTGATAATCAAGTAGAAAGCTATTCCACATTAGATGGTAAGAAAGTCAAAATCTTGAGCCAATATGTTCTCCCAAAAGAAAAGGATCCCGATTCAGCATCTGAACAGAAAAGAATGCCTTGAGTCCAAGATCAATCAATCTAAAGTCTGAGAACCAACCAATCAAAGGCTCATAGAGAGGCAAGGTCAGTTTGCCATTTCCAGGTAAAGAACTCGGGATTAAACTAGGGCAACATTTGAAAACAGTGAAAAAGGTGATAGGAGGAGGAGATTGTAGTTAGTTAAATCAGATGATTTGTTTCCTTTGGGGCATAGTTTGGCTACTAGGTTTCCCTAATCCATCTTTTTAGAAATGTCAAACTTCTCCATTTGATTTCTCTTAGGCAATCATCAGTCTTAATCCAAGGTTATCGTGAATACTTCTGTCTCCCAATTGCCAAAGCTTTAGCCATCCTCCTCATGTCCCTCACAGGGTTGTGGGGAAGCCGTAAGGGGAAACTGGTTGCAAAGCACTTTTGTTATTTCTACATCTAGAAAGTTACTTTTCTTTAAAAATTTTTTATTGACTTGCTATTTAGACTTTTTGTGTTTCTTCTGACTATTTTTGATTGTTTTTTTTCTTGCAAGGCAATAGGGTTGTGACTTGCTCAAGGTCACACAGGTAGGCAATTTTTTTTTTTTGCAAGGCAATGGGGTTAAGTGGCTTGCCCAAGGCCACATAGCTAGGTAATTCTTAAGTGTCTGAAGTTGGATTTGAACTCAGGTCCTTCTGACTCCAGGGCTGAGCTCTATCCACTGTGGCACCTAGCCCCTCTCCTGACTATTTTACCTGGTACCACATAATCCTTTCCTTTTTCTGTTTTTTTTTTTGGCAAGGCAATGGGGTTAAGTGACTTGCCCAAGGTCACACAGCCAGGTAATTATTAAGTGTCTGAGGTTGGATTTGAACTCAGATCCTCCTGACTCCAGAGCTGGTACTCTATCCATTGTACCACCTAGCTGCCCCACACAATCCTTTTCTTATAAATGTAATCCTACTCTGCCATCATCTGGGGAAGCCTCTTGTGAAGAAGAAGCCAGCTGTCCCCCTCAACTACTAATACATTGCCACTCACAGAGCAAAGTCTAGAGATTGCTGAACTCTACCTTGGGTAGCAAGGGGTCAGCAGTTTTGCTGGTAGAGATGAGGAGGGTGAGCACCTTCTATCTATTAATTTCTCCTCTCTGTCCTTCTTGTGACCACAAGCAAACTGATTCTGGAACCATCACATTTAGCAACATGTCCAAAGAACAAAGATGGATTATGTAGCCACAGGGATAGCTGACTTATGCAGCATTATTTAAAAGACTATGCATATGTTGTTTTAGCAATACCAAAGATATCAGGGAGTTGAATGATTAACGATTACTCAGGAGGATCACATTTACAAGCAAAGAATTATGTGGCACCAGAGAAAATAGATTGAAGGAATACAAGAAGGTTAACTGGTTGGTGAATAGAAATAAAAAAGAAAAGATGATTTCTAGATGTAGAATTAAGTCCAAATTGTTTGTAGAAACAAATAAAACAAAACTATCTTTTTTAACATCATCACTATTTTGATATGATGTGGCTTTGAATCATGGGATATCACAGTATTCAAGGATTCAAAATTGCAAGTCATGTAGAAGACAAAGGAAAGAAATATGGTGGAATAAGTAGCTTATATAGCATATTAACATAACATCTAGACTTCTTGTCATATGTGAGCCCACAAAAAACTACCTTAGGTTCAAAGCACTTTATGGGGAAGATTAATTCAAAATTTCAGCTCATGGGTCTACACTAATATGTCTTCTTTATTAGAGGAACACTGAAAGCAAAACATAATGAATCAAATAGCGTGGTAGCAAAAAATAACTCATATCCCTGTGTACACTCTTCTAAACATTAGCATTTTATTAAAGAGTGAAGAGTACACATAAAGGAAGCATGTTTAACCAGAGAAAATTGTATGCAGGAGCAAGCATATTGGGGACAAGCAGGGTCATGGCATTTTTATGGTAAGAGAAGGTCATCTTCATTACTACAGAACCATTGATGTTTTCTGGTAATGTCATGTCAATTTACATACATTCCAAAGTTGGATGATGTTAAAATTTATTATCATTTAAGTGGATAAATATATGCAAGTATAATTGCCATAGAAATATTCAATGCTCAAGCAAATGGTTGACCAATTGACTAGTTAGTGATTTTTTTTTAATTTAAGGCAATAGGGTTAAATGATTTGCCCAAGGTCACATAGGCAATTATTACATGTCTGAGGCTGGATTTGAAATCAGGTCCTCCTGACTCCAGGGCCTGTGCCTCTATACACTGCGCCACCTAGCTGTCCCATTAGTGATGTTTTGGAACCAAGAAATCAGTGGAGAGAGAGAGAGAGAGAGGGATTTCTTGGGAGAAAAAGCTCAATTTGTTGAGAATATTAGTTAAGTGAGGGAATTTGTCCTCCAGCTTGCTATATGGGTGGATACCAGATATCCAGCTCTCCACTTGCCCACTTCTGAAAGACCGGAACCAATGGTAGCCTTGCCATAGTTGCTATTGTGACTGAGGAGAATTTTCCTGGCCTGGTGTAATGGCTGATGAGTTAACCAAGTTCCTCTTCAAAGACAAATCCCTTTTCCTCTACTTTGGGTTGGAGAAGGAAGTAACTTATACTAACTGAGCAGTTCATCTGAGTTTTACTTCTTTCTTTCCATAAGGGAGAAGAACTTTAGGACTCATGCTTCAGTTTGATATGCAGGGTGATGAAGCAAGTAATGATTCCCTCTAATGCCATAAATGTTGGAGATGCCTCGAGGTAGTGCTCCTTCAGCAGCTCAAATACTATAAACTGGAGAGATTTTATGCAGAGTGATATTAATGACCCAAAGTGAATTAAAATCCCTAGGTATTATAAAGATAAACTTATGAGTTAAGCATGGGAGAAGGGTGATTTATTACAGTGTGTATTGCATGGATTTCTTCTTGTAATTTTTGATCATATTTGCTCATCAAGTTTATTCCCTTTTCTCATTACATCCCTATCAAAAGTTCCTGTCTTGTCAACCCTAACTTTTACTTGAAAGATGTTTTTAGTAGGGTCCACCTACATTTGGATAAGGGTAACTATTTAAATGTCTGAGACCATATCTAAACTCAGGTCCTCCTGAATCTAGAACCAGAGCTCTATTTATACCATTTTAGAGCCATTTTCACACTTAGAAAAGGCCTTCTGAAGAGATGATATGAACTAATTCTTGAAGGAAGGTAGGGATTCTAAAAGGCAGTGCTATGGAAGGGAGTACCTTCCAGGTCTCTAGTCAAGTGTCCTTATTGAAGAAAACTGAGGTTCAGGGAAGGAAGGAAATGTAACCAAGGTCAATGTAGAACCTTTGGGAAAACCAGGATTTGAACTGATATTTCAAGGAAGGCAAGTACCTAGCTTCTCTTTACCTCAGTTTTCTTATCAGTAAAATGGGAGATAATAATAGTACCTTTTATTGTGAGGATCAAATGAGATATTTAATATAAAGTGTTTATCACAGTGACTGGTGCATAGTTAATGCTATATAAATGTTTTATTATTATTATTATTATTATTAATTTTAGATTCCAATTATGCTGCTCTCCTCACTATACCATATCCATTATTACCTACTTAAGGAAAGATCCTTGTGTATTCTGGTTATATGATTGAATGAAGTGCTTCTGTTTAGATAGTCCTAAATGGTAATAACCTAACTAGTCAATGCAAGATTCAGCTTCTAATAGAAGATATATTTTCTACTACACAAAACATGGGAAGAGGAACACATATCCTCTCTCCCCCCCTCAGCAAACCCAACCTCATCAAAGGAGAAAAGGATGAACATTAACAACAGCAACTCATGTGACTTTGGACTGGTAACTTTCTTGGGTCTTGGTTTCCTCAACTAAAAAAAAAGGGAGGGTTTGGAATCAGTGGCCTCTGAGACTTGTTCTGACTCTAGGTCTAGGATGCTATGATCCTGGTATATGTTTTCTGTCCTCAAGGTTAGTGGAATTTGAATCTCTACACTCCGTTTTTAGGTAGTATATTCCATAATGGTAATAATTCATATTTACATAACTTGTAACTTAGTACTTCAAGACTACATGGATCAAGTCTGAACTTGAAGTGCTAGATATAATTCTCTTTTTGGCTTGTTTTCCCAGAGTTGTCCCTGGGAAGTATCAGGATATGATTTGAATAAGAACTTGGTAAACCAATACATAGATAGTCCTCCAGGCTCAGAAAAGAGAAAAAAGCAAAAGGGTCTCAACCAACTAATTCATTCCCACTAAATGAGATTTAAGAACTCAAAGCAAGCCAACTAGCATTTATTAATTAGACACTGTGCTCAAGATAGGGGTATACAAAGGAAGGCAAAACCCAGACTCTGCTCTCAAGAAGTTCACAGTCAAATGGGGAAGGCAACATACACACAACTAAGTGCAAACAAGAGGTAGACAGAATCAATTGGGGAGGCAATGGCAGGAAAGAGTATTGGTATAGACTTCTTGTGGAAGATGGGACTTTATCAGAAATTTGAAGGAAGTAGGGATGTGTAGAATTGTCCAAGGATGAAGGATAGGCAGGGAAAATGCTTGGCCTTGGGTGATGGAGTTTTATTTTTGGGGAACAGCAAGAAAGCTAATGTTACTTTGCAGAATACGTGGAAAGAAATAAGGTATGAGAAGACAGAAAAAGTAGGAAGATGTCTTTCTGGATATAACTTGTTTAACAGCCTTCAAAGCATTCAAAGGTTGTCAATGGGCAAGTCAATTGTTATTTTGTCATTTCAGTTATGTCCAAATCTGTATGACCCCCATTTGAGGTTTTCTTAGTAGAGCTACTGGAGTGACTTGCCATTTCCTTCTCCAGTTTATTTTACAGAAGAGGAAACCAAGACAAACAGGGTTAAGCAACTTGCTCAGGGTCATATGTCTAGGAAGTGTCTGAAGCCAGAATGAATCCAGAAAGATGAGTCAGCCCACTGTTCTACCTAGCTGCCCAAATATGTCTATACATAAGCAATTAAATGACACAGTGGATAAAGTGCTGGGGCTGGAGTTAGGAAGATTTCAGTTCAAATCTAGGTTCAAGCACTTAATAGCTGGTCAAGGCAGACACTGGTCAAGGAACTCAACTGTAAAATGAGCTGGAGAAAGAAATAGCAAATTATTCTAGTATATTTACCAAGAAAACCCCAAAAAAGATCATCAAGAACTGAACACAACTGCAATGATAGAACAAGAATTATACATTTTCACATCTCCCTTATTAAAGATTTTATTTTCTTACCTAATATCTTGGTTAGAGAGGAATGATTTATATTCATACTCTCAGGTCAAATTTGATATGCCTTTCTGGTTTGAAATTTGTCTGAATTATTCATCTTTGTATTCTCAGAAGAAGTGTCCAGGCAATTAAGATATGTTTGTTGTGCATACTTCGTTAACTAACCATAATATTCTCAGGGGAATTATCTGATGAACTTTGTAGATTGCAACTCTATAGATTGTGGATATTTAGCAAATTAATAATGATGATAGCTAACATTTATGTGTCTGATACTTTAAAGTTTATAAATTTATATAAATATATGTAGTTTTATATATATGTATCATTTGAATGTAATTCAGTGCCTGGAAAGTGCTGATGAAGTAAAATGAAAAAATTAACTGATCCCTTCCTAGGAGGGAGAGACATAGTTGTCAAGTACTTTATAAACATTAAAGTATAGTATAAATACTAGCTATTATTATTATTATTATTATTACTATTAATAATGATGCAAATTATCATTATTATTAAAATTCTTCCACTAAAGTTCTATTCACATCTTGGTAGCAAGTTGGAGAGGGCTTGCAAACATGTGTCAGAGAGAGTGAGCTCACACTGATGAAATTAGGATTCTTGTTTTTGTTTTTGTTATTTTTGGAAAGGCAATTGGGGTTAAGTGACTTGCCCAGAGTCACACAGCTAAGAAGTTTCAAGTGTCTAAGGCTGATTTTTGAATTACTGGGAACAAATCTATCAAAAACTTAATTGAAAATTTAAATTCTGACTAAAGTCAGAATAATAAACACTAAAAGATTACAACCAGCTCTCCAACATTTGGCCATCTCAGATTTTTTGGAAGTGTACCATGAAAGCTTTTTTTTTATTTAAATTTTTTTTAAATTAAAAAAATTTTAAAATAAAATTTAAAAATTTGAAAAACTAAGAAAATTAAAATTAAAATTAAAAAATTAAAAATTAAAATAAAATTTTAAAACTAACTTCTTTCAGATAGTTTTTGGTCCCAACTCAAAATAGATAGAAAGAGATGGAAAGAGATAGAAAGATAGTACCTAATAGACTATCTAATATCTACCTTATGCCAGGCATTTTATAAATGTTACAAATATCAATGATCTTAATTTTAGGGGCAGCCAAGGACACAGTGGATACAACACTGGTCCTGGAGTCAAGAGAATTTTTTTTTGGCAGGGGGTGTGTGGGGTATGTGGTGTGGTGAGTTGTGTGCACAGAGTATTCATTTATTTTAAACTTTAAAACAGGAATTCTCAACTGGAAATCCATGGACCCCCTGAGTATCTGTCAATAGATTTCATGGAGGCATTGAACTTGAGTGGAAAAATATCACATCTGCTTTTGAGTAACTTTTGGTTTCTTTGTAAAGCTATGTATTATATTACATAATATTTAAATAATGCCATATTTTAAATATTTAATATTATTAAATTATTGATGCAATTTAATCATTAATATATTATTTAACATTTAACCATATTGATGGATTAATAAAACTTGAAACTACCTTGAGACTTTGGGGATAATCTGGATTTTATGCATTTAAAAATGTCCTGAAAAGGCATTCTTAAGGTTTATTGCATTGCTTAAGTGGATCAGGAAATGAAAACTCTCAAGAACCCTTGCTTTATAGAATTATTGATGCTTTTAAAATTTCCTAGTTCCCCCCCCCCACAATATTTCCATTCCCAGGATTCTTCCTTATGACAGCAACAACAACAAAGAAGTTAAGCAAAATTAATTAACACAGATAATATTGGTCAGTATATGCTAGAGACTACATAGAAACATTGGATAATACTTTGGACCTAGAGTCAGGAACACCTGAGTTCAAATCTAAACTCAGACATTGAATGACTCTGGGCAAATCATTTAGCCTCTGAGACTCAATTTCCTCATCTGCAAAATAAAAATAATGTTATACTTATCTCTAGGATAGCTGAGAGGATCAAATGAAATAAAATGTGAAAAATCCTTTGCAAATATGAAAAAAGCTATTTTAAGTTCTAGCCATTATATGTAGCATTCTGTAACAGGTGCATTTTTCTTCTACTCAGTCCTCTGTCTCCAACTTCCCCAGAAGAGCATTGTCTGCAATACTTGTATTAAATATGAGATCTGCTGCCTTTTAGTGTTGTTTTCACTTACCTTATTGAAGTTTTTGAATAAATATTTTTCTTCCTGCTTCTGCCTTTTTCACCTTGTTCTACTTTGCACTTTATGTTCTCATGTTTCTCTTGTTTCTTCATTTTTGTCATTTCTTACAGCATTTATTTCAAGTTTTTTTGGTATCAGAAAAGGCATTGCTATGAATATTTTATTATTTTGGGGACCTTTCTGTTGTTAATTGCTTTGGTTATATAATCAATACTGGAATCACTGGGTTGGTGGCTTTTCTGCCTTAATTCCAAATTGTTTTCCAGAAAAGTTAGAGTAATTCACAGTTCCACTTATAGTGTGCAGAGGGCAGAAGTTTCAACTGAGTTGCATACTCATATCTTTTTGTCTCCATCTTGATAAAGAATTTCCCTTCTTTGTGTCTGGAAATTCTTGAGCAATACCCAAGGAAAGAATAAAAATGACTGTTGGATTTCATGCTTGCCTATGCCTCTGTCTAACGTCTTATCAACATTCTGTTGGCAGCTCCGAGAAGGCTGTAGTAGCGTCATTCTGCCAAGCTCATATGATTTTGTTTAAGTAGAGATTATCCTTCCAGTCTGTAGAATCAATTGTACTAATTTTCCTAGTTCTAAAATCCAGGGCACCCTGTTGGATTGCTCCAGTAACAAATCTTTTTTTTTTTTTTTTTTTTTGCTTCTAATCATACTGATGAACTGGTAGACTTATGATTCTAGCTGACCCTGGAGAATAATCTGTTTTTCAGGCCAACTTTGATTTTTAACCTTGTTATTCAGAGAAGTTTTATTTCCTAGCTTATTTGGACTAATTCTAAATGGAGATTGACAATGTCACTTTTGACAATGTCACTTTGGTTTAGCTGATGATTATCCTGAATTAGCTGAATATATTTACTTTTAGATTTTTTTTGACAGGAAAATTATAATGAATAAAGAGGTTGAATTTATAAAAACATGAGTAAAATAAATTTATTTAATAAAAGAGGGGAATGACCAGTTTCATTCTTTTGGCACAAAATTGGGGGGAAGGGAGATCTTTCTGTACTCAAAGGAGTTCTTTTGTTTTCCAAATAGAAATTCTGTATCTTTAGGTACTTTGACACTTCCAAAAGTCAATGAACATTTATTAGGCACTTACTATATATCAGAGACTGTGCTAAGGACTAGGAATACAAATATGAGGAGGGAAAAAAC
The DNA here is from genome assembly GCF_037893015.1 of Macrotis lagotis. Classification (NCBI taxonomy): domain Eukaryota; kingdom Metazoa; phylum Chordata; class Mammalia; order Peramelemorphia; family Peramelidae; genus Macrotis; species Macrotis lagotis. The sequence continues at coordinate 112,158,425 of NC_133665.1, forward strand.
CTGTTTCTTCCCTCAAAGAGTTTATATTCTAATAGGAGAAGATAACATATAAAGGGAAGATGTGAAGGGGAAGAGAGAGTGAAGGAGATGAGGAGTATCAGCATATAGGGAGCATGGTAAAAAAAGGTTCAGAGTCAAGAATGAAGCCTGAAAAGACCTGAAGACATAGCTGGCCTGGATGCATTCTTTAAAATGGAGATCATGGGAGAAACTAGCCAGTTTGAAGAAAAGATGCCACTGTGGCAAAAACTTCTTCCAGGGGAAGAAATCTAGAGGGTAGAACGAACTTTCAGGTGAAGAAATTTTTGTGGTATTGTAGAGAAAGTCCAGAGATGCCTCTCATGGTTGTGTGGAAGTGCTTGAAGGCTATGCCTATGGAATACAAGTTTGGGAAGATCCTACTAAACTTGAAAACTTTGAATCTGTTGTCTGAGGACTAGCTTGGCTAAGTTGAAGCCATCAGTCACTCATCAAGCATTTATTAAATGATTATTACATTTCATATGCTGTGCTAAACACTGGAAATCAAAGAAAGTAAAAAACAGCTCCTTCCCTCAAGGAATCACATTTTATTGGGAGAGATCTGTCCAAAATTATGTACTTACAAGATATTTACAGGGTAAATTGAATGTGATCTTGAGCCCCTTACCAGAAGGTTGACCACCAGTGGATGAATTCTTCGGGCCATGGTGATATATGAATGTCCAAAGGAAAGTATCTCAGTGGACTGGAAATGGCGAAAATTAAAATTAAATTAAAAGTTTAATTAATTAATTAAAAGTTTAATTAAATTAATTAATTTATTAAATTAATCTTTCTGGGTGAAACTTCATAGCTCTCCTCTGTGAGACTTTTCTTGAAATTACAGAATTTTCACTAGAAGAAAGACAATAATAGTATTTTTTTCTTACTGAGAAATGACATTAGAAGTCTCCAAAGAGCAATTGGGATTCCTACAAATTCTAATGATGCTGACCTGAGTAGATGTGCCAGAGACTGAGTGAACACAGGAACAAGAAAGAAGTAGATTTGAGGAGGCAGCTTGGTGTAATGGAAAGAACACTGGCCTTGAAGTCAGAAGGACATGAGTTCACATCCTGTTTCCATCACTTACTAGCCATGTGACTGCTTGGGGTTCATGTAACCATTCCAAGCTTCATCTTCCTAATCTGGAGAACATTTACTTAGAATATTTATCATTTTACTAGTGTGAGCTCTCCTGGAATGATGCAGATGGCAGTCCCATTGGCATTTTACTAAAAAAAATCTTTGAAACTATGATTTTAAAATGCAGCATTCTGTGGTCAACTTTTTGCTTCTGAATCTATATGATCTTAGGTTGGTCTTCAGATAATAGACATATAGATCCTGTCTAGATAGGACTTGCCATGATAGGTCTCTGCTATACAAATCTTTGCTATAAGAACCACCCTGCCAGGAAGAGATATCTGAGCAATTTTTTTGGTAATCGGTAAAATAGGAATTTATTCATTCATTCATTCATTCATTCAATATCCAAGCATCCTGCTTGTCACTAGGGATATGAAAGCAAAGGTGAACCTATTATTGGAGATATGGAAATACTTTCTGTTGGTGGAAAAATATATACATAGTTAAATAAATATGAAAACTATACAAGATAAATAAAAAATATTCTCCCAGGGAGGTGGAAGAGAAGGTACCATCAATCAATCAATAAGTTTTTATTAAATGTCTGCTCTCTGCCATGAACTATGTTAGAAAAAAATTACAAAGAAGGCAACACTTCCTAATTGCAATGAGCCTACATTCTAATGTGAAATATAGTAAATTCATATAAAATATATATATATATATACATAAAATACACACACACAAAATAGTCATCTGTGGTTAAGCAATACAATGGATAGAATACTAAAACAGCAATCAGGAAGATTCATCTTCATGACTTTAAGTCTGCCTTAGATACTTACTAGCTTTGAGGCCTTGGAAGAGTCACTTAACCCTGTTTACTTCAGTTTCTCAAGTGAAAATTAGCTGGAGAAAAAAGTGGCAAGCCATTAGGTATTTCTGGTAAGAAAAAGAACAAGATCAACAAGAAGAAATTAAACAAGAAAAGTCTGGCTAGGCCATGTGCAGGAGTTAATATTTGAGCTTAACATTGACAGGGTCATAGATTGTATAAGGTAAAGCAAGATCCATAGTCCAATCAAGCTGAAATTTTGTTGTTCCTCACCAGATTTCGTATTTCCCACCTCTGTGCCTTTGCTCAGATTGACCTTCCATTACTGGATACATTCTCTTCCTTTTTCTACCTTTTAGAATCTCTTCCATCAAATCTCAGTTCAAATACCGTCTCTTATTTTTTTTATTTTTTAAAATTTTTTTCCCAGAGTGATTAAAATTATTTTTAAGATATCTTAACAAAATGGCACATCTCTATTATGGTGGGAGAGAGGGATGGGGAAATCCCAAAAATACAAGCTCTTTTATGCAATTTGAAAGGCTTTGTTCTTGCCCCCAATGCCAATTATAGGCTGGGGTTACAAATCTAATTGATCCATTGAATACCACCTCTTATATGAGGAGTTTATTGATTCTGTCCTACCAAATTCTAGAGCCTCCTCACAGAATTACCCTGTATTTCTTTTGTAGATCTTTGGAATAAATATGTAAAACATTGTTCCCTTGATGGAATATAATTTCCTTGAAGGCAGGGACTACTTCATTTTCATCTTTGTTTCCCTAGTTTCTGGCACACAAGAGGCTCTAAATAAATGCTAGTTGGTTGATAGAATGAATCCAGGTGTGGGGCATCAGTCTATGAGAAGGTTCAGAGACAGGAGATAAAATATTGACCAAGAAGATCAAATTGGATGCAAATGGAGGGTTTGTGATGGAGAATAATGTGCAATGAGTCTGAGAAAGAATGTTAATGCCGCAGTGAGAACATAATGCGATTTAAATGCTAAACATGGGTATCTGAATGTTTTCCTAGAGGCAGGAGAGAATTACAGATGCTTTTTGAATGGGGTGGGAGTGATATTTTAGGCTTGCTTGATATCAAGGAAGACTTTCTTTCATCCCCCCATCCCCCTTCCCAGCATCTAGCACAGGTCAATCCTTATATATTTATCAAGGCAAAGTAAAGAATTGGTGGTTATATTTTTCTCATCACTCATGGGAAATGGTTTTTAGTTTCTGGAAATTGTATGTGAGAAATTGAATTCAAGTTATTTGAAGATTAACTGAAAGACATGATTGCTATAAATAACTATAGCATTAACTACAGTGAGTCTGAAATTATGTTGGACAAATAAACTATTTTTCAGATCAGTCAATCAAGGATGTGCCCAAAAATCTTAATGAGGTTTTTTTTTTTTTTAGATTTTTGCAAGGCAAATGGGGTTAAGTGGCTTGCCCAAGGCCACACAGCTAGGTAATTATTAAGTGTCTGCGACTGGATTTGAACCCAGGTACTCCTGACTCCAAGGCCGGTGCTTTATCCACTACACCACCTAGCCACCCCTTAATGAGGTTTTAAATTTTATAGTTCAAATGAAATGTTTTTCTAGATAACTCAATTGGTGTCTCCAAAAGCCCACCAAAGAAGTTTTTAGACTTAATATTTCACTAAGACTTTTGGAAACACCTTTTACAGGGACAGATTCCAAGACTGAACTTATGAAGGGACTTGGAGTAGAGAAAGGTAGAAAGGGAAGAGAAAAAGGGAAGACAGGGAGGGAAGAAAAGAGGAGGAATCAGGGGAAGAAGAGTGTAAAAAAAGGAGAAGTTGGATTACTAAATCTTTGATTCTGAGTATGACCTACTGCAACTAGCTTCAGTATTTTGTGGTCTAAATTTATTTAGAGTTAGAAGAGATCTTTGGAATTACCTAGCTTTCCTCATTTCCTCATTCCTTCATTTAATAGAATGGGACACTGAGGACTTGAGAGGCTGAGTGATCCAAGGTCACACAGGAAGTAAATAGCAAAACAGAGATCCAAAGCTAAGTTTTCTGAGTCCAAATATAGTAAATGCTCTTTCTACCACTCCATACTAATTCTGTGATGACAAATGTGAGATTAGAACCAAATTTAATTATCAGACTGGAGTTAGGGGTGTGAGGTTTAGAAAAATGGCAGGGGTTTAGTAAGGACCCAGTTTAGTAAGCTAGAGGTCCAGTTATTTGACTACAGAAACAGAAGCCTTGGAATGTATCAGAAATTTACAGAGGAGCCTGAATAGTATCTCAAGTCTAATCTAAAACTTTGGCAAGCCCTAATAACTTATCTTAAAGCCACTATCTATTTTATTTTGACTGATAGGATTTCCCTAGGGATTAAAAGATGACTATTTTCTGCATCAGAGAAGGCTCTAGCTTTGGCAATTCATGTGATAGTTTGGGTTTAATCCTTGAGCAAGGAAGGGGAAAAATTTGAAGTGTATGATATAGGAGCTTCAGGGTCATGCACCAGTTTAAATCAAGTAGCCAAAGGAGAGACAGGAGATGGCATTTCTTGGTAAATCAAACTACCATCAATATCTCAACAATAAGCCTCCTTGGATCGAGGACCTAGGACCTTGAATCTTGGAGCTTTGAAAAATAGCAGTGTTGCATTGATCATTGGTCCTACTCCCAGCCACTAATAAGGGAAGCAATCATTATAGAGAATAGACTCATCTATCTCACCATTATCAACACCAGCTGTTGATCAGCCTCTGGGCATGGAGACTCAAGAGACATGGAAATAGCAACACCCCCAAGACTGATTTCAAACTGTTCCCAGGGGCTATCCTAGAAAGTAACTTCTGTGAAGATGTGAGCTAGCAACATCTTTTTTCACATGCTGCAGTCATGGCTAGTAAAGATCTAGAAAAGAAAGTTTTTGCCACCAAAATCCTTGGCACTATCAAATAGTTCTACATCAGAAAATGGATGATTTATTTTGGTAAATGACATAAGAGATATGTTAACTTTTCCTTTGCCACTGTACCCTAAGGACCATAGAATCTTTCCTTATGACTTGTAGCATTTTATAGATATTATTGGCCACAGCAGAATGTGAACTCTTGGAGAGTACAGGCTATCGTACTTGTTCTATTTCCTATTTAGCACAATCCTTTTCAAATGGTAAATGGTTAATAAAAATTTCATCCATTCACCCATCCATCCATCCATCCATCCATCCATCCATCCATCCATCCATCCATCCATCCACCTCTATTCTATTCCTTTGTACTCATTTGTATCCGAGTGTTTTTTGAGAGTTCAGTGTTGGTTACTCTAAGTGATCTTCCAAATAAGGAATCCTACAAGTCATTTCTTTGAGATGAGGTTGGGAAGAGAGATTGGAATAAGATTGTGGAGGGACTTGAAACCTAATAAGTGGCACCATGGAACTTGAACCTCTGGGTTTCTCAATATAAGTTCATTATTTTTTCCATTCTATCACTCTGGCTTTCTTTTCTCTTTTCATCCCTTTTCATCTTCTGATTTATATGCAGCACAATTCCTTCAATCATTTTTGAAAATAGGATAATTTCATTGGGATGTCCCTTCTATTCTTTAGCCCATTTTTCTCTGGGTAACAGATAAACATTCAACCCTCTATTATCTTTCATTGCAGATGGCTTTGTTATCTCTTGCTCTTTGTGTTACAGAAAATTAAATGCACTAATGATCACTTTCTAGGCATGTGCCCTCCAACATATTTCAATTTCCCATCTACTTAACCATGTTGTATAGTAGTTTGAAATTAGGTCATTCATTTGAGCCTTCCTATCTATCCCACAATTTTCTGAGGAATGCAGACTCCCTCTCAAGCTCATTGGGGCAAAAAAGGAAACCAATTTACTACATCAAAAAGTTAATTTTTTCTTTTTCATTTTTTCCTGGTCAACTTGTCATTTTCTCTTTTTCTCATTTCAGAACATTAGCTGGATGGTGAAGTCACAGAATGTACTCTGAGGAAAAAGCTATTTTGAGGCACTAAAAGTACTGTGACTTTAGGAAGCCAAATTTGGGGTGACCTTTATTTATAAACATGCATTTGTCTCTAAATCTGAAAGCAACACATCTCAGTACAAAACCCTTGATCTTGTTGCTGAATTAATTGAGGAGAATATGGAGGCCATTATCCACAGTATTTGACTACTTTCTAATTGAACTTTTAATCTAAGAAATATGAGGTGATAATAACCTCATTTTTCATAAATAGTCCAGCTTTCCTTCCTGAAACTGTTCCATGACTTTGGCACCATTTCAGAGAAATGATTTTTTTCCATTTAATGATCAATTTAGGACTGAATACTGGTTCTTTTTTTGAGGCACAAATCAGAAGTAATTTATGAGTGAAATGGATAAATTTTCTGAGAAGTTTCCTATAATCCATATCTAAAGGAGAATGACCTTTCTGGGTTTTAGAGCCCAGATTTAGTTCTGATACTTATTACCTATGTGACTTTCACTCATTCACTCATCTCTGAGTTTCAATTTCCTCACAATAACATGAAGAGATCGGACTAGATGATTTCTGAGGGTATACTTATAATCTGTGATCCTAAATTCTATAGAATAAAGGAATATTATTTCTAAAGTTTCTTCCAATGTTGTGGTCCCACAAACTTCTTGTTAGTAGAGACCACTGTGAGAAAGGATAAAGGATGAGGGGCAGTTGTTGTATATGCCAAACCTCTTTTTGGGATACAGATAAATTTACAAATGCATATATATTTTTTGCACATATATATAATATATAATATATAATTAATATATTCAAACTATATATAAATATGTATATCTGTATATATATATATATATATATATATATATATATTAGGTACAAGGAATCATTATATCTCATAAGTTGTTACAACTTAAACACTACTAGTCCATGTGCCCCAGAAGCATCTCTCCTTCAACTTCTAATCACTTTGATAATAAATTTCACATAATCCCAGGTGGCAATTCTTACCTCTGTTTTAGGTCTGAATTTCAGGTTTTGTTCTCTTCTTTTCACTGTAAGTGGAGGCTTAGATGACTTGCACTCATGGCTGTCCCCTGAAATGTCAATCTGAGAGCAAAAAAGTGTCATTTTGAGAAAAGCTGCCCATTGTTCTCTGTGAATGACAGGGTGTGTATCTCTGCCTCTTTCTTTCTCTCTCTCCTGTCTGATAACTCATAATTAAAGGTATTTTTAAGGGCAAAGGGAAAGCATCTTAGGAGTTTGAAGGTCTATATTTCTGTTCACACAACTTCCTTTTATTTCCTCCAATGTCTCATTGATCTCTTTCCCCATCAATGAGAGGAGTCATTGATAATACCCTTCCTGCAACAGATAATCTCTTAAGTCTCAAAAAACCAGCTGTTGCAGACTGGGACAGTAGTATTCTTGCCCTTGAATTTCAGATATAGATCTGAGGGGACAGGGTCAAGATGTTGGACAGAAGGCACGGACTTGCCAGAGTTCTTCCAAATTCACCTCCAGGCAACTGTAAAATAACATCTCAAAATGAATTCTGGAGTGTTAGAACCAACAAAAGGATGGAGTGAATAATTTTTTAACCCAAGAAAATTTAGAAAGTTGGCATGAAAGGTATGTCATGCCAGGGTGAGAATGGAGCAAAATTACACAATAAGAATGTTTTTCCCCTAAATTAAAGGTAATAGTCGTTGGTCTTTGTTCAAACTCCACAATTCTTTCTCTGGATACAGATGGTATTCTCCATTGCAGATATGCCCAAATTGTCCCTGATTGTTGCACTTATGAAATGAGACAGTCCATCAAGGTTGGTCATCAACCCCATGTTTCTGTTAGGGTATACAATATTTTTCTGATTCTGCTCATCTCACTCCACATCAACTTATGCAGACCCCTCTAGACTTCTCTGAATTCCCATACCTGCTGGGTTTCTAATAGAACAATAGTGTTCCATAATATAAATATACCACAATTTGTTCAGGCATTCCCCATTCACTCAATTTCCAATTCTTCGCTACCACAAATAGGGCTGCTATGAATATTTTTGTACAAGTGATGTTTTTACCCTTGTTTATCATCTCTTCAGGGTATAGACCCAGTAGTGGTATTGCTAGATCAAAGGGAATGCACATTTTAATTGACCTTTGGTTGTAATTCCAAATTGCTCTCCAGAAAGATTGGATGAGTTCACAGCTCCAACATGCATTAGTGTCTCAGATTTCCCACATCCCTTCCAACATTGATCTTTGTCCTTTCTGGTCATATTGGCCAGTCTGAGAGGTATGGGGTGGTACCTCAGACATGCTTTAATTTGCATTTCTTTAATAACTGATGATTTAGAGCAATTTTTCATATGACTATAGATCACTTTGATATCCTCATCTGTAAATTGCCTTTGCATATCCTTTGATTATTTGTCAATTGGGAATAGCTTTTTTTTAAAATAAATTTGACTCAGTTCTCTGTATATTTTAGAAATGAGTCCTTTGTCAGAAATGCTCGTTGTAAAAATTCCCAATTTACTACATTTCTTTTGATCTTGGTTATGGTAGTTTTGTCTGTGCAAAAGCTTTTTAATTTAATGTAATCAAAATTATTTAGTTTGCTTTTAATGATGTTCTCCATCTCTTCCTTGGTCATAAACTGCTTTCCTTTTCCATAGATCTGATAGGTAAACTTTTCCTTGATCTCCTAGTTTCCTTATAATAATTGTCTTTTATGTCTAAATCCTGTATCCATTTTGAACTTATCTTGGTATAAGGTGTGAGGTGTTGGTCTAATCCAAATTTCTGCCATACTAACTTCTACTTTTCCAAGTAGTTTTTATTGAAGAGAGAGTTACCCAGTCTATTCCACTGATCCACCACTTTATTTCTTAGCTTATACCAGATACTTTTGATGACTGATGCTTTATAATATAATATTAGATCTGGTAGGGTTGCCACCTTCTTTTGCACTCCCCCCCCCATTATATCCCTGGAATTTCTTGACTTTTTATTTCTCCATATGAATTTAAGTAGAATTTTTTCTAACTCATTAAAGTAGGTTTTTTAAAAAATTTTAATTGGTAGGGCACTAAATGAGTAGTTGAACTCAGGGAGAATTGTCATTTTTATTATATTAGCTCTGCCAGTCTATGAGCAGTTGATATTTTTCTTAGTTATTTAAATTTGATTTCATTTCTGAGAGAAGTGTTTTGTAGTTGTTTTCATAGAGTTTCTGAGTCTGTCTTGGCAGGTAGACTCCCAAGTATTTTATATTGTCTGAAATTATTTTGAATGGGATTTCTCTTTCTAGCTCTTGTTGCTGTATCTTGCTATTAATATATAGAAATGCTGAGGATTTATGAGAGTGTATTTTATATCCTGTGACTTTGTTAAAGTTGCTGATTATTTCTAGTAGTTTTTTAAGATGATTTTTTAGGATTCTCTAGTTATACCATCATATCATCTGCAAAGAATGAGCATTTTGTTTCTTCCTTCCCAATTCTAATTCCTTCAATTTCTCTCTCTTCTGTTATTGCTGAAGCTAACATTTCTAACACTATATTGAATAGTAGTGATGATAATGGGTATCCTTGTTTCATCCCTGATCTTATTGGAAATGCCTCCAAACAACTGTAAAATAACATCTCAAAATGAATTCTGGAGCGTTAGAACCAATAAAAGGATGGAGTGAATAATTTTCTAACCCAAGGAAATTTAGAAAGTTGGCAGGAAAGATCTGTCATGCCAGGATAAGAATGGAGCATAATCTAGTGTGGACCAAGCTTTGGGGCAGTTGAATCAGTAGCAGTGGCTTCCAGAACTCTCACCTCACAGATGGTAAGAGGGTTAGACAACTTGTCAGAAGGAGATTATAGGGGTCTCTTTGCTGGTAGTGCAGAATTATGTAGCATTGCACATATAGAGATGTGTGTCATAGACCTGCATTTCTTTTTTTTAAAAATAAATTTATTTATTTATTTTTGAATTTTACAATTTATCCCCAAATCTCGCTTTCCTCCCCTCACCCCCCGACAGAGGGCAATCTATTAATCTTTACATCCAACCTTTCTGGAGAGTAATTTGGAATTACACCCAAAGGTGTTCATTGATTTAAATTGAATGTGATGAGAGAAATCATATCCTTAAGAAAAAAAAATAAAAGATAAGAGATAGAAAGATTATATAATAAGATAATGGGGTTTTTAAAAGTTAAAGGTACTGCTTATCATTGTTCAAAGGAAAATTCCATTTATTCCTATGCTCTCTAGTGTTTTTAGTAGGAATGGGTGTTGTATTTTGACAAGCATCTATTTTGACAGCATCTATTGATAAAATCATGTTATTTCTGATAGGTTTGTTATTGATATAGTTAATTAAACTAACAGTTTTCCTAATGTTGAACCAACCTTGCATTTCTGGGATAAATACTTCTTGGTCATAGAGTATTATCCTAGTGATAACTTGCTGTAATCAGTTTGCTAAGATTTTATTTGATTTTTGCATCTATATTCATTAGGGAGAGAGATCTATAATTTTCTTTCTCTGTTTTGACTCTTCCTGGTTTAGGTATCAGCACCATGTTGGCATCATAGAAAGAGTTAGGAAGAGGTCTGTCCTCACGTATTTTGCCAAAGAGTTTATATAGAATTGGAACCAATTGATCCTTAAATGTTTGTAAGAATTCACTTGTGAATTTGTTTGGCCCTGGAGATTTTTTCTCTAAATAATTGCATTTTCTGAGATAAGGTTATTTAAATATTTAATTTCCTCTTCATTTAACCTGAGCAACTTATATTTTTGTTAATATTCAACCATTTTGCTTAGATTATCAAATTTATTAGCATACATTTGGGCAAAATAATTCTGCATTGTTACTTTAATTTCCTCCTCATTGGTGGTAAGTTTACCTTTTGCATTTATGATACTGGTAATTTGGTTTTCCAATTTCTTTTTTTAAATCAAATTAACCAGAGGTTTATCAATTTTAGTGTTTTTCACAAAAACAATTCTTGTTTTTATTTATTAATTCAATAGTTTTCTTGCTTTCAATTTTATTAATTTTTTCTTTCATTTTCATGATTTCTAATTTGGTATTTAATTGGGGGCTTTTAATTTGTTCTTTCTCTAATTTTTTTAGTTGCATGTTTAGTTCATTGATTTCCTTTTCTCAATTTAGTCATGTAAGCATTTAAAGATATAATATATCCCCTGACAACTTCCTTGACTGTATCCCATAAGTTTTGGTATGTTGTCTCATTATTATCATTATTTAGGATAAAATCATTAATTCTTTTTTTTTCAGGTTTTTTGCAAGGCAAATGGGGTCAAGTGGCTTGCCCAAGGCCACACAGCTAGGTAATTATTAAGTGTCTGAGGCTGGATTTGAACTCAGGTATTCCTGACTCCAGGGCTGGTGCCCTTTCTACTATGCCACCTAGCTGCCCCAAAATAAGAGAACTTATTTTTTTCAGATTAATTCTTTCTATAATTTGATGTTTGATCCACTCATTCTTTAAAATGAGGTTATTTGGTTTCCATTTAGTTTTAGGTCTATCTCTCCCTGTCCCATTATGGCATGTAATTTTTATTGCATTATGATCTGAGAAGGATGTATTCACTATTTCTGCCTTTCTGCATTTGATTATTCAGTTTTTATGGCCTAGTAAATGGTAAATTTTTGTGTAAGTACCATGTACCATGGGGAAAAAAAGTATATTCCTTTTTATCCCCATTCAATTTTTCTCCAAGGGTCTATCATATCTAGGTTTTCTAACATTATATTTACCTCCTTAACTTCCTTCTTATTTATTTTATGGTTAGATTTATTTAAATCTGAGAGAGGGAGGTTGAGATCTCCCACCAAGAGTTTTGCTGTCTATGTCATCCTGTAACTCATTCAACCTCTCCTCTAAAAATTTGGATGCCATACACTTGGTGCATACATATTTAGTGTTGAAATTGCTTCATTATCTATGGTACCTCTTAGGAGGATATAGTTTCCTTCCTTATCTCTTTTAATGAGATTTATTTTTGCAGCTGCTTTGACTGAGATAAGGATTGTTACCCCTGCTTTTTTCACTTCAGCTGATGCAAAATACATTTTAATCCAACCTTTTACTTTTACTCTATATGTATCTCTCTGCTCAAATGAATTTTTTGTAAGCAGCATATTGTAGGATTCTGGTTTTTAATCTAGTTTGCTATTTGCTTATGTTTTATGAGAGAGTTCATCCCATTCACATTCAAAGTTATAATTACTAACTCTTTATTGCCCTCTATGCTATCTTCCCTCTGTTTACATTTTTCCCCTTTTTCACTTTTCCATATTCCCCAGTATTCTGTTTATGAATACCATGGCCTTCAGTATATTTACACCCTTTCATCAACCCCTCCCCTTTCTTTCCCCTTTCCCTTTTTTCCCCTTCCTTCTGCTAGTTCCACTTTTCCTTCCCCCTCCCCCTTTCCCCTTTTTATACTTGAAAGGTAAGATAAGTTTCTCAATTTAACTGAGTAAATGCATGTTAACTTTAGGCCTAATCTTATGAGAGTAAGATTCAGGTGGTTCTCATCTCCTCCTTTCTTCCCTTCTATTGCAGTAGGTCCTTTGTAACTCTTTATGTAATGTGATTCACCCCCATTCAATCTCTTCTATCCTTCTGTCTCTTTATTGCCCCTCCCCCCTTTTAAGGAGATATTGTTTTTAAATCATTCTATCAGAATCAGGGATAAGTCATGAGTGTCCATCACTTCTGGTTAAGTATGTTCTCTATAACAAAGTTGCAATTCTCGAGAGTTATAAGAATCTTTCTCCTATCAGTTTTTTTCTTTGCTTTTATTTTTTAACCTTTTCATGAATCTCTTGAGTTTCCTGTTTGATGTCCAAATTTTCCATTTAGCTCTGGTCTTTTCATTAGAAAGAGATGGAAGTCTCCCATTTTGTTAAATGTCCATCTTTTCCCCTGGGAGCGAAGGCTCAGTTTTGCCAGATAGTGGATTCTTGCCTGCATTCCAAGCTCCCTTGCTCTTTGGAATATCTTATTCCAGGTCCTTCAATACCTTAATCTTGATGCAGCCAGGTCCTGTGTAATCCTTACTGTGACTCCTTGATATATATATAAATTGTTTCTTTCTGGCTGCTTAAATGTTTTTCTTTTTTATCTGACAATTCTGGAATTTGGCCACAATATTCCTAGATCCTTTCATTTTAGGATCCCTTTCTGGAGGGGATCAATGTAGTCTTTCAATAAGCATTTTGCCCTCTGGTTCCATGATATCAGGGCAATTTTCCATCACTAAATCCTGTAATATTAAGTCCAGACTTTTTTTTCTCTTCAATGTTTTCAGGAAGCCCATTGATTCTTAGGTTATCTCTCCTGGTTCTGTTCTTGAAGTCAATGGTTTTATAGGTGAGGAATTTTACATTTTCTTCTATTTTTTTTTGATTTTTTGGTTGTTTAACAGATTCTTGTTTTCTCATGAAGTCATTAGTTTCCACAGATTCCATTCTTATTTTTTAGAGAAGAATTTTCTTCATTTACCTTTTGCAACTCCTTTTCCAATTGGTCAATTCTACTTATGAATTTCCATTTGCCCAAGTGTAGTTTTGAGAGAATTATTTTCTTTTTGCATTTGTCCAATTAAAGATTTGAGAGAATTATTTTGTTTTTGTATTTGTCCAATTGTATTTTCCAAGGATCTGTTCTCTTGTTGCAATATGTTAATTTTCTCTTGAGTTTCTTTTTCCATTTTTTTTCCAGTTGACTTTTAAACTCCTTCCTGATTTCTTTTAGGAAGTCTTTCTGGGCTGGAGACCAATTCATATTCTCCTCAGAAGTTCTAGATCTCTCTGAGTTAGGAGCTTTACTTTCTAGGTAGTTTTCTATGCCCCCCCCTTTCTTCATTTTCCTGAGATCCTGTCTTGGGGGAGGGGCTTGCTCTCAGAGGTTTGCTTTTGAAATCCCTAGAGGCCTTATTCACTGGGTTTAGTAACTCCAAGTGGGCTGGCCATTAGGGGGTGCTGGTTGCTTTCTCTGAAGTGTTTGAGACTCTTTCCCTAGGCCTGGAGTGGGTTAAGAGAGCAGTAGGTTCTGAATTATTCTTCAACAAGGTGGGCTGTGCCCTGGGAAAGAATGCTAATCTCCCTTTCAGCTGAGAGAGCTCTGCTGCCCAAGCCGGGGTGGGGGTGGGGGGGCTGTTACTGTGTTTGTTCTGGGAAGAGGACTGTGTTAAATGTATGGAGTCCAGGGCTCCAAGCTGAGCAGATTGATGTCCTGCAGCACTTTGCAGCTCTCAGTGCTGGGGCTCCCCAGACCTCTGCTCCCAAGAACAAAACCTCCAAGCCTGATCTTAGTTTGGCTTTCATCCCACCCCCACTGGCTCTCTGCTCTCTGCCTCTGGTTCACCCATGATTCCAGGAGACAGACCTTTTGGTAGATGTTCTTCTCCTAGCTTCTCTTATTGGGTTTTATTGATTGAATTTCTGTTAAGAGGTTTCTTTCATATTATTTCTGAGGGGAAACTGGGAGACCTTAATTCACTGCCTGTGTTCTCCCTGCCATCTGGGCTGGAAGTCCCACAGCCCTAGATTTCTTTTCTTTTTTCCTTATTTAAATTCTTTTTTGTTATATTAATATTTAATTTGTTTTCCACTTATATACAATAGTATTTCCACCTATCATTTCTTTTTAGTAAAGTTTTGAATTTTACACTTTTCCCCCAACCCTCCCTTCTCTCCCCTTCCCCCTATAGAAGGCAATCTGATAATCTTTACATTGTTTCCATTGATGAAAATTGAATGTGTTGAGAGAAAAAACATATCCTTGAGGATAAAATAAAATATCAGAGATAGCAAAATTATGTAGTACATAAAACAAAATTATGTTGTACAAAAACTTTTAAAAAATTGAAGGTAAGTTAATTAAGGTAAGATTATTATCTTTGGCTTTTGTTTAAACTCCAGAGTTCTTTCTCTGGATGCAGATGATATTCTATATCAAAGATACCCTAAAATTGTCCCCGATTATTGCACTAAAGGAACGAGCAAGTCCATTAAGGTTGATCATCACCCCCATGTTGCTGTTAGGGTGTGCAGTATTCTTCTGGTTCTGCTCATCTCATTCAGCATCAGTTCATGCAAATCCTTTCAAGCTTCCCAGAATTCCCATCCCTCCTGGTTTCTAATAGAACAATAGTGTTCCATCACACACATATACCACAGTTTGTTCAGCCATTCCCCAAATGATGGACATACCCTCTATTTCCAATTCTTAGCCACCACAAATAGAGATAGCCCTGCATTTCTAGAACAAAGAGGAGCATTAGTACACATATTTTGTGGCAACAAAAATTACACAAGTCCCCTGAAGATAACACCTTAAATAGCAGAACTGGTTAAATGAAACAGGAAGTATAAATCTTCATAGAAGAAAATAATTCCTAAAGACATCAAGAAATAATAAAGCAAAATCATAAGAATGAAAAATATGAATGAAATGAAAATGTGAATTATCTCATCAGAAAAAAAACAACAGACATGGAAAATAAATTTAGGAGAGATAATCTAAGAATTATTTAACTAAGTAGGAGAACTTCTGGGAGCCAAGATTGTGGAACAAGCAAATTAAAAAAAGGAAAACCTTAAACACTCACTTTTATATAGCAATCTGCCTTACTATAGAAGTAGGAGGGAAAAGTAGGAGGGAAAGGGAATGGGGGGGGAGGCCAATAGAAGGGAGGGGGAAATAGGGGGTAGTCAGAAGCAAAATACTTTTCAGCATGGAAGCGAAACAGAGAGAGAGAGAGAGAGAGAGAGAGAGAGAGAGAGAGAGAGAGAGAATACACAATCATCATAACCTTGAAAAAAATTTTCCATCAAGTTTATTTGATAAAAGCCTCATTTTTCAAATATATAAAGAACTGAATTAAGTTACTTTCTTAGGTTTTTTTTTCTCTTCCCTTTGTTTTGGTTTTTTTTTTTTAGGTTTTTTGCAAGGCAAATGGGGTTAAGTGGCTTGCCCAAGGCCACATAGCTAGGTAATTATTAAGTTTCTGAGACAGGATTTGAACCCAGGTACTCCTGACTTCAGGGCCGGTGCTTTATCCACTGCTCCACCTAGCTGCCCCCTGAGTTAAGTTTCTAAAATAATTGCTTGCCTTTTCAATGAAGGAAGGAGAGGGGAGGGAGGGAGAGAATATGGAACTCAAAAATTAAAAAAAAAACCCAAATGTTAAAAATTGTTTACACATGTAATTGGGAAAATAAAATATAAAAATTTGGTTTTAATTATCCTATATCATATCTTTGGTTTCTTGATTAGTGATGGAGTAACTTTAACAAGAACCCAGACTTAATGATCAAATCAAGAATATTTTAAGCTGAAGATGAAGGTTTTTTTTAAGTACCCAGACATAATTCCTAAAACAAATATCTATGAAGGCAACAAATATAACACAGTAAGGAGAATAATAGTGCAAGTGTCAATAATTTCCAAGAGGAAATAACTTAGGAAAAGGAGTCAAACTGGTATTCCTGACTTCAGAAGAAGCTCAAATGCACAGAATATGGGTAAAAGTGAACTTGAGCTCTAAGGCAAAATGTAACTACAAACTCAAAAATTTTATGAGACTTGCTGGAACATAGCTCCTAACTGGAATGCAGCAATGGAATAACATATCTTCTTCCAAATTTGTATTTGGAATGAAGATGAGAGGAATAGCAGATACATTAAATGACAAAATGAGAATCCTGGAAGATCTCAACTAGCTAAAATTATCTGCCAAATCTAATTATATAATTTTTTTAAAAAAAAATTAGTTGTGGGGGGTGGGGAAGCTAGCTGGTGTGGTGGATAAAGCACCGGCCCTGGAGTCAGGAGTACCTGGGTTCAAATCCGGACTCAGACACTTAATAATTACATAGCTGTGTGGCCTTGGGCAAGCCACTAACCCCCTTTGCCTTGCAAAACAAAAAAACCTAAAACAAATTAGTTGTGTAAATATAGGATGAGGTAGATATAGTTAGATAATAAGTCACATGTAAAAGAACAATAAAATAGTGGTAGAAGACACTTCAGTTGTCATGTAGCTAATATTGTAGCTAACCTAATGATTATTTAGCCTTTGCTTGAAGATCTCAAGTGAAACATACTACCCCAAATGATAACTCCTTCTATAGTTGCAGAGCTCTGATTTTTTAGGACAAATTTCCCTTAAATTGAACCTAAATATGCCCTTATTTAATATTCATCTAGATATTTTGATGCATTGTCAGCTCTATTTGAGCAACAGTGTAATGTATTAGTTCTTCCCCCTTCAAGGTAATGTGATCTTGGTCTTTATTAATAGAAATATAGTATCTAGGACAAATGAGATGGCAATTCTTCTCTGCCCTGGTCACAGTACATCTGGGGTGATGTGTTCATTTCTCCCCATTTAGACAGTCCTTTGATAAGCTGGACTGTGTTGAGAGCAGAATAATGAGAAAAGGACAGGGAGGGGAATTGAAACCATGTTCTTGTGAGAATTGGAAATATTTAGCCTATGGAAGAAAAGACAGGGTGCACATGATAGCAATCTTCAACTATTTAACTTTACAAACCTGGAAGAGAATGGGTAGATGTTGTAGAGAGGTTCTAATCAGTCAAATATGCAATGTCAAGGAAAAGAAGCAGTTTTACACTTCATTAATTTAAATATAATATTTGTTGATAGTATACAAGTCACTTAATGGACATGTTCACTTATGCAGAAATGGTAAAAGAAGGGTACAAGAGCTGCACATCTTATTTCACTTCCATTTTGGACTTCATTCTGGTTGAGTTGAAGAATATAAAATCAGAAGAAGAGTTGAAATTCAGGCAACTGGTTCTTTTCACGTAATAGTCTGGTTCTGGATGATTCACAGGTTTTAGAGGTTATATTTTCATGCTAAGGTAGACAAAGGGATGGAGAGCCTCAAAAATTCACCAGTCCAGGGTAGGCAAGACCTCAGTTACTTATGAATGCGTAATCAGGGATAGCTCAGTTAAAACGGAATAAGATAATTGCTTGTATTTCTTTTCTTAAACTGTTCCCAATTAGTGAGTATAATCTCAATTTCCAATTCTTTGCCATCATAAAAGAACCTCTATCATTATTTTTGTACATATGTGCCTTTTCCTTTATCTTTGATCTCTTTGGGATATAGAAGTTTTCTTTCTTTGTAGTCATTTTCTGCACTTGAAGATATTTTTTATTCACTCCATCTCCATGTAGCTCTTTATTCTGGGAAAAGTGTCCTGATATAACAGGAACAGAATGATTGATGTTGACATGGAGATAATGGGAAACCTTGGTCTTTTGAATGTAGGTCTTTCCCTTGTGGGACATCTTGATACTTTTATATTTTCAGACTTAGAGGAGTTTGACTTAGCAACGTGCAGTCAAAGTTCCACAACTGATAGCTTCACCTCTTTGGTTCCTTATCTAAGCAGATATATGCCATATATGGAGCTATGGTTCCACTTGTGCTAGGTGGCAAATCATCATCAGTAAGTACATCCAATGTGTGTAACTATGGTTCCATTTGTAAAAGGCAACAAAACATCACCAGTATAGAAAAATACCCTAATCTGTCTGCCTGACCATTGATAATGGGAGGCAGAGCCCTGATTTGATGACTGCTTACATTCACCACTGTTACAGAACCTGAGAATATATATAGCTATATCTATATGCTGCCTTTGCCTCTTAATAATGGGGTTAAAAATGAAGGAGACAAAGAGAGGATTCTGAGTCATCAGTGAATAGTATATAAAAAAAGAAGGAATGATTATTGTTGAGACAAATAGCAAAGCTATGTGACTTTCTCAGTCTATTTTCCTATTGCTAGGAAGACATATACAAAATAATTCCTTTTCTGTCTTCCTCAAAGTCCAAGTAGCAGTCAGAGACTAAGAGAAGTTGGGGCACAAGTAGGTAAGGAAGGGGGGCATTTACCATAGCTAGGAATTACCATTAAAGTTCTTTTTTTTTTAGGTTTTTGCAAGGCAAATGGAGTTAAGTGGCTTGCCCAAGGCCACACAACTAGGTAATTATTAAGTGTCTGAGAGTGGATTTGAACCCAGGTACTCCTGACTCCAAGGCTGGTGCTCTATCCACTATGCCACCTAGCCGCCCCTCCATTAAAGTTCTTATGGAATGGGGTGGAAGAGACTCTGATCCTATCTGAGTGGTACACCTAGGAGATTAGGATCAGTAATAAGAAGAACATTTTAGTGGCATGTTACTTTGGCAAAGTTTTAGGCATCTTACTTACTCTTTGAGGTAAGCCATGAAAGTATGAATCATACCATTTTACTGATGAGGAAATTAAGTCTCATTAAACTACCTGAGCTCATCAAGCTAGTAAGGTCAGATCATATACTCCAAATCAAGTGTTCTTACCATAATACCATGTTGCCCATATAGATACATAGGAAAAACATTGGAGATATTGATAGGTGATTCTTTTCTCTCAGTATTTCATATATTGTTCTTGGTGAGAACAATACATCAAAAGATTGACTTAGTCTGTTGAGTTCTTTGTTGGAAAGTGCACTGAATCTCAGTTCTTGAAATGTTCTTGAAATGAGTTTCTCTCCATCTCTCAAATGAGGTTTTCCTTCAGCTCAAAAACGTTCAACATATCAAAGACAAACATCTCACTCAGGAATGTCTCTGGGTGATGCTAGAGGAAGTTTCCATCCCCAAATCTCAGGAAAATCTTTATTAAATAAAAAATATGGCATCAAAGCTGCCAGAAATTATATAAAAAGAATAATCGACAGATACCAATGGTGCTTTGAATGCAAAGTGAAAATAAATAATGTCCATGTCTCTGTATGAAAATCCTTAAAGGATTAAAATTCCAGAGGTAATGAGATTAGGACTTGGTTGAAAATGGATAATGGAGGCGGCTAGGTGGCGCAGTGGATAGAGCACCAGCCCTGGAGTGAGGAGTACCTGAGTTCAAATCCGGCCTCAGACAATTAATAATTACCTAGCTGTGTGGCCTTGGGCAAGCCACTTAACCCCATTGCCTTACCAAAAAAAAAACCCCTAAAAAAAAAAGAAAGTGGATAATGGATTTCCATTTACATAAAGCTCACTATTTTTACCAAAAATCTGATTTCCATGACTTTTCATTACTTACCTCCTGACTCACCTTTGAAAAATTGTTGCCTTAGATTCAGCACTAATCTACATCAATATCACAGATGATAGGAAAACAGTTTTCTGATATAGCAAGAGAGTATGGGGGAACTATTCAGTAATAAATAGCATTTATATATTGCTTTAAGACTCACAAATGTTTATCCAAATACTATTTCATTTTATCTTTACAATAATCTTTGAAGGTAGGTGCTATTAACTCCATTTTACAAATGAGAAAACTGAAACATACAGGTTAAGTGCCCATTCCAGTGTTTGAGACCATATTTGAACTCAACAGAAGCAGCACTCTATCCACCATAACATCTGTTTCACTCCTCTATTTCTCTATATTCTTTATGTCTTTCAGGAGCCCATAACCTTTTCTCTTCCTTTTGGTCACTGACAAAACATCTGGATGGATAAGCATCTAGTTATCATCAAAGTCATGGCTTCCATAAATGAAGGAAGATATATAGCAAAGCATTAATGTATTTTTTCCATTATTTTATTTTGAGTTTTATAATTTTTCCCTTAATCATACTTCCCTCCCCCCACAGAAGGCAATTTGTCAGTCTTTACATTGTTCCCATGTTATACATTAATCCAAATTGAGTGTGATGAGAGAGAAATCATATCCTTAAGGAAGAAACATAAAATATAAGAGATAACAAGATCAGACAATAAGATATCAGGTTTTTTTTTTTCCCCTAAATTAAAGGAAATAGTCCTTGGACTTTGTTCAAACTACATGGTTATTTATGTGGATACAGCCATTAATGTATTTTTTGAAAGAGTTAATGAGGAAGAAGCTCAGCTTAACTCTTGGTCCACCTTGGGAACTTTGTATGACTGCAACCAGACTACTAGTACTTTGCTGAATACTATTTATCTTTTAATTTAAGTTTTATTTTTTTCCATATCCATGTAAAGATAGTTTCCAACACTTTTTTGGGTAAGATTTTGAGCCTCACATTTTTCTACCTCCCTGTATCTCCTCCCCCTTCCCATTGTCAGTGAGTAATCTGATATAGGTTAAATATGTACAATAATGTTAAATATATTTCCATGTTGATAATTTTGTGAAACAACCAGAAAAGAAGGGAGGAAAAGTAAGAAAGAAAAAAACACGAAACAATTTTTTAAAAGTGCTCTTGATCTGCATTCAGACTCCATTGCTGTTGCTCTGGAAGTGGATGGCATTTTCTATCATAAGTTTTTTCAAATTGTCTTTGATCCTTGTACTGCTGAGAAGAGTAAAATGTACCATAGTTGATCATCATACAGTGCTGCTGTTAATGTGTGCAATGATCTCCTTGTTCTGCTTATCTCACCTAGCATCAGTTCATGTAAATCTTTCCAGGTTTTTCTGAAATCTACCTGCTCATGATTTTTTACAGAATATTGGTACTTCATCCCATTCATATACCACAGTTGTTCAGTCATTTCCCAATTGATGAGCATCCTTTTAATTTCCATTTCTTTACTACTATAAAAAGAACTGCTATACATATTTTTGTGTGGGTCTTTTCCCTTTTTTAATGCTTTCTTTGTGATATGACCTAGTAGTGATGCTGTTGGATCAAATGGTTTGCATAGTTTTATAGCCCTTTGGGCAAAGTTCCAAATTTCTCTCCAGAATGGTTTCATCAGTTCATAACTCCACAAATAGTAAATTCTGACTATTTCTTAATTAGAATCAAACAGTTTTGATGACTGGATCTTTTTAATATAATTTTAGATCCAGTATGGCTAGATCACTTTTCTTTTATTTATTTTTTTCATTAATTCCCTTGATACTCTTTTTTTTTTTTGACAGGGCTTTTATTTTTTTCCCCAGTCACATGCAAAGTTAACTTTCAACATTCATCCTTTAGCAAGCTTTTGAGTTTCACATTTTTCTATTACCCTCCTTTCCCTCCTTCCTCCCCATGGAAGTGAACAATTTGATAAGAGTTTTACATGTAAAATTGTGTTTCCATATTAGTCAAGTTGTGAATTAAGAATGAGAACTAAGGAGAAAAAACCATGAGAAAGAAACAACATAAAATAAGTTTTAAAAAAGCGAACATAGTATGCTTTGCTCTGCATTCAGACTTCATAGTTTCTTCTCTGGATGTGGATGGCATTTTCCAAAATGGATCTCTCAGGATTGTCCTTGATCCCTTAGAAGAGTGGTGTCTATTATAGTTAATCATCTCACAATGTTGTTTTTAATGTGTATAATGCTCTGTTCTACTTAACCTCACTCAGCATCAGTTCATGCAAGTATTTCCAGATTTTTATAAAGTCTGGCTTCTCATGATTTTTTACAGAATAATAGTATACCATAACATTTTTATATGATAACTGGTTCAGTCATTCTGCAACTGATGGGTATCCCCTCAATTTCCAATTATTTGCCACTATGGAATATTATTTATTTATAAGTCCCCTTTTTCTCACATGAGATCATGGTGCACATTCCATTGATTTCATTAGGACTGGTGAAGATGTCGGAAATTGTTGCTGTTACTTGAAATTATTTCATCTCATATACTTTTTGTTCAGGTCATATAGGCCCACTTGCAGTTCCCTATATGTGTAAAAAAGGATGTAGATAGGAGATGGAGAGGTCTGAACTTCTAATTATCTGAAGGACAAAAGAGAAGACAGAGAGCTAGATTTGAAGTGAGGAAAATTAAGCTCAAATGATGCCTAATATGCTAACATTGTGACCCAGAATGAATAACTTAATTTCTCTCAGTCACAGTTTCCTCATCTATAAAAATGGGAAAAATAATAGCAACTACCTTGCATTCTTGATTTGAGAATCAGACGAGATAAAATATGTAAAGTGTTGTGCAAAGTACTGTACAAATATCATCATCATTGTTATTAATTTTTCTTCTTTTCCTCACTTATGTTCCTAAGTCCCTAAAAGGTTCATCTCAAATGCCACATTCTATGAGAAATTTTTCCTGTCCCTTTATTAGTGCTCCTTTCTTCAAATGGCTTTGTATATATTTTGAATTCACTTGTCTGTTTACATCTTTCCCCACTCAGGAGAATGTAACATCCTTGAAGGTTGGTACTATCTGACAGTCACATAGATAATTTGTGTTGAATTTAGTTCAATTATTTATAATATTTTTAGACATTAAAGGGATCTGGAGTTTAATTGGTGTGGGCATCCCCCCCCCCCCATGAGAAACCAACTCTGAACCTACCTTTAACACAGTAGTATTAGTAGGTACTTAATAATGCTAATTGATTGATTGCTGTGTCCAAGAAAATTCATCATCCAGTTGCCAACAATGTGATGAATTTCTCCAATTTGGAATCTGGTCTTTGGTCGATAGATTTGTTTTCCAACATGGGGTAATGTGCTAGAAGCTTTTCCAGTTTGGTAGGAGCTGCTGTAGAGTATGTTTTGCTGACAATCTTTGAGAACCCAGAAACATCCATGATGAACATCAGAATAGGACTTTGTTGGAAGATGATAATAATTGCCCCAAATCAGTAGTTTCTTTTATATGTAGTGATTATTGTGAAATTCCCAGTTTATGTGATTCCCAAGGGATGAAGGAGGGTCTATTCAATTGAATGAAATGATTATTTGAGCCTATTAAAAGTTTTTCCAGTACGTGATTAGAAATTCTTACTCTTTCCTGGGAAGTATTTCTGAGTGGGCACACTTCTCTCCCGCAAGAAATCTTATTTGTAGGGCTCTAAATGTCAATTGTCCTGTCGTTCCAGTCACTGTCCCTATGACTTTCCAGAACAAATCATTCCTTTTATTTGTTATTTTTCATTTTTAGAAAATAAGTTCCCTGTGGGCAGAAATGATTATGTTTTTGGTAACTGTACCCCCAATTTGTCACATGGTTCTTGATAGTAAGTCCTTAAAATGGTATTCATTCATTCATTCATTCATTTACTATCTTTGTGTCTTTTCCGACTTAGTCGTCTCCTGTCTTTGTCTTTTCCTTTCCTCCATTTTTGTCTTTCTCTATTTCTCTTTTTGTCTGTCTCCAGCTTCAAGAACACAGTAAGCAAAGACTCTCTATTATTCTTATTATTGTTTATGATAAACAAAAGAGGGAAATAGGTTATTGTGGGTTGGCCTGTATCCCTGCATATTGCTTTCTTTCTGTTAGGACACATGCTTTAAACTTCAATCAGCAAGACTTGCAAATTGATTAGTTTTGTGAAGCTCAGGGAATAGCTGTCCTGATTGTATTAGAAGTAGGGGCAAGTTAGTTGTCAGGCAGATTTTGTGATTCAGTTTCCTTCCATTACTATTTATTCTTATAAGATTGCTCTGAGGTCATTTAGTATTTTTTTTCCCCATTTGGTTGATGAATTCAGTAAAAATAGAAACTGGACAAATTGATTCAAATCTAAACAATTGAACTAATACAAAATTTCTATTTAGCATTTAAGATGGTGCCTGCATAAGTTAAACGGGTTACGTAGCTGACTTGGGTATACCATGACATCAATATTATTGATGGAGAAGCATAATAAATGTTTGATCTTGCTTGAGCCCATAGCTTCATTTGAAGAGAGGGTGAAAGGAACTATGCTCTGGCAAAATGATGCTGATCATGTAATGGTGTATTCTGAAGTCCCTCCCTTAGCCAGGGAAATTGTTGTTGAATCTGATTTCTCTGTGCTGTTTCTTATTTCTATTCTCATTTTGATTTCTCTTGACTCTTGGCCCAAGTCAGACAAATTCCAACAGTGAATTCTTGTTTAATGGACTAGTAGTTTACAAAACTGACATTTTATCTTTGAAAAGTGGATCTTGGCATCAGGAGAGTTTCAAGTTTGAATCCTGTTTCTGACCCTTATATTAACAAATATTTATGATTGATTGATTGATTATGTTTCATTCTTTGTTCTTAAAGAAAACATGAACTCAAGGACTTGATGCCATGACAAGCAAATGATTTGGAGTGAGGGGGATGCTGTGCTAAGTGAACAGTCTCACTTTCTCCTCTGGAATTATCTGTGTCCAGTGGCCATATAGGGATCAGGATAAATAGAGATGGACCTGGATGGGAGGCAATCAGGGTTAAATGACTTGTCCAAGGTCACACAGTTAGTAAATGTCAGCTATCTGAGGTCAAATTTGAACTCATGTACTCCTGGCTCCAAGTCTAGCACTCTATTCACTCTGCTATCTACATGCGTTTTTACTAGTTGTAAGACCTGGGGGGGAAGTTATTTAAAATGTTGTTCTTAATTAACTCATCTCTAAAATGATGATAATAAAATGGACTAATTACCTCATGGGGTGATTGTGAGGAAAGTTCTTTGTAAATCTTAAGTGCTACAGATTGTAGTCCTACCAGTTGTTTTTATTGTCAGAAAATTCCATTCACTGATGAAATCATATACCCTTCCTGAAAGAAATGACTATTTCTCTCTCTTAATAACAAATAAACAAAATAGGGGAGACCTGTTTCTTCTCCCCTGCCCTCTCTCTTCATTCGAGTATTGCTACTACACCCACCTAGATCAGACTTCTAATGTAAGTGAAACTCCCTTCTGCTCAGGCTTAGTTGAGGGATAAATTCTTTGAATGGGTTGCTCAAGGCTGGGGATAACTTAGAATTAAATGACGTAATCAAAGTTCATTGGAATAGGTTCCGCTCTTCATTGCAATATTTATCCTCTTGTTAATTTCTTATTAATTAGAATTGATCACCAGTCTCAGGAACACCCGACTTCCAAGGGCATGTAAGCATGTAAGCCACCACCATGATTCTCTTTCATCTAAAAGAGAAATGACCAAATGACCATCCTTTTATTAAATATACTGGCCTCATTAAGAAAATGATCAAATTGCTCAGAAATTGTCTCTCAAATTTTTTAAATGTCACATGACCAAAAATTGTTGTTGTTGTTATTATTATTATTATATTCATTCTCTTCATTTATAATTTATGGTTTTGAGATAGGAATACATCTGGTACAGGTCACAATCTTCCTATTTTTTATATTTACTATAAATCCCTCTTTTTGCAAGAGACCTTTTTCAATCTCTCCAGACATTAATCCTGACCCATCAACTCTGTGGAGCTTATATATACCTAATTATCTACCTGTAATATTTCCGATGAGATTGTCAACTCTTTGAAGGCAGGCATTTTTTGCCTTCTCCCATAGCATATATTAATAAATGAGTTTGAGTAATCCAAATGGTTGCTCTATCATATACACAGAAATTTTGGTAATGCACTAAAAATATTGTGTTGTAAGCTTATCTTCTTTAGGTTCAATGAAGGCAGAGAAGATGTTCCCATATAGTTTTGACTTTTTTCTCCACTAGGTCTCTACGTTCCATGTAGATTAGAAGTTATGAAGAAAGGAAAGAAATAAGCATTTATATAATTACCATATATGTTCCAGGCACTGTCTTAAGTATTTTACAAATTTCATCTCATTTGGTCCTTACAACAATCCTGGAAGATAGGTACTATTAAACCCATTTTATAGTTGAGGAGACTGAGGTAAACAAAGGTTAAGGATAATAACTAGTAGGTGTCTGAGAATATCTCATAAGAATTTGGAATGACAACCTTTATTAAAATATCCTTAAATTTTTATGGGTCAGTGTTAAAATATGGACTTTTATGGGGGGATGTAATTTGTCTGGAATAATGTTCCAATTCCAGCAACTGATTAATTGAATTCTCCAGGATACTTGGAGGCTTTTATTTTTAGTGAGGGGAATGATCTTCTGTTAGTTTAATGATGATTAGTAAACTTTTGGTATATAGTTTTGCTACTTGATTGCTTTCTGTGTTTTTATTAGATACTAATTTTTTACCACTTGCAGTGATGGGTGATACAACTGCATTAAACAATAAATCCAAACTCCAAGAGAATGAACTTCTGTAGTTTCTGATAGTAGTCACCCAGGTCTGCAATGCTCTCATGAATTTCTCCATTTCTGAAAATTTCCTTTTCCCTTAGGTCAAGGTTTCTTTTCTGATATGTTGTTTGAAAAAATGCAAATTTTCCCAGGTGCAACAATTTGATTAGATGATATAGCCTTAAACTATTAAAGCAAATTTGTAGGTTGTGAAGAGCATAAGGGAATCAATGTGTAATTACTTATGTAAAATGTGTGCACAGCAGGCAATGAAAACAGGGTTTGTGCTTTATCAGGGTATTTGTGAAACAATGCCCTTGCAGCTGTCCTTTGTATTTTATTACATGTGATTATTTTGTAATTTTACCTTATGAAATCATTGAACTTTCCTACGGAGAAGAAACCAATTGGAGATTGAATATTAAGCTCCCCAGAAGGTTTTTCTAGGAATAGACCTAAATTTAATACTGTGCCTGGGCTGTTTCTTTCAGCTGTTTCCTAATGCTGAGAGTTCGAAGCAGTAACATGGTAATTTAGACACAACTATTTTGAATGCTTTGGGTGTGAATCATTGGTTCACAAACGCTGTTTCTCATGCCCTTGGACCCTGACCCCTTCCTTCCCTCGGGGCTCATGTGGTGACAGTACTTTTCAGATTCATCTCTGACATTGACATCACACCAAAGATATGTTAGATCTTGCATAGAATAATAGTTTTGACTTCAACGTGGAGAGTACAAGTTGTAGATGGAGTCAAACTCTGAATTGAAGCTACACGTCTTTTGAATGTTGCCACAACTTCAGACACATCTGTATGAGACCCATACCTTTTTTCTGGTGACAGAGAAAGGATAGAATGCTTAACTAGGAGATAGGAAGATCTGAGTATAATCTAGTTTCAGATACTTAGTAGTTTATAGACCCCCAAGGAAGTCACCGAACCTCTGCCTACCTTGTTTTTCTTATCTATAAAATGAGCACCTGCCTCATAGTGTTATTTTGCAAACCTTAAAACACTATTAAATGCTATTTTTATTATAATCATCATTTAATTAGATTGTAAGTTCATTGAGAGATTTAGAAGCACGGAATTCTTTAAATTCATAAATGCTAAGAAAAGAAAGAGGGTGGGGAGACAGTATTTTGTGAAAAGATGTCAAAAAATTGAAATTGTTGCTTTCTTGAGAAACTTAGAGGGTAGAACTAATATAGAATGTGAATAGAGTACTGAATTTGTGTTTCAGGAGGTCATGCTTTAAATCTTAATTTTGAGACCATGAACAACCCAACAAGCTCTTTGAGATTCAGTTATTTCATCTCTAAAAAAGGGGATTCATTTGCCCCTTGGAGAAGTCATTTAATCTCTCAGTGCTCTAAGTATTTCTCAAATACAGAGGAGTTGCTGACGTATATGAGTAGAAAGAGTTTCCTCACTTGGGAGCTCTCAATATCAAAGAAATTTCAAGTCTCATCCCTATTTTTAAACTTCTGAGTTATGCCTTATTGTGAGGATCACATGAGATCATGCATGCAAAATTATCATTTTTATTATTAATACAATTATTTTCATAATTAATTTGTCAATATAATTATAATAATCACCTTTTTATTAATGTAGCAATTTTATAATAATCATGATAATATAATTAATATTAATTTATAATTAAAATTTTTATTTTAAAAATTATTTAAACATTAATTATTTTATTTTTAATTTATGGAATAAAAGAAGTATTTCCAAGTCATAGTTTAATTAAAAAAGATTATTACACATGAAACTACAAATCTGTTCTGTACCACTAGCTATTCATTTTAAATATAAAATAAAATTATTATGTAAATTTGTTTTTCTTTTTTTTCCTTCCTTACTAAAGTGCCATGTGAATGATATTAATTATTATCATATTATTATTCAGGAGGTGAAAGGAGTCCTAGCAAGACTTATTCAGAGCTTCCCATTTTTCTATATTTGTTGTTAGTAATTTTTGCCTTTGAATTACTGACTTGAAAGTTCAACCCTTATAGTATTGTAATGAGAACATAAGAAACAGCCAAGAACTTTAGATTGTAAGAATGGAGAGAGGAAATCAAAAGCAAATACTGAAAGAAAAGAGAGGCTCTGCTTTGCTGTTCTCACTTGCTCAGGAAGCCCATTGTTTTACCTGTTTTCACTCTGCCAAAGGCTAACAAGAAAAATGGTTAAGTATCTTTTGTGAGAATTAAAATTCATCTGACAACACAATTCTCAGAGTTCCACGTTTCAGACGTTCCTGTTGCCTCCACTGAGGGATTTGGATAGAAGAGAAATGGTCTGGACAAATAAATTGGGAATACTAGTTTTCAATGTAGAAGTAAATCACAAGTGTGGCAGTTATTGATGGGTATTCACTGATTTCCAAACTTTGCATGTCTATGTTGTCAACTCTGAAAACAAATGACCAAAAGAGTCACAGAGGTTTTGCAAATGCTGTAAACTCTAAAATTGCTGAAAACCATGATTAACTCTGAAGAATAAAATTAAATAAAATGAAAAAAAACCAAAGAGCTAACAGTGGTCATAGGCAAAAAGATTTTTTTATTCCCTAGGAGTAGGGAATCTAGACACATGTATTAGGATCTTCTCTAAAAGTCCCAAGAAAGTGAGAAAGTGAGATTAAATCTCTCTCTCTCTCTCTCTCTCTCTCTCTCTCTCTCTCTTTCTCTCTTTCTCTCTCTGTCTCTGTCTCTGTCTTTGTCTCTGTCTGTCTGTCTCTTTAAGCATGGTTTTATTTACACATGTACATTTGTATGCATGTATACACATTTGCAAATGCACTCATGAATACATAAGCATGTTTATATATACATACATGTATAGATTTGTGTATAAGCAAACCTACTCACATGATTATGCATATAATTTATACATGCACATATAATATACATATGTGTATCTGTGTATATTTGTACCTGTATATAGGTATCATGTTGGTGTGAACATATATGTGGATAGAAAAAGAATCCAACAATGTGGTGAAGCAATAGTGTGAGGCATAACAGTATAGTGAGGCAAGGTTGCCTATCTTCAAAAGTTCATTCAGAGTCAGACTTCATGTCTGGACCTCTTGGTGCTTGCCCAAACTCTGGTCGCCATTTGCTGGTTAAGACTTAGCTCTGGAAAAGAGGATATCTTTTGATAGTAAAAAGAGAAGAATAAAAATAGAGGGGTTATCTTGGCATGGTGATCCTAACATACATCCAGCATACACATGCATACATACATATCTGCTATTCTGACTAGACTGTTGAGAAAGCCAGCCTTTTCTTATATAGGAGAAACCTGGACAATGACAGCCCAATCCTAAGGGAATGCATAGTGGGCTTTCCTTGATTCAGTCCTTTTTCCCATTGACCTTGGAGAATATATATATATTTAATGACTGTTTTCCTATCCATTTTTCATGTGGCAAAGAAAAGTATGTCTGACTACTGAGTGAGAGATAAGTGTGCATACAAAAGAATTCCCCTGGGAAACTTGATCTCTGTCTTTCTTGCTGGTGATCAAGGCAGAAAAGATTATATAGCTTCTGGCAGGGAACAATCCAGAAGTAGTGATAGTAGCTACCTCCTTTTGCAAGCTAAGTTTCTACCCAATACATACTTTTGTAGGTTTGCAGTATTGTACTGCTCTTTCTTTTTATTAGAGGAAAGAGTACTGGAGATAGAATAAACCATGCTGTACCCTTAAAAGATTGGGAGAGACACTAGGGTCTGGGAACTGGAGTCCACATCAGAATCTACCTGAAGCTGAGTCAAATGAGGGACCAGTAAAGCCTGAAGAGTGACCTGTTTGACCCAATCCAATAGTGGATTGACTCTTTGAGGCTGCATTCTACTGAAGCAAGGAATTGACTCTGTGCATTAGTTTTGCCATAGTTGGACATAAGCTTGGTGTGGTGAATGCTTTATTGTGATTACTTGAAGTTTTAGCTCACTCTTCTCTTCAACCAAGGTGCTCCCAATTTGAGGTGGATGTGTTTGTGCTTTAGTTATTGCTATATCTTCTCAAAAATATTCTTTTGTAAAAATTAGCTAATTTAATAATAATAATAATAATGATAATAATAATAATAATGATAAGGTTCTATCCCTGGGTCAATCAATGATAGGAAGGAATTATGCTAGAAACTGACTACTGATGTTGAGGAGAACCATTAGAATGGGGGTTTAAGCCAAAAGCATTAGACAAGGGTAGAGAAGCTTTTTTTTCTTCCAAGGACCATTTGAATATTTAGAACATTATTCATAAGTTATACAAAATTTTCAACTTTAAAAATGATTGGTCAAATCATTTGGTCAAACATTTCATTAATTCACCCCTAAAAGATCATAGATTTATTGAAATTCTTTTTTTTTCAATTTAAATATTTTTATTTATTTGTTTTTCCAATTACACGTGACAGTACTTTTCACCAAGGATTTCTTTTGGCAAGGTTTTGAGTTTTGTATTTTTCTCCCTTGCTCTGATTTATTGAATTTCAAGTCCTGCCTTGCAGCTGCTGTGGCAGCACCAGACCAAATGATTTCACTGGCCTCATATGGCCCATGGACTGCATGTTCCTTGCCCCAGCATTAGAAAGACAACCCACTGATCTTTAGAGGTTACACCTAGAACACTGGGTAACCTGACCCATTAATATGGGTGAAAACTGGCATAAGATTCAGTTATATTTACTTGGTGCAAGAATTTTATCAATTGATTGCATGTTGGTTTTCTGGGAAGGAAGGGTTAGTGTCTGTATAAAAGTTAAATTTATAGTAAGACCAACCCTTCATCCCTCCTATTTATTTTGTGAAGAGTAGCCAAGATGTTCTGATCTGCTTGAATCTTTATCCAACTTCTTTTCTACATCTCCTCAAGATCTGGTTTCTTCTGTGTCTTAGGATTTCATTGGTTCATTGTTGCCTCTCTCTTTGGTTTTCTCTGTGTACTTGGCATCACTTCGGTTCAATAAAGCTCTTACTTCTTTCACTTCTCATCAGTGTGCTTCTGGTTTAACCTGAGAAGGATTGCTTACTTCGGGATCCCATTTTTGTTCCACTGGGATGACTTCTCACTCTGCCTTCAAACTGCATTTCCCAGGATCTCCTTTAAGTAATTCCTCATGCACCATTATCTATGTGATCTCAGCTTACTCAGGATCACATTAATTTAGATCTCAGGATCCTTCTATGAGCTTGGATTCCTGTGAATCCTTAGACAATGATAGGTAGAACTTTGAACCCCAAATCATAATGACCTTCAGTACTTAGAACTATGTTAGCACACAGGGCTAACTCAATAATTGTTTGTATATACAGTTTGTGAATTTATACAATTTATGTGATATGACTGGTTTTGTCTATGAATAATCAGTCCTCTATGCTATCAATATAGGTACTTATCTGGAGTAGGTGTTTTATTCTTTGCATTTTCAGAAGACCATGGATCCATGGAGTATTCCTTTGGCCTATGATTGCCTCTGTGGGACAGGAAGAATTTTGGAGTAGGTCCCAAGCTGATAAAAATATTAGAGGAAATCACTACTGATGAAAACCAGTTTCTGTCCAGCCTGGGAAGACTTGTATGGAGGCCCCATCTGTGTAAATAGAAGGAACAATCAGGAAAATACAACTTCTTCACAAAAGTCACAGTTTTGTTAATGCTTTAGAGGGAACTGGATTCTTATAGAACTGTTTCTGCTTAGGGATATGGCAGAAAAGTTTGATAATATGCTGGACATTCTCAGGAAAGGTAAACAAAACAAATCTTTGTTCAGTCTTTTTGGTAAATCACAGTGTATCTGATATGTGAAAGGCTGATTTTCAGCCTTGGCAAGATTTAATTGAATTTAATTGAAAGGTCTAATAGAGAATGGGAAACAGGAACGAGGTGGCTGCTATACAGAGACATTCTTTAAAAAGTAACTAGTCTCTTAGGTTGTGTGAAAAACATTATAAAGTCATGGATATATAAAATACATATATAATATAGTATATAATTATGTATAATAATGATATATAAATCATTCAATAGCCATTCATTAAACACTAAATCCCTGTCTGGCACTGAACTAGGAGCTGGGATACAAATACAAAAGGGAAGAGACTGTCTCTGTTCTCATGGAGTCTACATTCTACTAGAATGACAGAATGCATTATATAGTAGTTTAAATTTGGAGCTGGAAGACACTGCAGTAATCATCTAGTTTAACCCACCTTTTATTGGTAAAGGAACAGAAGTCAAGATAAAGTGACTTATAATCACATAGATAGGAAGAAACCCAGGTGGGATCTGAACCTAGGTCTTTTGACTCCAAAGCTAGCATTCTTTACACTGTATCATACTGCCAAGCAGATACATTGCTAATTTTTAAAAATTTCTATGCCAAGGTGTAGCTAGGTGGTGCAGTGGATAAAGCACTAGCCCTGGAGTCAGGAGTACCTGGATTCAAATCTGGTCTCAGACACTTAATAATGACCTAGCTGTGTGGCCTTGGGCAAGCCACTTAACCCCGTTTGCCTTGCAAAAACCTAAAAAAAATAATTTCTTTGCCAGGGAGTAATATGAATATCTTATAAAAAGTCCAATTATTTTACGACCGAAATGACAATGTCAGAGTAGTTTAAGTTACTAGGTCCTAGTGACAGACTTCATTGACTTTTTGAGGACCATTCCAGGAAAACACACCATTGGGTCACAACCTCTTTGGCCATGGCAATCCATGAAACAAAGGTTACACAGTCACCATATTGGCAAAGATTAGATTCAAATTCAGATTTTCTGACTCCAAGTCTTTGTATTGCATCATGTTACCTTTCATTTTTTTTGTTTGGTGTATTATTTTATGGTTTAAAAAGTACTTTACATACTTATATATAGCCCTGGTAAAGAGGTGATTCAATTCATCTCATTTACCAGTTTATGGATAAGAAAATTGAGGCTTATAGAGGTCACTTAAAAATTGAATAGTCATGAATAACTCAGTTATTAAGAATTTATTTATTTATTTATTCATTATGCTGTTAATAGTTTAGAAGGAAGTCAGGAGTTCCCCAAGAACTTCAGCTTGGGCCTATGCTACTTTACATTTTTGCCAACAATTTAGTACACCAGATGGTAAAGACAGTATTCAAAATTATCTTAACACTTTAGGCTATTAGACTGAGTGTGATAAAATGAAAATAAACAAGGGATCCCAAAGTCTTTCACTTAGATTCAAAGAATCTTTACATGTACAAAGTGGAGGTGGAAACAACAGTAATTCATCTGAAAAAGATATAAATGGACAAAAAAATCTCCATATTGTCAACCATGACAGCTGATGTAATATTAGGTTGTTTTAAGAGAACCAAGGCTTCAAGGAGGCAGTGTGGTATAGGGGAAAGGGTTTGGAGTTAGAGAATCTTGCTTCAAATCTTGCCTGTGTTGCACATCATTTAGAGCACCAAGAGGTGGAATAAGAGAATAAGGAGTAACTCTGTTCCAGACATGGGTAACAACCAGTCCAGGGGCAAGGAGTTGGGAGCATATGGGTGAGTAGCAGCAAGAAGGTGAGACTAGTTGGACTGACGTTTGTGTGGAGGGGGATATTGATACATAAGAATAGAAAGATAAGAAGGGGTCAGTTTTGGAAAAGTTTGAAATGTCAAGTACATAAGTTTATATATCATCCTCAAGGTAATCAGGACTCTCTGGAGATTATTATATAGTGAGTGGAATTATGTGGTCAGACCTTACTAGAATTTCCTTCTACTTCTGTCTCTGTCTCTTAGTCTGTCTTTGTCTCTCTATCATTTCTCCCCTTTGATGTTCTCCTTCCTTTTATTTTCATCTCTTTCTTTTTCTTCAACTTTCTCTAATTTCATCTCTTAGTCTCTGTCTTAATTAGCCATTATAGTAGAAATGCAAAAAATCATGTTTGAGAGAGACAGTAAATAATGTAATCATAATATATAAGGCAAACATAATCCTCGTTGACTCATATAGTTATAAAATAATCTTCCACTGTAATTTTGTAATTTTGCCTTAGTCCTTACTCAAGGCTTCTTAGCATCATGTTTTTAATAACCTATGAACACAGAGGAAAAAACAAACTTTTAAGACTATCTTAGTTGTGAAACACACATCCTTTGGCAGGCTACTTTAATGGCATGTTGACAGCTGAAATTTTGGGGGATTTCCATGACTTTTCTGCAGATGTGGTAGAATCCTCAGATCTATAGCAACCACAGGGTGGAGGACTGGAACCATTATGACTACATGAGGTAGGGTGGAGAGAATTTAGACCTGCATGCAGATAAGATACTTGGAAGATTTTCTTCTCTTTGATCCCACATCTGGGTTTTGATAAAGCAATTTTTATTTGCAAAAATATTTCCTGCCTCATAGAGATTAATGGGGGAAGGGGAAATGACAAAGGAGAAGAAAAAAAGAATGGGAAAGAATTAGTAAAGAGAAAAGAGATTAAAGAGGTTAAAAAAAGAAGACCTAGTTTTGAGACTCAGCTAGACCACTCACTTGGTAGGGGCTATCATATATGACAGCAGGGTAAAATTCAAATAGAATAGGACTACTACTCCATACATAAAGATCCCTGTGGGCTGCATATTAACTTAGTTTTATAATGTAATGGCATCTATTTTTTTAATGTTTAATTTTTATTTATTTTTGCTAAATATTTCCCAGTTATTATTTTTTTTAGGTTTTTTTTTTGCAAGGCAATAGGGTTAAGTGACTTGCCCAAGGCCACACAGCTAGGTAATTATTAAGTGTCTGAGGTTGGATTTGAACTCAGGTCCTCCTGACTCCAGGGCTGGAGCTCTATCCGCTGCACCACCTAGTGGCCCTTTCCCAGTCATATTTTAATCTGGTTTGGGCTTCTTTAGGAGAACTGTGAGCTCCATGAAGCCAGTGGGCTGTGTGTCTGTCACATCTAATTTATAGTGATCAGGTTGGCTAATATTCCTAAAACTTGATTCCTTTATATGTTAAAATATATGTAATGATCTTTTATCTCTAAATCCCAAGGCTTTGTGGGAACCAAATGAGATACCTACCTCTCAGCTACACCCATTCTTGATTCCATGTTTAGTTCTTTTATCTATTCAAAACTATAGCTTGAACTCTCATTCAGTTGGCTCTATCAGACTGAATGAGAGAAAATAAGTTTCAATTGAATCCTAATTTAATCTGATTAACAAAAAAATGAATCAGGTAGCAAATATTCTTGTAGCCCAGACCCGAATGCATAGCTGCAACCTTTCTACACCTCCAAGGGAAATAGTAACTCAAATCCTTCTTCAATTTCTCTTTGTGGCTAACACAACAGGGAAAGGACAGAGTGCATTTAAACTCACAGCAGAGTGTAAGAAAGTTGAATCTGCATGCAAGCAGGAAACCCCTGTGAAGGAGGTAGTCAGTTTGGAACAGAGATTGCTTAACAATTTACTTGTTTTCCTGTATGTGTCTAGTTGTTCTGTTTCTCTTAATGTCTTTGCCTTCACCACATCTAGTTTGAACTATTAAGGGAAGCATAATTGGGGATTATGAACTATACCTATGAGCAATTATATTAATGATACAATGGACATTATTATAACAAGAGACCATATTGAGAAATCTTAGGGGCTCTATTATTAATAATCCCTCAACTCATGATTCATGTCCTTCAAGAAGCCTATTTTGACCAATCGTACAGAAATGTATCACTCCTTTACTGTTTTTTCTTTTCTCAGTAGTCATGTTTGCATGCTTCCTTATTTCCTTGTAACTAGTTGTTTGCTTAGTTATTTCATATGGACATCTGTAATACTGTTCCTATGGACCAGATGCTTAATAAAAGTATTGTATACAATTTTCATTTAAATGTTATTGATCTTAATGGAACATATCTGCTATTATTTCTATAATAATCTGATCTCATCATGTATCATGAAGCTCATATCTATATGCTAATATTGCAGTATCTAGAATAAGTGTATAAGTGTAATGGGTGTTGGATTAACATACACAATCATTGAGTGCTGAGTCTGTTGCTTCTTTGTCCATCCCGGTGAAAGTAATAACTTGCACATGGAAGTTAAGACACATATGTAGGCTTAACTGAACTTGAACCTGGACCTTGACCTCCTACATATTACTTCTATTTAATCTCCCTTCGCCCACCTTCTCCCCCCTCCCCCTCCGCCAAACAGTGATACTGAGATGTATGTATGCATGTAGAAGTATGGAGGCAACTGTGTGAATCTGAGAAGTTTGGAGATCCTTGGGTCTCCTACTCAGAGATGACTTGTAGAAGAAACTTATAGTTTCTTCTTCAGAGGGGTAGTCTCCTGATACAGGAAAGAGTTCAACCCTTTGCTGAACTAGAGAGAGAACATAGACCTAAGGGGATTACTTTATGTGGAGCTGAGATGAAATGTAAAATGACTGCTCGGCAATCCTACAACCATATCAAGTTTTGATATTTGAAGCATCAACCTCCTAGGAGAACATAGCAATAACTATAAAGTTACTGAGACTTTAAGTTTTCTATCAATGTATGCTTGCATTTTTCTGATTTCCTTTGTGTGGAGGAAATAGACTTGATCTTACTATATACAGTGACCATTTTTCTACACCCTTTTTGGGGGAGATCCAACATGAGTTGGAACCCAAGCTTTAAGTAATTTTTTCTAGGAGTTCCAAGGTGGTAGAATAAAAAGCAAAATAATTTTTTTAGATGTTGATTGTCCTTCGGGAATGAACCTAGTTTAAATGCAAAGGTAGAACCCCTTACTGGAGAAGGAGAGGATACTTGTGTGCCAGATACAACTCCTTCTATTAAAAAAATTATCAGTAGAAACTTTTCGTAAAATTGTAAAAAATGTAGAGTAATGATTCAAGGACTTATTGTCACAAAAGCAAAACATGCTTCTATTTGCATTAGTTGTGGTATGTGAATGGATCACTGGACTTGGAATTAGGAACTCAGCTTTCTGAGTTTAAATCTGAACTGGGATGCTTATGTAACTCTGAGAAAGTCATTTAACATTGTCTCAATCTCCTCAACTATAAAATGGACTGGAGAAATAAAATGGCAAACCACCTGAGTATGTTTGCCAAAAAATCCCCAAATGGGGCCACAAAAAACCATACACAACTGAAAATTCAACAACAAATTTCTTTAGGTGGTGATCTTCCTGAGGAATGAATCTGATTTGAACACATGGAGAAGGACAGTGTGCCAATGACACTCGTTCCCATTAAAAATATTTATTATTAAAAATTTTCATAAAATTATAAAAAAATGCAGGCATTACTAGTAATGTGAGTCAAGGATTTATTTTCACACATGAAATGCATACTGCTAATTATATTAGCAAAGGTCATTGTAAAAACATGACACAATTTTGCAAAAGACATCATTGCCAGAATTTAGGATGTACAGAACACTGTCAGCCCCAGCATTGAGTTTACAGAGCCTTACAGGCTCATGGTAATGTTATCAGGAGAAGTTATAGTGAATGAGGTTAGGGTTAATGCCCAGATTTATTATTTGTTATTTTGTTACTGAAGAAGCACAAAGGGCACTGAAGAAATAAAAGGCTGGTCAGACCCAAATACAGAGGATCTGTATGGGAAGCAATACAGGGGAAATGCAGAGGAAATCTGTATGGGAAGTTTTAGAGGTATTCAAAGATCAATTTTCAAGTTATCTTAAAGGGGAAAATTCCAAAGATAAGAAAGGAACTGGCTAGTTTTCCTTTCCCAGTTGATTTTCTAAAGCAGCACATGTCTTCCAAGTCACAGAACTGGCTGAAAGGTGTGGAGAAAATGTGATTGTTCTATGTTTGATTACAAAAAAAATTAAATGATGTGATAGTTCAAAGTAGACTTTCAAGACTTTCTTCCAGTAAAGTAAATCCCATTTCTATATTAAAATCACAAGTTTTCTTGATGGAAGCTACAACAGTGACATTTGTATTCAATGATCTTTTGATTGTCAATATAAATAAAAAAGGAATAAAACAGGGAAACATATACATGCCAAAGATGTTTTTGAGCATGATGGAGAAAGTCCTGGCTAGTCCAGTGAAGTTCTCTAGATGTTCTTATTTGCATATGGTGTTGGTGATTGCATCATGCCTTGGTACATTATCATGACTCCCCACTGAGATGCATAACCATTCAAAAAAAGGCATTATCTTACTTAGCTATTTTCAGCAATACAATGATCCAAGACAATCTCCAGGGACTCATGATGATGCTATTCATTTCCAGAGAAAGAACTGATATTGTCTGAATATAGACCAAAACATTCTATTTTTTTATTTTCCTTTTCTTTCTTTTTTTTGTTTGGTATTCTTGCACATAATGACTAATATGGAAATGATTTTCATGACTTTAAGTACATAAGGAGGGATGGATAGTATTTGGAACTCAAAACTTAAAAAACAACAACAAATATTAAAATCATTTTTACATGTAATTGGGGAAAATAAGATATTATTTAAAATAAAATAAAGAATGACATGCTGGCAAAAAAGTGTTTTCTTGGTAATTCATATAGGAAAAAACTCTAAGTAAAAAAATTATATATTACCTAGATTATGACATGCAGTTTGATGAGTAAGTCCATTAGTACTTGTACCTAGAAAGGCATCAGAAAGAAATGATGAACTGGGCCCACAAATGAAATGGAATTTGGGGAGTGGGGAGGGAGAGGAGAATGGGCTGAATGTAATTTAGAAAATTGTGTGGTGTTTTATAAAATTCCCAAGCTGCTTCTTGCAACCAAAGTCCATCTATTTAATATCAATTTTCTCCCACCAAAGCTGCTGAGAATTAAGGAACACCATCTCAGGAAAATTAAGAATTGTGGGCGACCTAAAAGAAATCAAAGATACCCAAGAGATAGAAATGTGGAGTATGACAAGGCTGCAGAGTGTCACTTTATTTATTTATCTTGTATGCAAAGTGCAACATATAAAATGCTAGGTTGAATGAATCAAAAGCCAGAATAATGGTTGCTTGAAGAAATATCAACAATTCAGATATATATGCAATTGATACCACTCTAATGGCAGAAAGTGAAGAAAAATTAGAAACTTCTTGATGAAGGTGAAATAGAATAATATAAAAACTGGCTTGAAATTTAACATAAAAAATAACAAACTACTAAGATCCTGACCACTGGTCTCATTACTTCCTGATAAAATAGAGGAAGAAGAAATAGAAACAGCATTAGATTCAAAGATCACTGCAGTGACTGTTGTCATAAAATTAAAAATTCCTTGCTCCTTGAAAGGAGCAAAAATGGCAAATCACCTAGCCCACAAAGGTCCATATTGTCAAATTTTTTTTCAGCAGTATTGTATGTGATCACATGAACAACAGTAACCACAAGAAGTATAGGTGGACTGTATCATATGATCACATTTTCAATCAGATATGAAGTATAAGAGATCATTTGTGACACAAAAGACTATTACTATAGTTCAGGCATGATGAAAGCTTACACTAGGTTGTAAGGGTGGTGACTGTATGACAGAAAAGGGAATATATAAGACAAGTGTTTTGAAGGTGATAAGACAAGGTGAGGCAACAGATTTTGTATGTGGAGTGAGTAACAGAGAGGACTTGAATCTGATCTTAAGATTGTAAGCTATTTCCACAGTCATTCCAGTTCATAATGTGGGGATCCTCTCAGACTCTTCTCTCCACTTTACTCACTCTCCTCCAGATGTATGTATGTATGTATGTATGTATTTTTTTTTAGATATTTAGATATTTAGATATCATGTCAGACTCTTCTTGACCCCATTGGGGTCCCCCATTGGGGATTTTTTTGCCAAAGAGTGGTTTTCTATTTCCTTCTCTAGTTCATTTTACAGATGAAGGAACTGAGGCAAACAGTGTTAAGTAATTTGTCCAGGGTCACAGAGCTACTAAGTGTCTAAGGCTAGATTTTACTCCAAGTTCTCCTGATTTCAAGTCTGGCACTCTATCCACTGTGCTACTAGCTGCCTCACAATACATATTTACATACTATTTATTCAATCGACAGAAGTTAAGTTTGCTTATTTATTATACTGAACCATTTCATGAGCTGGAAGGCTGATTGAAATAATGCTGGTTCTGATCATAGATTTGATTCTGCATCTGACTTGTTTTGAAATTTGGATTTTTAATATGGATTTGACAGATCTTTTATAATAACAGTTCTTCTCTGGGGTCTGCAACTCACAGGTTAGGAACCACTGACAGATGGTATCATAAGTGACTGCCTCCTCACATATCGTGATGGGTTCATTAAATTTTGCCATTTAATACCTCTCTAGGTCTCAGTTTGTTCATGTTTAAATGTGTATTAAAATCCCTTTGAATTCTAAATCTATGATCTTTTGATGGATAAGAAAAATGGCTCCTAGAAAAATCCAGTGACTTGTCCAATATCACACAGGTAGAAAACAGCAAAATTGTGATTAAAAGTCAAGTTTCTAGACTTCAAATTTCAGATCTTTTCCTCCAGAACAAATAGTCCCAGTTCACACCATTTTTGGCATTTTATGTAGACCTAATAACTAGTCTCAAAGGCAGGAAAAGCTCTCTGCTAACCTTTTGTAGAATTCAGACCTAGAAATAACAGTTATCACAGTACCATTTCATTGCCTTCAGGAGCCTGAGAGCAATAAGCAGTTTGATGACCTGTTATCTTTTTTTTTGTTGTTGTTGTTGTGCTTAATTTGTTGTTCTGCCTCTTTCCAGATCTCCTTATCTGGGCTTCAGATAAAACTTTCATTGATGCAAATGAATGAGATATGACCCTTTAGAAGTAAAATCCATTTACAATATCTATTAAGGTCCTTAACAGTGAAATGAGTCTGGTCTTTGCCTTTGTCAGAGGTTTTAATTGTTGCACAAATTCATCTCAGGTTTTGGTGTCAATCTCCATTTTTTGGACCATGGTGCTAATGATGATATTTTTAGATCATAATAGTGTGCATCATTCTCACTACTTTAATTGCTTTCCAGGACCTCTTTAAGTGTGTTCAGGACTGCCAATAATGGACAATGGAGGCAGCGAGAGGAAGAGAGACAGAGCCAGTGGCAGAATCAGAGAGAGAGAGAGAGAGAGAGAGAGAGAGAGAGAGAGACAGAGAGAGAGACAGAGAGAGAGAGAGACAGAGAGACAGAGTGACAGAAACAGAGAGAGAGAAAGACAGATAGAGAGACAGACAGAAAAAGAGACAGAGGGACAGGGAAAGAGAGAGGAGAGCCGTTTTTAGTCTCTTTTGCTGCAACAGTGGGGTCAGACAAAGATGCCTTGTTGGAGAACAAAAAAACCTGTGACTTAGATGCTATACCTACTTCGTTGTTCTTGCCCTTAAA
Organism: Macrotis lagotis; assembly: GCF_037893015.1. Taxonomy (NCBI): domain Eukaryota; kingdom Metazoa; phylum Chordata; class Mammalia; order Peramelemorphia; family Peramelidae; genus Macrotis; species Macrotis lagotis. The sequence goes on from NC_133665.1 coordinate 112,200,806, forward strand.
GTAAAAAAATCTTACAGACTGGGCTTAGCTTTTTACACAGTTCACATGGTGGGCTATGTGAGAAATGTTTCATTCAACCAGTGACAAAGGGAGACAGGGGAAAAGATAGGAACTGGATGTGCCTACCTGGAAACCGAAAGGAAGAGGAGAGGAGCCCTGATCCATGGAAACTGATGGATAGTGTATATATATTTATTTTTGTCATTGCTGACATTTTTATATTAATTTTTTAAAAATCAGCCCAAATCTGCCTTCTCATTTTTCTTCTCCTCTCCTTTAATTGAGGACATAAGAAAAACAAAACCTATCATAAATATATATAGTCAATTAAAGCAAATTCCCAAATTGATTGTGTTCTTTAGTTATTTGTCACGTCTGACTCTTCATGACCCCATTTAGGATTTTTCTAGATAAAGATACTGGAGTGGTTTGTCATTTCCTTCCCCAGTTCTTTTGACAAATATGGTTGAGTGACATGTCCAAGGATTATATAACTATATAACTATATAACTATAAAGTTTCTGGGGTTGGATTTGAACATGAACATGGCTCATGAGTGTGAACATTTCTGATTCTATGGTCAATGCTCTATTCATCGTTTCACCTAGCCATATAGCTATATTGAGTAGGGCTTTACCAAATAAGCCACCCCTCCTCCCCCCATACACCTCACCCTCCCCACATATACACACTCAAGTAAATGAGTATGATCTTACACCAAATGTTCTTTACCATTTTTGTGTGTTGTGAGTCCTTTAGTCAGTCTGGTGAAGACTGTGGACCCCTTCTCAGAATAATGTTTTTTAAATGCATAGTGGAGGATCACAAAGGAAACAAGCAATCCTGAAATATGGTTTTAAAATATTAAAAAAAAAACCCCTCAAGTTCCTGGACCTAGTCTCCTGAGACAGACCTCATCTGAAGCACTGTTTATTTGGTACCACAGTTTAGGAAAAGTGTTGGTAAGAAAGTTGATGACCATGACATCTGAAGGTTAGCTAAAGGAGTGGCTTGCAGATATTTACAAGGCAGAAGAGAAAATTTAGGACATGATGGCTCTTTAAGTATTTGAAGGATTGTGTTGTAGAAAGAAGAGATGAATGTGTTCTTTTTGGTCCTGGGGGCAGAAATAGGTGTGTGACAAGGAAGATTTTGGCTTGATGGAAGGAAAAATTAATAGCAATTAATTCCATGAATAAAAGGAAAAGGACAATTCTTGGAGGAGGCAGAGTTCACTATGAGTAGAGGTCTTCAAAGAGAGGCTGGGTGACTGTCAGGAATGCTGTAGAAAGGACTACGGATCTAGAATCCCTTTCAATATGGAGATGTTGTTATTCTGTGAATTAGGCATGTGCTGAGGAGTAGGAAGGGACTCTGGAATTGACTTACTGCAGTTCCCATCTCTATAAAATTTGAATGGGGATCCATGAATGGGCAGAGAAAGCTAAGGCCTCTGCCCCTTTGGACTCTTTGATTGGGGGGCAGGATCAGGGACTGGGGTGGGGGGCTTTGCTTAAAGAGGAAGTCCAGCAGTTTTTCTACCAATTTCTCAAAATCTATACTGCTTTTGGTTTTCTTTAGAACTTTCTATCTTGTCCCCTCGTTGGGCAGCTTCTCTGTTCCCATCTTTTTCAACTTCCTTTTGTGCATTCCCTCTCCCTTTTTAGAATCTTTGAGGCTAGGAATATCATTGTTTTTTTATATACTTAGTATATAAAATACTAGTATAACCTGGCTTTGGGTTTATTAATATTTATTGACTGACACAGTATTCCCCATCCCTGAAAATGACTTCTTTTCTCAGCCTTTGTGCTCTCCTCTTGAAATTCTCTTCAACATTCAAAACTCATTTCAGTTGCCATCTTAGCTATGAAATCTTCTCCAATTACTTCTCAGATCTTACATAACTCTTTACTTGAACCTTTCTTCTGAAATTATTATGAATTATAGCTTTTATATACTTATATATATATCCACATAACTTAATAAATATATATTTATACAATAAATATATATTTATACAAGTATCATGTTCATATGTGATATTGTCATCACAAATCTTATATATGTTTATATATGATGTATTCATATATGTATTACACAGCTTTATAATATATTTATACATGTTTATGTATGATAAAGAAACATAACACATATTATATATGTTTATGTGATGTATTTAATATATAGCACACATAAATTTATACATGATATATTTACACAAACACCACACATACATGCTCACATGTGATATGGTCATATCACAAATATTATATGTTTATATATGATATATATTTATATATTAAACAGCTTTATATGTGATATATTTATAAAAGTACAATATGTGTTTAGATATGATACAGTCATACCACATTATATATGCTTATATCTATATATGCTATATATAACTCTATATCATATATTTATACAAGGACACACATAAATATTTATGTATGATATAGTCATATAACACATTATATATTTAGATGTGATTTATTATATATCAAATATATGTTTATACAGGACATATGTAACATATTACTTGTTTTTATATATGATAATTCATATAATATTAAACATATGGATTTATATATGATATATTTAGAAAGAGGACATATGCTTATACATATACATGGTACATTTATAAATATATTATACACACACACATATATATATGTATATATACATATCTCTGTGTGTATATATACATATACACATACATATATACACATACATATATACACATACATATATACACATACATATATACATATACACACATACATATATACATGTATACACATACATATACATACATATATATGTATATATGTATATGTATATGTATATATATATATATATATATATATATATATATATATATATATATATATATATATATACTTTTTTGTGTTTGTATCTCCAGTGCCAAAGTAAATGTTTGGCATAAAGTAAGCACTGAATAGATGCTTGCTGATTTAGTATCTAAACATTTTATGTCTCCAAATGTTACTTAGAATCCTCTGCACATAGCGAGGATTGAATTTGTCAAATGTTGACTACTGAACGAAGAGGTACCATTTTGAAGAATATATAGGATATGATGAGCTATCTTCTGATAATACTTCATAAAACTTGTTTATCCTTGCCTATTTCTCACCTATACTCAAAGTGGTACCATCAGTGTGGGTCCCTCACAAAATAGAATGTCTTTTATTCTGAGAGTTTGGCTATCAGATTCTATCTCATATCTATCAGACTGGCAGAGGGGGACAAGAAATAAAAATGGTAATTACTATAGGGATTATAGGAAAAACATAATTCACTATTGATGGAACTGTGCACTGGTCAAAGCACATAAAATATAAATTTGGTACCAAACCCAGAAAGTCCTAAATTCTGCAACCCCTTTGTTTCAGCTCAGCAAGCACTTGTGGGCTTGAAGACCAAGGAGAGCAAAGAAAGTGGAAAAAGAGCTATATGCACAAAATATATTTATAGTAGCATTTTTTTCTTATAACTAAAGGGATTAAGTTCTCCAACTACAGGGGAATGACTAAATAAATTATGGTACATAAGTGCAATAGAATACTGTTTTAGTATAAGAAATGATGAAATGGATGGTTTCAGAGCTTTTCTGTGATCTGCCTCCTTGGTCATTGATTCTGAACATGAGCATATTTTATCATCAGTGTCTTGTTTATGTACTAAAGACGTTTTGGGGTTTGGCATTCTTCCTTCAGCCAGTTTCTGAGTGCTCCCTTATCACTTGTGTCTGACAACCCTTCTAATGGATGAGTTTCTCCACTCCTGATTCCATCTTTGTGAGGAGCTGGGAACATTTGTAGCCTTCAGATGAGATGCTCTGTCAATTTTACTGTTTTCATTTGGAGGCAAGTAGGTCTGTGTGTGTCTTGGGGGCTAGGGGAGAGAGGAAAGAACCAGTAAGAAGAGAGTCTAGATTGAAGATAAGGAAGAATTTTCACCTCTGTCAAAACTTTGAACCCCCCCCCCCCCCCACAGAAAATAAGCATGTAAGGTCTCCTAGGAGGGGTGGGAGAGATTTACTGTAGGTTGTCTATGCTAGAAGACGGGAGCAGGAACAAGAAAGTTCCCAGGAAGAGCTCTAGTCATCTTCCTTGTCACTTTGCTGATACTCTTGAGTTTATAACTCAGGGAAATCAGACAATCCAGGGCAAGTAATAAACAGAAAATCATTGGCTTCTTGTTCAGCTTTCTGGAACATAAAATTAATTGTTCACATGCCAGACACTGTGCTAATTACTGGGGACAAAGGGACAAAATGGAAATATTCCTGTCCCTCAGAAGCTTACATTTGATCAGAAAAATAGTATTGAAAAGGCTCTGTAGCTGAATTTGCCAGGCATAATTTTGTAAATATAATGACTGAACTTCAACAGAAGCAGGGAAATGCAAGAGAACAGCAGATAGATCTTTTGAATAAATCTGCTATTTTTTTCTTCCCGCCTACAATCCCCTCTTGTAAAATAAATCAAACAAAGAGTGGTACTTGCTTCATCTCAGATTAAAGAAATTTATCATTTAGCATTGTACCTTCTGATTTAATGCTTACAGTAAATGAAAAATGTTTGGCAAAATCATCTGGAAACTTAGAGAAGTTCAGTAACTCCAAAGTCAGCTAAGATCAGGGATAGAGATCTAGGTTTCAGGAATAAACACCTACGGGGGCAGCTAGGTGGTGCAGTGGATAGGGCATCAGCCCTGGAGTTAGGAGGACCCGAGTTCAACTCCCATCTCAGATACTTAATCATTACTTATCTGTGTGACCTTGGGCAAGCCACTAACCCCATTGCCTTAATAAAAATAAAAAAAATTTAAAAAGGAATAAACACCTAGCCCAAGATTTATAATAGGACAGGGGTAGATTAGATCATCTCTAAGTTTTATTCCAATATAGATTTTTGAGTTTGTGATTTCCCAGATGTTATAGATAGGTAGCATCTTTGAGATTTAATTATTGTACACATACAAAGGTCCTTGAAATGCAAATCTGTCATTAAGTATTTCATGAAACAACTACCCAGGGAGTTATATGATGAGAAGTACCGCTGGAACACTTGTGTGTTATAGTTCTTTTGGTGTATTCTTTCTTATTTAATTATGTAAGATGATGGGGTCTGGTACTTGCAGTTCATCAATGACTGGAAGAATGAAAACAGCATTAATTAAACTCCTACAATCTGCCAGACACTGGCTGTACAAAAGGAAGAGCAAAATAGTGCCTTCCCTTAAGAATCTTCTATTCTAGCTTGGAGGGATTTGCATGAACTGATGCTGAGTGAGATGAGCAGAACCAGAAAAACACTGTACACCCTAACAGCAACATGGGAGTGATGATCAACCTTGATGGACATGCTTATTTCATCAGTGCAACAATCAGGGACAATTTGGGGCTGTCTGCAATGGAGAATACCATCTGTATCCAGATAAAGAACCATGGAGTTTGAACAAAGTTCAAGGACTATTCCCTTTAATTTAATTTTTTTTAGTTTATTTTATTTTTGCAAGGCAATGGGGTTAAGTGGCTTGCCCAAGGCCACACAGCTAGGTAATTATTAAGTGTCTGAGACCGGATTTGAACCCAGGTACTCCTGACTTCAGGGCCGGTGCTTTATGCACTAAGCCACCTAGCCGCCCCTGACCAATTACTTTCTGGAGGGGGGTTGGGGGGAGGGAAGTGAGATTGGGGGAAAATTGTAAAACTCAAAATAAATAAAATCTTTAATTAAAAATAAAAAAAAATAAAAAAAGAAGCTTCCATTCTAACTGGAAGAGACAGTAGATATGAGAGGGTTCTATGGAAGGGTGGATAGAAAAGTCTGTTGTTTGCTGTTTCAATTGCATCTGACTTCCCCCATTTGGGATTTTCTTGGCAAAAATCCTAAAATGGTTTGCCATGTCCTACTCCACTCATTTTGCAGATGAGAAAACTGAGGAAAACCGGGTTAGGTGACTTGCCCAGGGTTACCCAAATGAGTCTTCCTGATTCCAGACCTAGAATTCTACTGAATCACAAAGGTCTAGGGGGCCCTCATAGATTGCATCATCTGGTTGGATGATAAGACCCAGGGGTCCATGGATTTGATGGCAGGCTCATAAGAAGGGGGGAGCAGATTGATTACTCATGATTGGAGACTACTAGTTGCCTTGAGGTCTCTGGGATATTTTTCATGTGTCTTCATTGTGGTTAACTAGTCCTGGATGGGAAAAAAGTCAAAATATTTTATAAATCTCAGATTTACTTTCCCCTTTGCCTTTATAGAAAGAAAAGCCCTTGAAACTCAATATTATTTTAGTTCTTTTCAATGCAATGGATTTTATATATATACTATGAGAATAGTACAGTGAAAAGCATATGTAATTAACTTTTGCAGAACTTGATTTTAAGTTCTGATTGTCACTTCCTACCAACTCATTTAATCTTTTCAGGCTTCAGTTTCCCTATTTGTAAAATGACATTTGTATTGGTTGGTTTCTAAGTTCCCTTTAAGTTTCAAATTGATGATTCTCTGATTTCTATATTCAGCAAAAAAAAAAAAGAGCCACTGGTGTGTAAAGGAACTGGACATGTTTTAATCTGGATAAGAAAAGATCCAGGAGGACATGATAATGGTCTTCAAGTATCTCCTAGGTTGTCATTTGGGTCAGGATCCAGAGTACTATTAAAAGGAAAAGATTTTAGGGGTAAATAAGTACAACTCTTAATTACACAAATGTGGAAACCAAGGCTCAACTTGTTTAGGGTCACATAGCTAATAAGTGTCAGAGGTAGAATTTGAACCAAGGTTCCTGACACCAATTCTGGCCCTTTTTGTTAGACATTTTCTGGTTAATTTCAGAGGACAGAACCAGAAGAAATGAGCAAAAGAACAAAAATGACAATTGAGCATGATGTAAAGGAAAAAAAAATCCTTCCTAACAACCAGAACTGTCTGAAAGTAGAACTGGATGTTTGAGAATGATACTCCTTGGAGTAAGGGCAGGACAACCATTCTTCTGCTGTAGAACAGAAGGTTCCCTTCATGTGTTGGATGGTCAAGATGACCCTTGAAGTCCCTTCAATTCTTAGATACTCTGGTTTTGTGAGAGATATAGAAAAGTTTCAGTCAAACATATCTTTTCAGGACTTCTTGTAAGCACCTGAAGACCATGATATAGGGGAAAATATTGCTGCCCTATGGCCTATCTGTTGAAGATAAATTTCCTTATGATCTTTGGAGCCATTAGAGAGAAAGAGTCCTTTAGTTTTTGACCAAATACATTGCCTTTTCCATGGTCTCTTCATGGGGATTGAAAGAATTTAGGTTTCTAATACCTTCTCTAATTTTCTGAATAGGAGGAGACAATTAAAAATAGCCCTTATTTGGAATTGAAGTTTTAGGTAAAATTCTGACTCTGTTATTTAGTTCCTACAGGATCTCTTCCCTTCTCATAGTCTCAGTTTTCTCATCTGTAAAATGAAGGAGCTAGACCAAATGACCTCAATCATTTTCTTTTAATTCAAAATCTAGCATGCCCCTCTCCATTATGTATGATTACTGACAATAGATGCTAACTTTATGTCAGGGGAAAATACTTGGCATCAATTCACCAGGATTTAAACCTTTTCTTTAACTAAAACTTTTATGTATGGATCATAATAAGTTAATAAATAAAGATACCAACTGAGATTTAGATCTTAGGACTTAAGATATGAAATTGTAAGAACCTTTGAGGGATTAAGAAGTAGAGAATCAAGGTAATACAGGTAGTAAATGGCAGAACTGAGATTTTTAGCTTAGTTCTTCTGGTTCCAAGTGTGGTGTTCTTTGGTGGTGAAAGTCTCATTGTGACATAGAGGGGACCATGGGACTACAACTTTTGGCAAATTCCGTGGAATTGTAGAAAAATTAGAAATAGGCCTGATGATGAGCTACAAGCCTGTCCTCTGATAACTGGTCCAATTTGACTCATTACCAAAAAGTAGACTGCCAAATGATCAATATTTTAAAACTATAGTAACCCATAAAGAATCATCTCTTTAGACACTGAGGCTTCTCTAGCTTATTAGTAGTGGGAATACATTCATCTGTGAAATCAGTGGATTTGAATTATTCAAGTCAATGAAATGGCACTTATTCATTTATTAATTGACTTTATTGAAGCAAAATAGTTTTCTTAACACCCAGGGTTGATAATTACCTTTGAACATTGATAAGGGAATATCTGTGTAGTTCAGGAATTGACTGCTAATTGCTATTCTCTTCTCTGAAGTTTAGCCAGTTTTGATGCTCAGGTGTTATACATAGATTGAGAAAATGAAAAATATTCTGACATTTTGCCTTCTTTTGGGCCTGTATTGAAGCTTTGGATAAAATGTTCTGAAATAAATATAACAATGTTTTGAGTACTGATGACAAGGACTACTTTTATGTCTCAGTTTGGAAAAACATGCAGGACTCTAATGCAGGAGATATTAGTTGCATGACCTTGGATAAGTCACTTCATTTCTTGGTGCCTCAATATTTTCATCTGTAAAAATAAGAGGATTCATTTCAATGATCTCTAAAGCTTCTTCTAGCTTTAAATCCTTTGCTCCTATGCAGGTAACTTTCAAGGTATAGTTGAGGGGACAAGATATAGCTTTGAGGGCACACCTCAATAACAGTGCCACTTTGTCCTGGCTTCCCTCAGATCAAGGAATACTAGAGAGTTATGTATAAGTTTTAGGGGGTCTGTGAAGTGATATTTAAGATTTTTGATAATTGTTTTCATGTCTACTTAAAAAAACTTTCTAGTCTATGGAATGAAGCATTTTTTCACTCATTATTTTTTAAAATTTAAGCTCTTGTGCAAAAGGACAACTACAGAAAAAGTTTTACATGCTTGCATATTTATAAACTATATCATATTGCTTCCCCTCTGGGTTGGGAGTGAAGAATGGAATTTGAAATTCAAATCAAAAATAAAGTTTAAATATTGTTTTAACACATAATTGGAGAAAATAAATATTATATAAAAAATTAAAAAATGTCAACCATCTTCCTCAGACATAATAAAACATTATTTTGTTTTTCTAAAACAGAATAAAACTAGCATTCAAGTCCCATATTTTTTTTGATGTTAAAAGGCTTTATTCTGAGTATGGGTCCCAAGTCCATAAGTCTCAGTAGATTACTGGGGTCTGTGATGCAGTAAAAGTTAAGAACCTTTTATCTGGAAGCTGGGGAGATAGGTAGAATGAGGCAGAGCAAGTGTAGCATTTCCTAATGAAAAAAAATCTGCAATGGTGCATGACTGGAGATGGTTTGAGGAATGGTGTTTAGTTTATTTGATGATGGCAAAATAATTATAAAAATGTACAGTATCCCAAAAGTATTACAGTAGTCTTATAGAAAAATCTGTAAAAGTAAAAGCTTACAAAAACATTATTTGAAATTTAATTCTTTAAATTTCTTTCATATATAGTTATTTTGGGGAATTTGGAGTACTGAATTTAAATTTATTTTAACAAGATAGAGTATACTGTCCATGCATTGCATGTGTGACAATTTCTGGATGACACTTTCTCAGGTTGATGGATTAACAGAGAACCTTCACTTCCTTGGATCCTTCCATTACCTGATCTATCTCCATTAGACTTTTTTTTGTCACATCAAAACTGTAGAGTATACATCAATACCACATTGTTAATCCTTTCAGTCACTGAGCAGCAGCTGATGAAAATTCTTTTTACAAAATTCAAGTCATCTAGAGTTATGTATACCACAAGATGGCAGTTATGTTGAATATTAATAAGAACCCTATCAATGTTTTAAGAATTTAAATAATTAACTTTTCAAATGTGTTTTCTACATTTGTAGCATATTTATTTATATGGTTATAAAAATTTTAAATTACAGTAATTTTGGCACAGACTTTAAATAATGTAAATCCTTCTTTCAGAGCTCCCATTCCCAACCAATTTATTTGTCCTCTAATGGAAAAAATGAAAAAAAGTAGCTGTTTTTAAAAACTTTGAAATAATTTATTTTAAAATGCACTGGGAACTGAAAAAGACAAAGAAAAATGCTATTTCATGTTTTATAATAAACTACCCAATTCTGTATAAGATGGAAAAACAAGGTGATCCTCAAATGATCAATATAATAGGCATTATTATATCATTGAATGCAAAAACACGATTGATTTTCCACTTGCTTCACAATGAGCCGAATTCAATGTGTGTGTGTGTGTGTGTGTGTGTGTGTGTGTGTGTGTGTGTGTTTGTGTGTGTGTGTGTGTGTGTGTGTGTGTGTTTTAGTGTGTCTTGTAACAAGGTCAGGGGAAGGAGAATGTGGTTTGCTGAGACATGTGTGCCTCCTCATTTAATGTTTGGTTTAAGCCTCCAGGATAAAATATGCTAGTAGAAATGTGACTTCTATCAAATTAAGATTGTTTGCATTGTGTATCAGCTGATGAAAAGTGCTGTTCTTTATAGAATATTTAAAAAATAACCATATAAAATTATGCTATCTGGAAGTCATTCAGTTAACCAGTTAGTTAACAGGCATTTTTTTTCAAAGTGCTTACTCTGTGAAGATAGATAGATAGGCATGTTTACAAATAGCAATAGGTTGATTCAGTGGAAGTCAATCAATCAATCAATCAATCAATAAGTATTTGTTAAATACCTACTATGAGTCAGGCACTATGTAAGGCACTGTGTGAGGAGTGTAAGTATAAAGAATGAAAGAATTCCTATAATGGGATGAAAGCTACTTTTAGGAGATCTGGGCTAGAGCTGAATTCTAACTGGAACTTTTCTAGCCATCTGACCATAGACAAGTTATTTCATCTTTCTGAGGTTCAATGATCTCATCTGTAAAATGGAGATAGTAACATAATACTTCAAAGATAAGGGCATTATGAGGAAAGAACTTAGTCTTCTCAAAGTGTTATAGGAATATGAAAATGGTGATGATGATGATGATAATGATTATGATGATGGGGAGAAGGAGGACAATTTCCCTGTTATATCTAGGATTCTACAGCTGCTTTTACAGTAATTATAACCGCAGGAGTTTGAGTCTGCCTCTTTGAATTCTTCAAAATAGGAAGCAATGTGCAAATTCTATAGTAGTCATGTTTTTTTTTTTAAATCCAGGCTTGTGTTTCCTCCATTAAATCTTGGATGGGAACCAAAGTATTACTTTATGGCCGTATTGTTTGGTGGGGACTTTTGGCTCATTCTGACCTTCAGCGTCTTTTCTTTGACCTACCATGGGCTTTCTAAATGGTTATGCCTGCAAATGTGACTCATTTCCTCCTTTAGCCTTTGAGAATACTGCTTAGACATTATTTTGAACATAAGCTGCGAATGAAGATGAATGACATTGGTAAGAGAATTGATCTGTCACATCTTGTCATCTGACAGGCATAAGCATGAAGGTGAACCTAGGATCTCAAGAATTATGTTTAGAAGAGTCCAAGTTCTGACAGATCCTGGAAAATTGGAAAGGCATGAATCTGGTCTCAGGCTGAATGTTTGTCATCTAAAGAACAGCCTACTTCAGTTTGCGGAAACTTATCAAAAGAAGGTTGACCATAAGTTATAAGTGCTAAGTACTGCTGGGGTATATGAAAAAGGGCAAAAGACAATTTCTTCCTTGAAGGAGTTTATGATCTATTGGAGAGATGTATATAGCTTATATAATGTTTGTAGCTCCCAAACTATATATATGTGTGTGTGTGTGTGTGTGTGTGTGTGTGTGTGTGTCTGTGTGTGTGTCTGTGTGTGTGTGTGTGTGTGATAAATAGGGAGCAATAGAGGGAAGGCACTGGAATGAAGAGGGGTTGAGAAAGGCTTTCTGTAGAAGGTGGGAATAGAATGAGGATGGACTGGAGAAGAATTCACTAGGATTGATCAGGAAACATATATAAAACTAATACTTGCTAAGTAGATGCTAAAGTCCACTTTTTCTGTACTGTTGAAATAGCATTAGTACTTTTGACATCCTCTAAATTTCTCTACCTTGGACAAAGGTCAAGTTGTTCTGCTTTAGTTATGACTTTGACCTTAGATATGATTCTGCTCACCACAGAGGTTAGAGAATTAAATTTTCTAGAACATCTATTCGCAGTCATGAATGAGTAAGGATTCCTGTACCTGGAGAAAATTCAGATGGGGGACAGGTAATGGCATAGTGAATCATCAGATCTCAGATGTTGTCATTCCGGGATATAGGTTATCGTCTCTCAGAGAGTTCAGTCTGGGCTCAGTGGAGATTATGGGGAAGGACAGGACTATAGGATGGGTACCAAAGAGATAGGACCTTGGGATCAGTCACACCAATTGGCAACTTTGACTAGGAAGAAGACAGTGGGGTGGGACATAAGAATGGCATCTATTGTGGGGAGAAAGTATATTCTTTTAATTTCAGTACCCTGAAATAAAACCCCATGTATTCTGCCATAGTTTTATCTTAATTACTAAGACATATGGTAGAAGAAGAATATAAGCTAACTAGATAAATGATCCTTGAAGCTATTGAATTATAAGGGTATGATATTATGTTTGATACTCACTGAAGTTGCTGATTATAAAATGAAAAGTCATGCAAGGGAGATTTCACTTTGTTGTGAAATTGTGTGATGTAATGTGAGGTACTATGTGGAGTAGAGTGGAAAGAACATTAAATCTATAATAGAAGACCTAGATTCAAAGCCTGACCTTGTTATCTGACCTTAGACAAATGCATTAACTTCTGTGAACCTCACTTTCCTCATCAATAAAATGGAACTAATTGTTTTTTAAAGGTCCCTTAATAATAATGTAATAATTATAATAATAAGCATTTTAATAAATCCTATTATACATCAGGTCTGATTTTTCTTTGGATTGTGATGAGTTTTTCCACTACAAAAATATGGAATCTTATTATTTATTGACTTCTTTAATCAAGTTCATTGGGTAACTTTCAAATGATAGAAAACACTTTGGTCACTAGGTTCTGGATTTTTCTCCCAAGGTTGACATAATTAAACTTCAACATATACAAGCGCCAAGAAATAACACATATTCAAAGCACTTGAGATATATGACACCTCACTTCTCTGAAATATATAGCAGCCTGACACAGGTTGGGTACCTATGTGTCTTCCATTTTGTTTCTAGACATAAACATATTTGCTATTTTTAAAAAAATAGTAAAAACAACATCTATGCCTTAATGACAACAGTTCAGGATAAGGAATAAGCCACATTGACCTTTCCAGGACAGGCAGTCTCTTTCTTTCTCTCTCCACCCAGTATGTTCCTGGAAATGGCTTTGTGAAGTGGATTGTTGCCAAACAGATTGTATTTTCCCATAGGAAGCCTGAAACGTTTGGGGGCTGGAGTGGTCATCTTGACCAAAGACTCCACATCAAAGAAGTCATAGATGGAACCAACAAATGTACTAAAAGCAAAACCACAGCAACTACAAACCTCTTTGATTTCTTAAAATAGTCAAGTTATGCCCTCAGTCATAGAATTTTAGAGTTGACTGAGAAATGGGCAATAGACTGTGATAGTAGGCAATTAGGGTATCTTAGTGTAGGAAGCTCATCTAAATACCTAGTTCCAACCTTTTCTCTTAAAGGTAAAGCTGTGATTGTTAGGTAAGGTGCCAGGAATGAACAGCACACAGTGAGACTTTGAATAAATTGAACTTAAATCAGTTTATTATTAATGAGAATGATAGCTAACATTTATATAGCATTTTAAGCTTTACAATGTGCTTTTCAAATATCATGTCATTTGATTCCTGTAAGGACTTCGGGAGGTAAGTGATATTATTATATTCACTTTATAGATGAGGAAAAAGAGTCTGGGAGAGATTAAGTGATTTGCCTTTGGTAATAGAGCTATCTAGATTTGAACTCCAGACCCAGGGCTCCATTTGCTACTTCAAGACAAATTAATTTGTAGTCAAAGCAGAGACCTTGGGTCATAAAGAACCATGGAGGGAGCAGTCCCAACACAGTATTTAGTAAGAGAGGGATAGAAACCTTAAAAATTCAGGCCTAGGGGGCAGCTAGGTGGCACAGTGGATAGAGCACCTGCCCTGGAGTCAGGAGGACCTGAGTTCAAATCCAACCTCAGACACTTAATAATTACCTAGCTGTGTGGCCTTGGGCAAGCCACTTAACCCCATTGCCTTGACAAAAGAAACCCTAAAAAAATCAGACCTAAAGGGGAGAAAACCCAGGATTGGGTGAGTTTAGTGGTGGGAACAATGGGGATGTTAGGAAGGAATTCATTGGGGTTCAGAGGGTCAAAACTATATCTTTTGTTATCTTCTATTTTAAGCTATTTATTCTTATTAACTTGGTCTAAATGCAGTTATTTCTACATTGTTAAAATAGAGAAATTGTTTTTTGTACTTTCTAAATATTTGTGATCTAGGGTAAAGCAGTATTGCACCAATATAGAATTAATGGGCTTATGGTTAATACATAAGATATAAGATTTTCCATGGTAAGGTCTTATAGTTTAGCTACTGACCCTCAATTTACCTCTGGTGCACAGAGAATTACTGACCTACAATTCACCCCTAATATATGGGGAGGGGAGATGAGCAGGATTGATTTTATGCATATATTTAAATCAGCTTGATTATTTTTAAAAAGGCTGAACATCCTTGACCAGTCCTGGACAGACTCTCAAGGCCGTATTTGCTTAACATTGCCTATCTCTTCAGGAACTAGCCATTCCTGAATGTAAACACTATAATTCTTGGGGTTCAGGGAAGGGTGGCTTCCTCCTTGGACAACCTGGAAAATTTGGTTTTATTCCACAAAAAATTGGCAAGAAACCTTCTTTGTTCTCAAGCTATATAAGATCTAATTAGATCTTAGCTTAATTGGAGTCATGGGTGCCATGGAGAGGACACTCTGCCTGGGACCTTCCTGATCGGGACTCTGGAGGCTGTAACCCAGGACCCCCCAGTTACTTCTGATTCAGATGTTGAAACTCCCCAGAATCAGTGATGTTTTTCTCTTAATATTTATGTTTATGTAGGCTTTTCTCTTCTTTTTATTATATTAGAACTTATTGGTTACTTTGCTGTAAAACTGACTTATTTCTACCTGTTTTATAATCACTTTATTAAATATACTTTTTAGTTTTGTTGGTGTGAATGTGTCATTTTGTAGGAACAAATTGAAACCCAAACTTATTAATCAAATAAAATTGGTGTCACAAACAGGATCGCTGTACAAATTTCATTTTTAAGGAAAAATGTAGAAAAAAGGGATATATATATATATATATATATATACATACATTTCTCTCTCTCTCTCTCTCTCTATATATATATATATATATATATATATATACACATATATATATGTATATATATATATACATATATATATATATATATATATATATATATATATATATATATGGTTGGGAAGATTTATAAATTCATTCCTTGCTAGAGAATGGGTAAAAGGCACCGGACCGTGTGAAGATAGGGTAGCCATATGAAAAAAGGGTCCCCTGTACAAGTAACTGAATGTTTGAAGCAAATAACTGTGGAAAAAGGCAAGGAAATGGCAGGAGTCTGTAGAAGAGAGTGGGTGCTAGTAACAGCCTATCATAAAATGCAGGATCAGAGAAATAAGACTGTGGAAGAAAAGGTGAATTTGGGAAAGGAATTACTGAGTAAATTGTCCATTCTACAATGTCAGAACTTTATTTTAGGAGACCAGGTTTGTAATTATCAGAGCGAGGCTGAAAAACCTGTGGTTAGAATGCCACAGTATAAATAAAGGTAGAAAAAAGGGAAGACCAATAAAAAGAAAGTTCACACTATGGTGGAGGAAACAGGCAGATATGACTTGGCTTTGGATGGAGCAACCTACTATAATACCTCAGTCCAGAGGGTCTCCTCATTGTATACAAAAATTTGATAATGACATTGCTGCTTAGTGAAGTAGGAAAGCCTCTGACAGAAGTTTTGGTCAAAATCTCCCAATTAGAGAACTGAGTATACTTACTGATGGCAATAAAGTGGTGAACATGCTACTGGTCAGTCTCAAGATAAGTAAAGAAACAGAATGTCCTGAAAAGATTCATTTATTGCCCTGCAGGAGTGGATAGGAATAAGATTGGTGGACTCCCTACCCTTGACTTGTTGGGAATGAATAAGGAGAAGAAAGGAAAAGAAAGTAGAAATACGGTAATTAGGGCCACTCCATCAGCACCCTCCCTATACACATATTTGACCCCTCTTAAGGGAGAATAGTAGATAGGGACCAAACCCTGGTAATGGAGATCAGACAGAGGGATTATCGGCCTCTAATTAATTAATTATAAATTGGAAAAATGGATATGCAACTGTTACTAAATTGCTTTTTGATACGGGGGTGAGACCTCTTTGATATATGGCAATCCTAGTATATTTAGAAATAAATAGTATGTCTGTTATAATTATAGGCTTGGGAGGAAAAAAAATTTAGGCAAAACAAGTTAAAATAATGATGAAGGTAGGTCAATTACCCAAAGAGGAGTATTCATTGATGATTGCTCCCTTTCTCCCAGAGTGCATATTAGGAATTGACATTTTAAGGGGGATGACTCTAAATTTACCTGATGAGAAATTAATCTTGCTAAAATATGAGGATCATCACAATTTGTAAACTTTTAAGTATACAATGGAATCAGTGACATAGAAAAATCTTGTCCAATAACTTGTAAATAGAACCATGCCTATTTAGCTGTAAAAATAAGGTTTTAAAATAAGTCATTGGAACTGGTCAAGAACAGTACATGTTAAGAAGAAAAGGGGGTGAATAAAATCTGAAATATGCTTAAATAGTATATTAGAGAAAATGCAAGTTGTGCAGTCTGAATACTGGATTTAAAACCCTGTAAAAAGAATAATGAAAGGGCTGCAAGGAAAAATGAAGAGGCATAGAGACGGTTGGCTTTTTTGAAGTATATCAAATTTGTGGAAGCTAAAGCATATAGAATGAAGGTATGAGCATGTTTGCTTTTTGTATAAATAAAATATTGGTTCTGGAAGTTTTGAAAATTGATTTAAAATCAATGTAAAGTAGAAAAGAATATAGAGAGCTATGAATCAACTAATAAGTTATGGAATTTCTTCTGGGAACTGTGCAACCCAGATTTGTGCTAAATTGAGATGTGTTCTTAAAAGTGATTGGGGGCAGTTAAAAAATTTAACATTAGACTGCTTCCTACCTATAAGAAAGAACTATACTCCTTTTCAACAATAATTGCTGACTGCATATTGGATATTAGTAGAAACTGAACAGCTCCTTTTAGATCATGAAGTTCTGTTAAGGCCCCAAATACCTCTTATGAGCTGGATAAAAGGGGACTCTGGCCTCTCATAAGATAGAACATGCACAGGAGTCCAGTAAAATTAGATGGAAATAGTACATACAGAACAGAGCTAAACCAGGAAAATCTGGCATCTCTCCCTTGTTTGAGAAAGTGTCTGAATTAACCTCAGTGCAGTCTCCACTGACCACTCCTCCTAAGAAGTCTGTTTCACCGGTCAAATGGAATCAAGGATTTGATGCCTTGAGTCCTGAACAAAAGAAACACACCTGGTTTATGGATGGCTCTGCTAAATATTTAGGACAAATTAGGCATTGAAAGACTGTAACATAGAATCCAATGACTATGATTACTTTAGAAAGTGTGGGCAAGCAGTCAGTGGGCAGAATTGATGGCTGTATATCAAGTTTTGAAACAAGAGAAGGGGAGACGATGTCATATTTTTACAGACTCCTGGGTAGTAGCAAATGGCCTGACCACTTGGATGCCCGTGTGGAATGCAAAAAATTGGGATCTTCATGGGAAACAAGTTTGGGGTCATGAAATGTGGAAAAATATATGGATTTGGGTCCAGTGTACTAATGTCTCAGTCTTTCATGTAGATGCCCATGCCAGGGAGGACACTCTGGAATGTGAGTACAATGCATATGTAGATGGGCTGGCAAAAATTGGAATCATGCAAGTTGTTCCTAAAGAAACTGAAGAACCTGAAGATTTATTGATTTTGGCCAGATGACTCCATGTAACTGCAGGACATCTAGGACCCTAAGCTTTTCACAGGTGGGCCCTTGCTCAGGGCATATCAATTCCCCTTTCACTGTTAAGACAAGTTACTGATCAATGTACCTAATGTCAATTATTTAAAGAAAGACCAATTCCCAACACTATTATTGGGGAAATAGGAAGGGGTACCCGGCCTGCCCAAATTTGGCAAATTGATTATATTGGGCCTTTGCCTTTTAGTCAAGGGTGTCAATATGCCTGCACCTGTGTGGCACCTATTCTGGAATACTCATAGTCTGTCCCTTACAAAAGAGCTACTCAAAAGAACACTGTTAAATATTAGATATTACAGCTTTATATTATGGTTCTCCTATGCAAATACAGAGTGATAATGGGTCACATTTTAAAGGCAAAGAAACTGACCTATAATAACCCCCAGGCAGCTGGTTTCATAAAGAATGAATGGTTTATTAAAAGAAAAATTGAAGAAGTTAGTAAATAACTCCTTTAAAAAATGGAAAGAAAATTTATTTGAGGCCTTACAACAGTTGAATAACTGTCCATTGGGTAAAGATATTCCTTTATCTCAAACGATGACTCCTAACTTACAAATAAAACTTAATCAGGTAAAATTCAGAACCTTGAAATGGTGACCATGTGATAAGTATATGCCCTGGCCCCCTTTCATGCAACCGCTGAATCTGCAAGCTATGATTTGTCCTTAACTCAGGATGTAGAATTAGGTCTGGGTAAATCTGGATTATTCTCTACTGGACTAGGGCTTGAAATTCCTAAAGGACATTATGGTCAGTTAGTCACCAGATCAAGTATTGCTATTCAAAATGTACAAGTGGTGGGTGGGGCTATGGATTGTAATTATAGAGGAGAAATCAAGGTGTATCATAATTTTAGTCCCTCTAATACATGCATGGCATTTAAAGAAGCAAGAGTGTGTCAATCAATTAATACTTATACCATTTTTTAAAAGTAGAGTGGGAACAGATCAAAGAGTCACCCTCCAGTACCACCAGCAGTGGAGGTTTTGACTCTACTAATATTAAATTGGGTACTAAGGTTTGGATAAGGACACATTTACATGACACACCTAAGACTGTGGAAATTATTGCGAAAGGCAAAGATGATACTGTTGTAATCTGTTATTCAGGGAGTGATAAATGGTATACTGTTCCATTAACTCAAGTGTTTTTATGTGAATGAAGTGTTTATTAGTGTTTCTTCTGCATGGATCAGCTTCATGGACTCCTGGAGCCCTCCTAAGATTCAATCATACTTGGGTCCATTTGTGGTGGAGGAATTCCACATTTTCCAGACAACAAGATAACTTCACCTGTCCTTCCAATCAACCATGCAACGTTGTTGATTGGACTACTGTAAATGGTACTTTCTGGCAAGCTCCTTTCACTGTGCAAATTGTATTGATAAGCAATACTCCTATAGTGAATATCACTATATGTTCTCAGGTAACTACCTTATGCTGTCTTAAGGCCATTCCATTTACTACCCCACAGATTAGATTTCCCCACATTGATGCTGCCATACAAAACTATTCTAGATGGATAATTAACCATGAAACTACTTTGTCATTCAATCTTATCAAGGACCAGTTCAAGTATCTTGTGTGTACTAATTCTATCAACATTACAAATCAATATCCATATGTAGAATATGCTAAATTATTATGATGGCAAATCCCATTACATAGTCCTTCAATTATTAGAATTCCCCATAGCTGTCTGTGTTAATGTTTCTTAAAGTCCCCCCCGCCATTTTTGTTGCATTATTATATCACTTTCTATGAACTAAAGACTTGTACTAGCAAAAAGGAAAAATGTGCTTGGTATGATACCCTACTTGGTGGGGTGGAACTGGTGTGGGCTTAGTAAATTCAGTAGATCTTGAGGCCCTGGCCAGTGCTGGACAGGATGTCACTCAGGCTTTAACAATTAATGTTCAATGGTTGCTCACGATGGTCCTACCCCACCAGCTAACCCTAGAATATGAAAAGCAATTTTTAATTCTTCTACCTTAGCTAACTTCTCAATGTTCCCTGGAAAACAAGTACATGCTGTTGCAAAGAGAAAATGCTCAGTGATTACTATAGTCAGGAGATGCCAAAATGTGGGAAAATGCTTTTAGGAACTATCTCCCTAGAGACCATTGGATCATAACATCTGTAACCTCTCCTCATTGCACTTATACTTCCTGTATAGGCACTATTATTCATTTCAAAGTCAATACTCCTATGACCACGTGTAATTTTCATGTTATTCCTTTTGTGCTATATGATTACTTTGCATTACCATTTATTAATGGGCAATATATTGATAGTAAGAATATGACTCATAGTTTAGCTGATTGTATTGTGTGTAATTCAGGAATAGTGTGTGGAATGGTTACATGGCAGATGGAGCCCTGTCTTTTAGACCATTCCTCTACTCTCTGTGATTTGACAATATACCCTCAGTCTAACTTCTCTATGTTATATGAAGTATCCTCACAACATATATGTATTACCTCTAATATTCAAATTGATCTGTCTTCTGTTGGCCAGACTGCCCCCTTTTCAGGCTACCTGTCCAACATTTCATATCTCCACTGGCAGGGTGATGATATTTTACTTTTCCCCTGACCAAATGAATGAAGTTATTCTTAACTGGGTACCCAAATCTTTACCTCTTCCAAATATATAACTGTCCTTAGAACTTCTTATACAAATATTAAGTGATTCTGATTCTCTAAAGCAACTATTGGATAAAAAAAATGAAAGGGTGCTCAATGAACACTGAACACAGACCCATAGAATTGCTGGTAAACTACCTGAGGCCTCTCACCTTGTAACTACTGATATTAATCATCACTGGTATGACTTTTTATTTAGATCAGCTTCCGCTTAAAAGTATCTTTCCATACTAGTACAACTTCTTCTATTGTTTTCTGCACTGTTCCTTTTGTTATTCATTTGTGATATATACATATATACTAGAATAAAGAATATTTATAGGAAATTAACCCCAAAAGTTGGGATGGCCCCTACCATGTCTAATCTTAGGGCCAAATGTATGGTTGACATGTAAGATATAAGATTTTCTATGGTAAGGCCTTATTATTTAGCTACAGAGAATTATTGACCCTCAATTTACCTTTGTTGTACAGAGAATTACTGTCCCCCAATTCACTCCTGTTATATAGGGAGGGGAGATGAGCAGGAATGATCTTAAGTATATATTTAAAATAGCTTGGGTATTTAAAAGAACCACTGAACATCCTTGGTTGGTCCTGGCCAGACTCTCAAGGCCATACTTTTTTAACATTGCCTATCTTTTCAGGAACTAGCCATTCCTGAATATAGACACCATAATTCTTGGGGTTCAGGAAATTTTGGTTTTATTCCACAAAAAATTGGCAAGAAGCCTTCTTTGTTCTCAAGCTATATAAGATCTAATTAGACCTTAGCTTAATTGGAGTCTCACCCATGGAGAAGACACTCTGCCTGGGACCTTCCCGATCAGGACTCTGGAGGCTGTACCCTGGGATTCCCGAGCTGTTGCTGATTAGGATGTTGAAGCTACCCCAAATCGGGGATACTTTTCCTCTTAATATTTATGTTTATGTAGGCTTTTCTTTTCTTTTTATTATATTAGGGCTTATTGGTTACTTTTGTTGTAAAAGTGATTTATTTCTATCTGTTTTATAATCACTGTATTAAATATACTTTTTAGTTTTGTTGGTGTGAACATGTCATTTTGTAGGAGTGAATTGAAACCAAAATTCATTAATCAAACAACTTAGCAACTTAAATGCTAGGCTGAATCATTTGTATCTTATCTTAGAATCTGGGAAGGTGTCTCATTTTCCTTTGAAAGCTAGTTAACTCTAGATGTCATTTCTCCTTTACAAACATTGAGCTACTCTGTCACCTTTATATCACTGCTTTCTATCAAAGTCTAGTTTGTAGTACGTGCTTAATAATAGATGTTGCAGTGTAGCATGGTTAGCTGGACCCCCTGGGCTTGGAATCTTTTGATTAGGAGAATGATATCATTAGACTTTTGTCTTAAGAAGATTATTTTGATAGCCACGTGGAGAATATATTAGGAAAGTGGCAAGACTGGCAGCTGAAAGATCAATTAGTAGGGGTTATACAGAGACATGGGCAGCTACATGGTAGAGTGCATAAGGTTCTGGACCTGGAGTCAGGAACACTTATATTCCTGAGTTCAGACCTGGCCTCAGATACTTACAAACTGCATTGACTTTGGGCAAATCACTTAACCCTGTTTGTCTCAGTTTTATCATCTGTAAAATGAGCTGGAGAAGGAAATGGTAAATTCCTCCAGTATCTTTGCAGAGAAAACTCCAAATGAGATCACAAAGAATTGGATATAACTGAACTACAACAACAGATGAAGAGATTTGAAAAGTGGGTGATTGATAGAACCTTGGATGGCCTCCATGTTTAAGAATGGGAGGTGGATCATGAGATGGTAAAGAATAAAGAGAAAGAACAATCAGAGAGGGAAAAGAAGTTCCAATGGGAAGCTCCAAAGAATTCAACTCAATTCTACAAGCTTTAAGTAGGTGGTATGAGTCTGGAGTTATGCAAGGAGTAAAAATTCAGAGACAAAAAGAAAATAACCCTGACCCATAAGAAGCTTATATTCTTTTATGGGAAAACACGTACATAGTTAAATATAGAATATATCAAAAATGGAAATGAAGGGATGAGAGCATACACAGAAGGAGGTGAATCACATTTTCAAGTGATATGGAGATGCCAAGGAGAATGAGAAAAGGAAATAGGTCTTTCAATTTAGTGATCAGATCATTCATGGCCTTGGAGATTGAAGAAGACTGAGGCCAGGCAAAAGGGATGGAGGAATGTGAGTAATGAGGAAGTAATTGAAGCAAGAGGAGAATAGTTTTTCTGGAAGTTGGGTAGGTAAGTGGAGAACAGTGTATTGTAGGGTCAAGGGAAGATTTATTTCTTATTTTATTTTATTTGTTTTTTGATTAGGAGAAATCTGAACAGTTTTGCAGGTTGAGGAGAAGCATAAAGAGAGATTCCTGTCGTTCTAGTGGGAAGATTTCTGAAATTGGAATCAAGAAAAACTGAATTGAATTGTCTGCCACTGCCATGATTTAATTTTGTGTCCTTGGTGGAGTCATTTCACTTTTTTGGAGCCTTCATTTTCTTAATTTCTGTAAATTGGAGAAAGACAGTGTGCTATGGTGGATAGTACATCAGTTTTGGATTCAGGAAGGGCCAATTTCACATCCTTCCTTTGATGTAGCCAGTGCCTCAGACAACTCTCCAAATTTCTGAGGAATTACTGATCTATAGCAAAAGATTTCCCAGGGTAATAATGCCCTTTATAGATAAAGCTATTTGCCAAGACCAAAAAAAAAAAAAATGGGAATAATACTCTTAAAGCATTTCTGATGTGATTGCTGTAAGGGAAGCATTTTATCAAATTGTCATGTACTATAGCTATTTATCATTCTCTTAAAAAGTTTTTTTTTTAAATTAACTTGATAGGGGCGGCTAGGTGGCACAGTGGATAGAGCACTGGCCCTGGAGTCAGTAGTACCTGAGTTCAAATCCAGCCTCAAACATTTAATAATTATCTAGCTGTGTGGCCTTGGGCAAGCCACTTAACCCCATTGCCTTGCAAAAACCTAGAAAAAAATTAACTTGATAAACAAATAATTATTTTTACACATAAAGCATAGACAAAGAGGACTTCATTAAGTAGATATTATTTTGCTTTAAAAAGTATTTGTCAAATTAATGCAGTATTGCTAATATTGTGGTTCTTTTTTGAAATTCTATTCTCTTGTATATTTTAAGAATGTTGCATTGGCGCTTCTTCCCCCCCCCTTCCCCATGTGTATTACTATCTCCCCTGATAACACCTCTAATTAGTAACTTCCTTTTCAAACTGTTTAAATATTCTTGCTAAGTAGGTGCTAAACTCAGTTGTTTCTATACAGCTGAAATGGTATAAATCAGGTCTCAAACAAGCTGTGGCCCACAACACTCCCCAAGTGAGCCCTGAATCAGATAAAAATATAATTAGGAATTAGTTAACAAAAGAAAAATATAACAGGACATAGGCAATGTGAGTTTTTCTAATTCTAGGTATAGCTAGTAGGGATCCTTATGTACAGTTTAGTACCACCCAGTTGTATATGAGTTTAAAACCTTGCCATTGTAAGTGTTTATCACACTTTCTAAAACTCAGTATTCTGGGAATTCCCAAAATTCTCCCCCTTGAAGGGTTATCTTCTTTTCAAAAATCCTTTGTTAAAACAAATAATTCTTATCAATCAAAATCCATACATTAATGTATCCAAAAAAGGATGTCTCATCTGATTCTACAGTTCATCATCACCTCTCTGCAAAGACTCAAGAAGAATGTTTCTATCCACCTTCTGGAATCATGTTCAATAATATCTTTAATCAGAAAGCTTAGGTTTTTAAAAGTAATTTTCCTTTGTGGTATTATAGACATATACAATGCTTTGTTTCTGCTCATCATTACAGGCTAACATTCTGAATCTCCTTTTTGTGACTAAACTTCCCCAGATGTCCACTTTCTATAAGTGTGCCTGTTTTCTTTCCTCTCACTCTTCTTAATTCTCTGGAGTCAGCACAGTGACTCACCCATAGTAGGTACTTGATGAATTCTTATCATTTATTGTTGAATGACTTTTTCATCAGATCATGCAAATCTTCCCAGGTTTCTCTGGAGTCATCTGAAGTAGATGCTCTTTGCAATGGCAGCTTTTATAACTTTTCTTTATCAGATTTAGTTTTGTGAAACATTTTTCTTTCTTTGTTTCTTTGTTTCTTTGTTTCTTTCTTCCTTCCTTCCTTCCTTCCTTCCTTCCTTCCTTCCTTCCTTCCTTCCTTCCTTCCTTCCTTTCTTTCTTTCTTTCTTTCTTTCTTTCTTTCTTTCTTTCTTTCTTTCTTTCTTTCTGGAAAGCAGTAACTTTTTCAATCTTTTGTTAACTTTCCTTCTGACAGTGCCTTAAATGATTGTGACTTGCTATACATATATATATATATATATATATATGTATATATATATATATATATATATGTATATATATATAACCAGACTTACAACTGTATTCTCAGCATAGTAGCTTTTCATTCCAATGTGTTATTTTTCTTTTAATGAATGTTATTAGGTCTGGTTGCCTCAGTTCCTCATGTATAAAACGAACAGAAGGAAATGGCAAACAACTCCAGTATCTTTGCCAAGAAACCCTCAAATAGGGTCATGAAGAATGAGCATAACTGAACAACAACATTAGAACTATGTTCATATGCTGGTGACTCCATGGGAGCAACAGAAAAATTTCAAGGTGAAGACAATTTCTGTGTTGAAAACATAAATTCTTTCCTGAGTGCCAATTGCAGGTTAGTAGTTGCCTCCTGGACATCTTCATCTGAATATTCAATAGTATCTCATGTCCAAAATAAAACCACACCTTTCCTTATCACTCCTCCAAACTTTCCTCTTTCTCTTGAGAGCTCTACCATCCTTTTAATACCCAAGGTTCATTAGTTTGTCATCACCTGTGACACTTCCCTCTCCCTCAATACTCATATATGTTAAGTTGTCAAGTCAAGTCAGTCCTGCCTCCATAATCTATTGTATTTACTTGACTCACACAGTCTCTACCCTAATTAAATTCTGCTTCACCTTTCACTTGGACTATTGTAATAACCTCCTATTTATCTTCCCTGTATCAATTCTCTTCTTTTCCATTATTTCTTTAATGGCTCTAAAATTTATATTCTTTTTATTAATATTTTATTTGTTTTCCAATTACATACAATAGTAGTTTCTACCTGTAACTTTTTGTAAGGTTTTGAATTTTACATTCCCCCCCTTTCCCGTAACAGAAGGCAATCTGATATTTACATTGTTTCCATGATATGCATTGATCAAAATTGAATGTGTTGAGAGAGAAATCATATCCTTGAGGAGAAAATAAAATAGTAAGATACTTTAAAAAAAAATGAAGGTAATAGACTTTGGTCTTTGTTTAAAATCCACAGTTCTTTCTCTGGATATAGATGGTATTCTCTGTCACAGATACTCTAAAATTGTCCCTGATTATTGTATTGGTGGAATGAACAAGTCCATTAAGGGTGATCATCACCCCCATGTTGCTGTTAAGGTGTGTGATATTCTTCTGGTTCTGCTTATCTCTCTAAGCATCAGTTCAGGAAAGACTTGCCATGCTTCTCTGAAATCCCATCTCTCTTGGTTTCTAATAGAACAATAGTGTTCCATAACATACATATACCACAGTTGAACAAATTGTTCAACCGTTTCCCAATTGATGGGCATTCACTGGATTTCTAATTCTTTGCTACCACAAACAGAGCTGCTATAAATATTTTTGTACAAGGGAAGTTTTACCCTTTTTCATGATCTCTTCAGGGTATAGACCCAGTGGTGGTATTGCTGTATCAAAGGGTATGTACATTTTTATTGTCCTTTGGGCATAATTCCAGTTTGCTCTCCACAAAGGCTGTATGAGTTCAAAGCTCCACTAACAATGCATTAGTGTCCCAGATTTCCCACATCCCTTCCAACATTGAACATTGTCCTTTCTGGTCATATTGGCCAATCTGTTAGGTATGAGATGGTACCTCAGAAATGCTTTAATTTGCATTTCTCTAATCAGTAATGATTTAGAGCAATTTTTCATATGACTATGGCTAGCTTTGATTTCCTCATCTGTAAATTGCCTTTGCATATCCTTTGATCATTTGTCCTTTGGTGAATGGCTTGTTATTTTATAAATTTGACTCAGTTCTCTATATATTTTAGAAATGAGTCCTTTATCAGAAATATTAGTTGTAAATATTGTTTCCCAATTTACTACATTTCTTTTGATCTTGGTTACAGTAGTTTTATTTGTGTAAAAGCTTTATAATAAAATTGGTATTCTTAAAAAATGATATTATTTGTACTTATTCTCCCACTCAGAAATCCTTGATGGCTTCCTATTGTCTCTAGAATAAGATTAACAATTCTCAGTCTGTAATTGAAAACTCGACTTTCTAGCTCCCACCTGCATTCTAGTCTTATTTCCTATTGTGACTCATCATCCACTTTACATTCAAGTTAAATTGACTATATAAGTTATTAATGTATTTGATGTTCTATCTCTGGACTTCCCACAGGTGATAAAAGTGGTCTTACATGCCTGGAATATGCTTCTTATTTTTGTAGCATATTCCAGACTTGGGATACCACTTTGACCATCCAGAGATAAAATATATAATATATTATATATCAAATACATACATTAACTACTAAGCTTCTTTCAAAGGGAATTCCTTAAATAAAACATTTTCTGTTCTACCCCCAGGGAATGAAACTTTAACTTTTGAAATTGCTTTGTATATTTATATATCTTTTATTTATTCTCTGATTGTAAAAAAATAATTTCCCCGAGATTAAGGAAAGTCTTATTTTTGTTTTCGTATCCTTGGCATCAAATGCAATGCTTTCAAAATAATATCCATTTAATAAATGTTTATTGAATTGAATTGAGGGAAGAGCACACATTTCAGGAATAAGAAAGTAAACAAAGGCAAGGAAGAAGCTCCTTGGTTTGTAGCAGGGCAGAGTACTCCTCATTCAATATGGCCTTAATAAACATTTGTTGATTTCATTTTGGTAGGAGCAAAAAAAAGTGCTTGGAAGAGAGTAGCATGAGAGAAGGATGAAAAAACAAAACAGCATTTTGTTTAGAAATGAAGGATTTTGTTTCATATTTAGCTCCTTAAAATATAATTAAATAGAATTGTTTAAAAGAAAGAGAGAGACTAAAGGACTTTAAAGGACCAACTAAGAGCTACAACAAAGAAAGTAACCTAATGTGTTGTCTGACCTTTTCAGAAAATTTTGAGTTTTTTGGAATACCTACTGTGATTTGTTCAGAAGCTTTCACATACTGCTTCTTTCTGAAATATGGCACTTGCTGCCACTTGAGATGTTCTTCCTACTTCTGGAGAGAGCTTCCTGTTGCTGCCAGGATGCATACTAGTTAATTATATATTTTTGGTTGTTCCCAGAAATCTTTTTATAGATTTCACTCTAAAGAGAAGAGCCAGCCTTGACACAGGGTGAGGTATGACTCCCTGAATTATAAATTTAATAAACTCATTGCCAGGTCTGTGGATGAACCAGTGAACACAGTGTGCCAGAAGTGGTAGAGAATGAAGTTGGAGGAGCTGATAAGGCTGCTAATGCTAAGACATTCATTGTTTTAATACTATATCCAATCATACCTCAAATCAGGCATCAGGATTCATGCTTGATGATGTAAAACAAAACAAAACAAAAAACAATCCTATCAACATATCTTTGATTAGGCTTAGAGAGTCAGAGTAGGGTAGTAGAAACAATAGTGAATTAGGAAAACTGGATTCAGATTTTGATTTTGATACTTAGCAACTGTGTGACCTTTGGGAAATCACTTAACTTCATCCATAAAATAGGAATGAATGGTAGTATCATATTATTGATAAAGAGACTGCTCTTGGTGTCAAGAAAAACAGGGGCCAAGTCTGGCCTTATACTAAACACATATTAGCTTTATGAATATAGGCAAATCACAATGTCTTAATCCCTAAGTCTCTATAGTCAAGTTTCTGATCTACAGTGGTGGAGAAAATTTCCATATTGGGAAGTCACTTATACTCTATCTATCTATCTATCTATCTATCTATCTATCTATCTATCTACTCTATTATATTAAACTCTCCATTCCCTCCTCCCCAAGGGAATAATAATACTTACACTTTCTATGTCACAGAGCTATTGTGATGAAAATACTTTATAAATCTAAAAATGCTATGCAAATGATAGGGTAATAGATTTAAAACTGAAAGATAACTCAGGGGTTATCTTGTCTAACTCCCTAGAAGATAAGGTCAGAGGAGTGACTTACCCAAGTTCAACAGACAGTACACAACAAAGGGAGAATTTAAACCTAGGTCCTTAGACTCTATCTTTCTTTTTTTTCTAATTGATATTTGATTTGATTTTTCTAATTGCATACTTTGGTAGTTTTTCAACATTCAATCATTTGCAAATTTATAAGTTCCACATTTTTTCTATCACCCTCCATTCCTTCCTCCCTTCCCTTGGTGGCAAACAGTCTGGTAAAAGTTGTACACATACCTTTCTGTCTAACATATTTACATATTAGTCATTTTGGGGAAGAGGATTTAAAACTAAGGGAAAAGAAAGAAAACCATGAGATAGGAAGGAAAAACATAAGAGAAGTTTTAAAAAAGTGAATATAGTATCAGAGTCTGTGGTTTTGCTTTTGTTTTTGTTTTCTTCTGGATATGGATGGCATTGTTTATAACAGGTCTCCCAGGTTTGACCTTGATCTCTGAACTCCTGAGAGGAGCTGCATCCATCATAATTGACTGATCCTTTTTCATTGAATGCAATACTTCCTGATAATTATAATCACAACAATGAGATTTAGATCATGTCATAAGGTTTACAAATCTCATCACACAGTTGTGCTTAAAATTTGCTCATAAACATACAGGTGAAGACTTGGAGAAAGTTATAGAGAAATGCAATCACTGGACTCTACTGACATTCTCCTTGAAGGCTCTAATGAAATCTATGTTATATATATATATACTCTAGCAGTCCCTACCAGGTTGGAAAGGTTTTTGGGGCAACAAAATGGACACTATCATTCATGATTCCAGCCAATTAAGTGCTAAGAAGTTCATCACCCAGTGGACATCACACAGCAACACATGAAGGATACCTACTGAGGTGTACAGGACAGATATAAAAATCAATGGGAGGAACTTGAACATTGGGGAGGTTATCCATCCTTTGGAGTGTTGAAATAGTCACCAATTGCTAGTCAATTTAGGAAATATAACTGTCACTTATTATGGAAAACACTATCACATGCACATTTTCATTTTGATGGGAAAGCATCTTTTAGTAGAATGAATACTGGTGAATTTATCAACTATGATCACAAAAGACACTTAAAGGGGAACATCCTGGTCTAAATTACCAACTTTGTATTGTAGGTCTACAGATGAAAGAATTGATTTTGTGCTCAAATCCATCAAGTTTAAGAATACTCTTTTTAGGGGCAGCTAGGTGGTGCAGTGGTTAGAGCACCGACTCTGGAGTCAGTAGTACCTGGGTTCAAATCCGGCCTCAGACACCTAATAATTACCTTGCTATGTGGCCTTGGGCAAGCCACTTAACCCCATTGCCTTGCAAAACCCTAAAAAAATGCTTTTTTTTTGGAATTTAAGTATTCAAATTAGATGAATCTTATAGTTTATTTAATTAGTTGTGCAGAAGATCAATTGCTCAAAGGTCTGTGATTCCAGGTGGGCACAACTGACATAGTTTTTTGACATGAAGTGTTTTTTGTAGTTAATTTTCTAGGATCTTTCAATGGGCTACATACTCCCATATGCAGAGTCTCAAAGGGATTTAAGGACAACATCTCCAGATTTTCCACAGTTGATCAAGGGATTCTTTCCTCTAAACATGGTAATGTCATCTTTCTTTTTAATTACCCTTAGCAAGAAGGCTGCTGTTTGTTTTTCTGATTCAATGAGTACTGGAAAAATATTCTTAGCTCTCTTTTGGGGAAGAGCTAAGTAAGTGAAATGACATGTAAATGATCAGAACCCATGGGGTTTCTGGCTTTTTTCCAATGCAGCTTTTGGGGTTGTAATTTTTGGAGCTGTTTAACTTCAATTAAGCATATGATGGCACTTTAATTCCTACTGAGTCATATAATTAATGCATTGTCATAGGTTTACACATTAGTATATATCCTAAGAACTTAGATTCAGAACCTGAAGGGACCTTAGAGAGCACCAACTCCAGTCATCTCCTTTAATGGACAAAGAAACAGCTTCATAAGAGGTGAAGAAACTTTGCCCATGGTATCAAGGTAGGAGGGTTAGAATTTGAATCTTGTTCCTCAGACTCCAAATTCAACACTCTTTCTATTTTATCCTTTTTGCCTCCTCTATCCTTGATATCAATGATACCAATGATTAAAAGTAACTCTTAAGATTGTGTTTAATGTGTATGTAATGTTCTTTACTTTTCCTTTCCCCATCTTGTCCACTAATAAGTTTTCTACTCTAAATGGAACACCATACCCAGAGTCTGGAAGACCTGATTTTTGAATCCAGTCTCGACCATTTACTGACTTTGTGACCCAAGGCAAGTCACTTAATCTCTATCTGCTTTGGTTTCTTCAACCATAAAATAGGGATAATAACAGTGAGAATCAAAAGAAATAATATATGTAACGTGGATAATAATCACATTAGGAATGGTGAATATGGTTCCTTTATTGGACTTTTTAAAATTCAAGGTTCCTTCAAGAATTAAGATACAGTTACTTGGGGATTCCAAGAATCCTCTCAAGTCAAGCAACCGACCTGGCCAGTCCATAGAGTTAAGGAAACTTATACTTCATTAGTTGCACCTTCTTTTTTTTCTGCATTGTTCTGGATTGTGCATGCACCTGTTCATGTATGTCAGTTCATGTATATCAACACCAGAATTCACAATTGACTATGACTTGTGGAAAATTCTTAGGTCTTTCCATACATGAGATCTACATATGAGATCTTTTAAAGAAGAAATTGCTGAATTTTTGTTTTTATCTCCTCATAACCAGCATGGTTTTTGGAGTATAGTTTGTTATTGAGAAGATTGATAGGACCTGAATTTGTTCTATGGTAAAGTGACTTCCTATTTTTTCCCCTTTCTCTGCTAGAAGTGCTATACTTTGTGAGCAAAATAGAATTTCAGTAGATAAAAAAATATGAAATGTGAAAATTCAGTCATTTCCAATACAAATGTTCATGTAGATTATTTGTGCCTGACCTGGGGCAGAGCCTCCCAAGCTTGTAATGGTCTAATCAGTAACAGTTGGACAACCATACCTTGACTCCAACATAATGATATCATTTTGATCCTTTTCAAGAATGAAGAACAAGAACCAACAACCAACCAACCAACCAACCAACCAATAAATCAATTAAAGATAGAGATAGAGACTGGACTTGTGATTTCATTGCTAAGGAGAACTCATGGTTAAAGAAATTCTCTCTCTCTCTCTCTCTCTCTCTCTCTCTCTCTCTCTCAATCCAGGTTGGCACTTTCTCTCCTACATAGGGTCTTAAAGAGTTTTGTTAGAATACTAAGTATATGAGAAGTTATATGACTTACACAGAGACCTACAATTAGTATGTGTTAGAGGTGGGATTTGATGTGAAATCTTCCTGTCTTCAAGGACTGTTTTCTTCCTACAATACCATACTGCCTCCCTCTAGTGTTTATGCTTGTTGCTATTTGTAAGAGGTTGACCTATGCAATCTTTTCTTAACTGCTGACTGGAGTTTTATAACATTGACATTTAGAATTATATAGAACTATGTGGATATTTATTGAGATGTCTACATTAGTTTAGAAACCATTTAATGTATGCAAAACATTAATGGCTAAGTGAAAGATATATAATCATATCGTACTACATCCCAGAAATTTATAACATTTCAGACTTTTGATTATTCTGTGAGGGGAAAAGTTGATATAGTACAAATGAGTTTTATGTAAATGTCAGTTTTCTTATCAGTTTATGATCTCTGTAAGTTCTTTAAAGGAAAACCCTTTAGAGTTTATGTAGCCCAACAACCTACAGATAAGGAAAGAGAGGGGAAAGGGACAAGACCAAAGTTAGATAGCTAGGAAGTGGTATTTCTAGGACTTAAATTTTATAACTTAAGGTTCAATGGTCATTTCTGTTAGGGTTTAGATCATTCTTCTAATCATCCAGATTTGCAGCCTTGAGATTTGATTCATCATTTCTTTTCTAATTAACCCCAAATATACAATCTATTAATGTATTTCATTGTTTTGACCTTTAAAATATCTCTTGTATGAGACCCATTCTTTTCATTAACGTAGCCCCCATCCTACTTCAGGTCCTCAGAACTTCTTTTTCTGCACTACCTAAATAGTCTTTTAATTGATCTCCCTTCTTCAAGTCTTTTCCCACTGCAATCTATCTATCTTTTTCTATACAACTGGCAAAATGAATTTCTTAAAGCATAAATTGACCATATCACCTCTTTACTTAATGAACTATAGTGCCTACCTCTAGGATCAAATATGAAGACTTTTGTTTGGTATTTAAAGTTCTTCACCATCTGGTCACTTCCTACTTTTCCAAACATACTTTATTTTTCCTTCATTTCCTTCATGCACTCCATGATTGAGCTATGTTGGCCTATTTGATGTTTCTTTTACATGACTCTCCATCTCCAGTCTCTATTGTTTGTATTAAATATGAATATCCTGATTGTTTTTGGTCTCCTGTCTTAGGAAGAGAAGCCTTTCTGATGATTGCTGGACTGAAGCTGAGAATGCATTCAAATGATAACTAAGAAGAGAAGGTACTCCAACAGAACTGTGTAGGAGTGAGGAGGCAAAAACTGCTGTAGGCCTCTTGGGGCCTCTCCAGGTTTCTGTTTCTCCAACTAAGCTGTCATCATGTGACTTGTGACCACACAATCCCACTGTGTTGCTTCTTTGTTTTGCACCTATTTTTTCCTGCTTTGAGGGGAAGAAATATTGAAGATGGCTACAACCTTGTGAGCTTCAAAAAGTGGAATTAGAGAATGTCAGAAGTCCAGGAGCTCAAGTCTATGCCAAGATTAGCCAAGCATGAATAAATGACTTAGCAGCAGAGAGGCTGCTTGGCCTAATTCATTGTTGGCTACGAGTCTGAGCTTGGTAGGGGAAATGGTACTGTAAATCTGCTTCAAATTTGAGTCTATTTTCCTTAGGACTGAGGTGATAGATAGGGGAGGATGTATCTCATAGGTATTGGAGGGAGGTTGGGAGATATTTGTATTTCTGTTCTTGGTTTATCTTCTCAGTAAATATCCCTTTGTAAAAGTAATTAATCTTAATTGGTTTAATTGGTATTGGGGAGCCAACCAATGGTAGGGATATGAAGATAGAGATGCAAATTATGACAGATAATTAATGTTAGGGAGAACAACTAGAATGAGGCCAACATCAAGTTGCTAGCACTGGAGAATAATCCCTTTTCTGTGGCCTAATAATCCATTCAGGGTGCTTCTGTAACCCTGAAGGGGAGAAGTAATCTTGCTTGCTCAGGATTCCAACTCATCTGTGGCAGGATGAATTGAGATAAGGACCCTTAGAGCTTATAAAAGTCAATTTACATACTATCTCTCCATGAATGTCACTTCTAGGAAGGCAGGGTTGTTTTTGCTTTTCTTTGTATCCCAAACACTTAACGCATTGTTTAGCACATAAATATGATGCTTCTCAGATAACTGACAGACATTACCATGGTGCTTCCAATAGTATAAGGCTTTGTGAGAAAAATGATAAGGAGAGGGGAAAGGAATAAATCTTTATATGACATTTGCTATATGTAATACTAACTTTTCTATATATCTCAATTATAAATATACATTTATAAATATTTTATAAATTTTATATTTCATTTAAGCTTCATAATAACCTTGTGAGGTGAGTACTATCAATATCCCCATTTTATAGTAGAGGAAACTGAGGCAAATAGACATTAATGGACTTGTCCAATTACACAATTAGGTAGCTTGGTGGATAGAGTGCCAGCCCTGGGGTCAGGAGGACCAGAGTTCAAATCTGGCCTCAGACACTTGACAATAGCTGTGTGACCCTGGGCAAGTCACTTAATCCTGATAGCCTCACATCCAGGGTCACCTCTAGATCCATATCTGACCATAACCCTAGAGTAAAAGTGAAACTAGTGACTTAATACAGCACCCCGTCACTCCCATTCAATTTACATGCTTGTCAAGGTATCACTTTATGCCACCATGATGCCATGGTCTTCTTTGAGAACAAAGGACAAACACAACAATAACAGCAGCAACAGCAGTATCAGCAACAAGGATGTGTACTCAGATTGGAACTCAAGTCTTCTTGAATCCAGGTGCGGCGCTCTGTACCTTATACCACTGGTTACCTCTTGGAACTCTGGGTTTGAATCTTATCTTATATTCTTGTTAGTTGGGTGAGCCCTCATTCAGTCACTTAATCTCAATTTCCTTTTCTATAAAATGATGTCAATAGTGTCTGAATCACCTACCTGTCTGGTATCTGTGAAAATCAAATGAGATAATATGTATAAAGTATTTTATAAGTATTAAAATTCTATGTAAATGTCAGCTAATATCATTATATTTGGCAATGCCAAAGTCCTAGGTTCATTTGATCATGTATTAACAAGTCACTTTCCCAGATCCATTCCCCATATACCTTCCTTCTCTTTTCTTTAATCAGGTATCAACCAGAAAGGACAATTGTGAAAATCCTCTATCATATTTCTGTGGATTTCCTATAGATTCAAACCTAATTTCAAAGTGGAAGATGGGACTGAAGCAAGGAATTTGTTTAAAGAAAAAATATCAGGGGCAGTTAGGTGGCGCAGTGGATAAAGCACCGTCCCTGAAGTCAGGAGTACCTGGGTTCAAATCCAGACTCAGTTCAAATCCAGACTCAGACACTTAATAATTACCTAGTTGTGTGGCCTTGGGCAAGCCACTTAACCCCATTTGCCTTGAAAAAAAACCTAAAAAAACCAAAAAACAAAAAAAAAAGAAAAAATATCAAATATCTAGCAGAATTTTCTAGGTCTATGTGTATTCTATGATGAGAAGCCATTAGCCTGAAACCAGGTGGAAAATACCAGTGGCAATGACTTCTAACTGTTTTTAAATTGCTGTGTCCAGATTTCTTATTATACAGCTATGCCTCACTTCCTTTATTATTAATATAATCCTAAACATCTCAACCATGCATGTAAAAGTTGTTTTGAAGTCACCAATTTTAGTGTTATTGTTTTACTTTGGAATTTCAAAAATAATGTTCCAACTGCGGTTACATTTTTCTCATTCTTTTTTTTTTTCTGTTTAGGTAATGTGTCTGTGTGCTTATAAGTGAAAAATTTAAGCGATTGCTCAAAAGGACCAATGTGAAATAATAGTAAGTGTTTTGTGCTATTTCTTTTGAATTAGGATGAGGCCACCACTGGAATCTCAGCTGTCCTGAATCTTAATTCTGAACCTTGTGTAGACCATTTTAATCTTTTTTGGGTCTCAAATTTCCTCATTTGCAAAATAGCTATCTAAGCTTTTGTGATAAATATAATTTGTAAATCTAAGAGCATTATAGAATCATATGATATGATTCTGCTATAATACCTTCATTTTTTGGAGAGATTGTTGGTCCTTAAGTGTTATTTCATCTACATAAAGAATTTCTTACATGGAAACACTTCATTGAGACAGAAGGACAACTTGTCTGCAATTTCTGATCTTAATTAACTGGCTCTAACCCAGGACCTCTGACAATAATTCCTATTTTTAATGTCATTTCTTCAGCACCTGTGTGAACTTAGGTCTACAAAATGGATATTTGCCACATTGAAAATATTGATGTTATCAATATTTCCCTAAGCCATTCTTTTCTCTAATGTAGCATTTAGATGAATGTTTGAATAGTCACTTTTAACTGTTGCCAAATGGATTGTCTAACAGCCCCAGTATTGTTGGCAAATATTTGCATAGAACCAGTTTAATATCTACAGAGGGCAAGGTTTCCTTAATTCTGCAGGCACTTTATAGTGAAATCCTTTAGAAGGCATCATGATGTAAAAGGAACTGTCCAGCACACAGAGTGGTTGATGGTATTTGAAATGAATGCTTAGTTCCTTTTTCATAGATCCCTTTGTTCAATCACAAATCAATCATCTTTATAGAAAACCAAGTGAATTATTAACAGGTAACTTATCTATTTTTTCTCTGGGAGTTGACTTGATAAAGGGGATAAAGTAATGGACTCATTATTAGGAGAGCTAAATTTGAATTCTGTGACTACTGGTAATCAACTTTAACTGGTAATCAACTCCAACACACAGAAATTTCACAAATTGCAAATGGGAATGATGATAATAATACTTGCATTTCCTGTTGGAACAGATAGTACAGGAAGTACTTTGTGGACCTCTAAGTCCTAGACACAAGGGAATTATTATTTCCACATTTATATCATTTGCCTTTTCTCTATGTTCAATATTATGCCCTTCTTAAGAAGGGAAGACAGAGAAGGGAGCAAATATTTATTAAATATCTTCTATGTCTAAGTCTCTGAACTCAGAATACAGTCTCATAGAAAGAAAATGAGTCAGAAGATCTGAGTTTGAGTTCTACCTCTTTCCTAATTTGCTCAAATCCCTTCTCTTTTTGGATCTCAGCTGCCCCTTCTGGAAAATGAAGGATTTAAATGGTCATTAACTTTTCTTCTAATGCTTCCATTGAATTCAGGGATAAGTGGGTACAAGGTGCTGGGGATGCAAAGATGAAAAAGAACATAGTATTTGAACCTCAAGGAGCCTACAGTCTAAGAGAGCTATAGTACATAAATAATGGGAGATTTTTTTTGTACCAAACTTGTAATTTCATTGATGTAGAAAATTCCTGACTTAGAAATTCTTTTTACCAAAGAGCATTACCATCAACTTTGAAACTTAAACTGTTAGAAAGCTGCCTGTAAAGCTTGACTTGAGTCCAGTGACTTGGCTAAGGTTACACAATCAACATGTTTCTTTTAGAGAACTTGACTCCCTGATGCCAAAGTGACTTGTTATCCAAGCTGTTACATTACATTAGCATATAGCGGATATATATCAGAATTCTTCTGAGAGACAGAATGGCATAGGAGAATGCACATTGAGTTTGGATTTAGAGCTCAGATTTAAATTCTATTCATTTGTTTACTCCTTGTGTGACTTTGGGCAAACTATTTCCCCAGTCTGGGACTTGTTTTCTTCATCTGTAAATGAAAGGACTTGGACTAATTGATCCCTAAGGTCTCCTTAGGGTCTACATCTATGATTACTACATCTAGAAATGATCTTGATCTTTTCAAATTCTCTTTCAAACCTTTGTTTGTACAGTGAAGGGGTGTGCTGGTGCCAGTTTCTGCTAGCTACTGACTTTGAAATCTTTTTTGGTGAGGCAATCAGAGTTAAGTGACTTGCTCAGAGTCACATAACTAATAAATGACAAGTGTCTGAAGCTGGATTTGAATTCAATTCCTCTTGACTCCTTGGTCAGGGCTTGATCTTCTGTGCCACCTAGCTGCTGCGAGATTATTTAATTTTCAATATGAGCATTTACATCATGGAAATTGACAAAACTACAAATCAAGACTTGATTTATTGTTTTGTTGATTTTTTTCGTACTTAAGAAAATGATGAATAAAATATTAGTAATGCAGATTAAACTTAAAAGGGTTTCTTAGTATATATTCCTCCACCTCCCCAAATTGTTTTTTGAATATTTAACAGCTTACCATACTTATACCTTTCCTTCCCCTTTCTTCCATTGGATTCCTATAATTTTAAATGTTTCTTATTTGAACTCTTCCAATATATTATAAATTCCTTGAAGAAAAGGGTATGTCTCATTTGCTATTTGTGTCCCCAGCATCTGGCTCAGGTTTTTTGACCAGAGAAAGTGCTCAATAAATGTTTGGACTGAATATGTTTGGAGAGGCCAATGAAAGTGACTTCCAATGGAGTGGTAGAAAGACCACTGGAAATGGAATTGAATGACTTGAGTTTAAGTTCTGGGTCTCTTGCTTATCAATTATGTGATTATAAAATTTAGTGCATTTTTGTTGCATCTCTATTTCCTCATCAGTAAAATGAGGGGGTTTCGTTTACATATTATAATTTCTTACTATTCAGCACTCTGGATATTCAAAGTCTGGAGTTTGAAGATACAAAGTTTGGAGTTTGGAGATACAAATACTGAAACAAGACTAAAGCTGCCTTACATTCTGATTGTTTTATTGTTTTGTTGTTTAGTCATATCCAACTTCTCATGGCTCCATATGGGGAGATGACCTATTTTGTTGATTAGTCACATATGATGTCATGATTCTATTTGGGGTTTTATTGGCAAAGATACTGGAGAGATTTGCCATTTCTTTCTCTAGCTCATTTTATGGATGAGGAAACTGAGGCAAAGAAGATGAAGTGTCACACAGCTAGTAAATACTTAAGACAAGATTTGAACTGAGGTCCTCCAGACTCTAGGGCCAGCATGCTATCCTATGTGCCACCTAGCTGCCTGATGATTACTATATGCATAGGTATACTACAGGATAGGGTGTGGTGGGGCAAAAGAGAAATCTAAAGTGCCCCTTTACATGAAGGGATTAGAGGAGGTTTAATGGGGGGGAGGGAAGGAGGCTCCTGAATTGAACTTAAAGAAAGGGAAAGATTATAAAAGGATGAGATGAAGAGGAATTAAATAGATAAAATGATAATGGATGATAATAATGATAACACTCTTTAATGACTTCAAAGTACTTTTTACATATTATCTCATTTTCCTCACAAAAACTCTGTGGGGTGAGTGCTATGATGATTCCTATTTTACAAATGTGGAAACAAGCAAGAGAGGTTATGACTTCTCTAAGGTCTCTTCCGGCTCTAAAAGTCTTTGATTTTTATCCTTTCCTTTCATGGGCTGATGTTTTTATGTCTCTCTATTGTTAACTTTGCTATTCCTCTGTTTGTTCTCTGATGCATAAAAATAGAAAAGAACAGTAGATGATGCTTCCTGCTCTATAAAGAAACCCATGTCCCACTCTTGCATATCATCTGTCAGTCAGTGCCAGTAAAATCTGTTCTGAACCAGGTCTAGAGTTTCTTTTTGGTCCTTATGTCCAAAATTATAATGGAAAGCTTTCATAACTATGTTATAAGCTTTGCAAGCATTAATTATCCTCATATAACTTGCAAGAGATCTCTTCCTACCTAATATCTCTTTTTATCTTACTCCTCTAGTAAATTCTAGAGTTTTCTGGAACTACTACAATCCTTGAGAGATTACACACTTTTTTGGAGTGGGCTGGGGTTCATTTTCACATCTTGTATATCAGGAACCTGCAAATTAATTCATTGGTAAATATCCTTATAGGATTGACTCAACTCAGCTCCTCTTAACTCATTTCTTTTTTTTTTTAGGTTATTTTTTTTTGTGAGGCAAATGGGGTTTAGTGGCTTGCCCAAGGCCACACAGCTAGGTAATTCGTAAGTGTCTGAGACCGGATTTGAACCCAGGTACTCCTGACTCCAAGGCCAGTGCTTTATCCACTACACCACCTATCCGCCCCCTCTTAATTCATTTCAACAACCATTTCTTTATTAAGACCTATATCAAATGTCAGACTTCATATCCTAAGGCACTAGGGATTCAAAAAAGCTGTTGGAAGGTGGAGGGAGAACAGTAGACAAATAAGTCACCATAAAATTTATACAAAAATAATTTTGTAGAAAAGGAGGAGAACACCAACACTTTTGAACATCAGGAATGACTTTATTTTAGTGGGCCATGAGGAATGCCTTGAAAAGAATGATGGATCACAAGAAGTAGGTTTGAGGAAGGAGAGCATTTGAGGCATGATGCACAGTCTGTGACATGGTCTACAAAATCTGGACATCTGTGCTTGAGGAATATCAATTTTATAGCTAGAAAGGAGATTAATTGGGGAAAAATGACTGGAGACAGAGAATTTAGTGAGGACACTATTGAAATAGTGCTAGAGGAAATGAAAGCGTATAGTAGGACTATTTGAACCCATACTAGGACAACTTACTGGTTCTCCCTTAGTTTTGTGGGTTTCAATTTCCCCATGATGTGGTTGGAGTAGAGGATCTTTCACTTCCCTTCCAGTTACATAAGTTCCATTAGAACAAGACCTTGATTTTTATCTATAAGTTGTACCAGTCTCAGGAAAGACCCTAGTGATACATGTACAGTATTTTGTGCAATAGGTGATTAATATGTGTTTGCTGTATTTGTCTTTTTATAATAATGAAAATAATGATTAACATTTATATAAAGCTTTAGGCTTTGCTAAGTGCTTTTTGTATTTTATCCTCTCAACAAACATGTAGATAGATGCTATTAACCAACCTCATATTACAGATGAGGAAATTGAGACTTTTAGTTTAGTGACTTGCCCAATGGTCATCTGGCTAGTAAGTGTCTGATGTCAGATTTGAAGTAGGCCTTCCTAATTCACTGCACTATCCACCTTTCCACCCAGATGCCTCTTAAAAAAGCAATCATGTTAAACCCTTAGAAGGAAAAGGTTTAATTTGTTATTGTTCTTCTTTACAAGGATAAAGAGAAAGGTGATTTCCTAAATGATAGTATAACCTTTGAAAAATAGTAATGGCTCATTTCTGGTAGCTACAGAAGGTTACTTCAAGGTATCTATAAATTTCTCACCCTTTCCTGGGAATAAGACTAAAGTAAACTGAAAGATTCTTGAAGGCAGATGATAGATTGACTTTCCTCCTTTATTGGTTATGTTTCTTACTCTGAAGAGTCCAATTATTTA
Source organism: Macrotis lagotis (assembly GCF_037893015.1). NCBI lineage: Eukaryota > Metazoa > Chordata > Mammalia > Peramelemorphia > Peramelidae > Macrotis > Macrotis lagotis. Next base: position 112,242,467 of record NC_133665.1, read on the forward strand.
GATTTCAAAAGAAATTTTTTGCTTGAAACTTACTGGGAAACCTCCTTTTTTACAAGTTAATCTATTGACTACAAAATAAATTATTCATATTTTAAAGTAGATTATCATTATTGAATCACAAACGCTGAGAGTCTGGTCTGACTCTGATTGTGTAGTCTATCTCCCACTTACCTTCAGTGATGGGGACATCCCTACCTCTCAAAGGAGCACATTTCAATTTGGAAATTTCCTGGTTCTTCCTTCCTGCTTTGCTTTGGTAACTTTGTTAGGAGTCAATCAGGAAAAGATATATCTTATCATTAACTACCTCATGTGTAAATTGAGTTGTTGAACTCAATGATCTCTAAGATCCCTTCATGCTCTAAACCTATGATCCTGTGAATTATTTTTAAAGCCAGTTCATTCATGGGCAGCTAGGTGGCTCAGTGGATAGAGCAGTGGCCTTGGAGTCAGAAGGACAAGAGTTCAAATGTGACTTCAAACACTTGACACTAGTTATATGCCCCTGGGCAAGTCACTTAACCCTGATTGCCTTGCACCCAGGGCTATCTTCAGTCATCCTGATTCACATCTGGCCACTAGACCCAGATGGTTCTGGAGGAGCATCCCTCTCACTCAAATCCAATTCATGTGCTTATCACTTCCCTGAGGTCATGGTTTTCTTTGAGAATGAAGGACAAAACATTATTTATATTCACATTACATTTAAAAGTTTTGAGTTTTTTTTTAGACATTTTCCATTGGGTTCAATATTTTGTGATTCCATTTAGGTTTTTCTTGGAAAGATATTCAGTTGTTTGACATTTCCTTCTCCAGTTAATTTTACAGATGAGGAAACTGAGGCAACCAGTTATGTGACTTACCCAGGGTCACAGCATTAGTAAGTATCAGATGCCAGATTTAAACATACAAAGATGAATATTTCTGACTCTAGATGATCTGTCCACTGTGCCACCTAACTGTCTTTTTAAAAGTAGACAAAGATAAAAATATTTATAGTACCTCTTTTTGTGAGGCTAAAAACTGGAAATCAAAGGGATGCTCATCAATTGGGGAATGGCTAAACAAGCTGTGTTTATTGTGATATAAAAATGACAGGTCAAATGATTTCAGAAAAACATGGAATGACTTATATGAACTGATGCAAAAGAGTGAACAGAACCAAGAGAAAATTATACATGGTATCAGAAATATTGTTTTTTAAGAATTATAAATGACTTAGCTATTCTTAACATTACAATGATCCAAGACAATTCTAAAATGCTAATGATATAGCATACTATCTGTCTCCAGAGAAGCAGGCTGAAACATTCTATTTTTCTCATCCTTTCATTCTTTTTATTTTCAAGGGCTTCTTATATGGACTTATATGGAAATATTTTACATGATTGCACTTGTAGAACCTGTATCTGACTGCTTACTATCTCAAGGAAGGGAGAAAGGGGGGGAGAAGGAAGGTTGGAATTTGGAACTCAAAAATTTTTAAAATGTAAAAATGGGGGCAGCTAGGTGGCACAATGGATAGAGCACCAGCCCTGGAGTCAGGAGGACCTGAGTTCAAATCCAGTCTTAGACACTTAATAATTACCTGTGTGACCTTGCAAGTCATTTAACCCCACTGTCTTGCAAAAAACAAACAAAAAAAAGCCAACCCAAACAAACCCCCAAACAAAACACCAAAACAAAAATGTTAAAAATGTATTTGGGGGAAAAATAAATATATTAATAAAAAAGTATATAAAAAGCTTTTTTACTAGAATCCTATGAAGTTGATAATTCAAGTATTTTTATCCCTATTTTATAGAGGAAGAAATTAAAGTTCAATAAGTGCCAGAGCTCAGTTTGGGGCCCTTATAACCTGTGTTCAGATCCAGCTCTCTGATCTATTCAGGATGCTGCCTCTCTTGACAAGGTCACATTTATTTAATGATTTAAAATTTGTTCAAGGCTTGAGCTCAGTACTAAAGAAAATATAAAGAGAAATGTCATAAGTCTCATCATCAAGAAGTTTAAAATAGAAAGAAGGAATCAACACATATACATGCACAAAATGCAATGTAAAATCATATACTCTGTAAGTGCTTAAGGGAAGGGGCAGTTAGGTGGCCCATTGGGCAAAGTGCTGGGCCTAGAGTCAGAAAATTTGGGTTCAAATCCAGCCTCAGTCACTTACTAGCTGTGGGACCTGGGCAAGACACTTCACACTGTTAGCCTTAGTTTCCTCATCTGTAAAATGAACTAGAATAGGAAATAGCAAGTCACTCTAGAATCTTTACCAAGAAAACTTCAAACAGGGTCATAAAGAATTGGATGTGACTAAAATCACTGAACAACAAAGTTTGAGAAAAAGAAGAGTAGGAGACTCAGGATATAATGAGGGTAGGATATAAAAGTATATCAACCTATAATATTATAATACTAGAACAACACTGATAACAATAGCACTTCTAGAACTTTAAGATTTGTCAAATACATTACAGATATTATCTCATTTCAAGCTCACAGTAACCTTACTATTATCTCCATTTTTACATATGAAGAAATAGGATGGACACAGAGGTTAAATTACTTTATTCAAGATCATATCCTCTTAAAGTAACTAAGACCAGATTTAGCTTCAAGTTTTCCTGACTCTGGGACCAATGCTCTACTCACCGCACCATCAAGCTGTCTCTAACATCCTCTTTGAATGGGTTAAAACTGGATGTAAAATCAGGAGATCTGGAGCCCTAGCTCTCACATTTACTAACCAGGAAGTCTTGGATAAGTGACTTCCTTTTCTGAGTCTCCATTTCCTATTCTCTGAATGAACACCTTGGATTAGATGATCTCTAAATTTCCTTCCAGTCCTAAATCCTGTCATCGGTGACATGATATTTGCCCAAGGCTTCAAATCTTTTTTCCTGTAGGCAAATTGATGTTGACAGTCTCAAAAATAGCTCTCTCAATCTAGGTTACTGAAAAGTCACCATGTACCTGGTAGGATGTCAGAAGGAAAAGAATAAAACCCTCAATGGAAAAAAAAAATCCCCTTCCTAGTCAGAGCAAAGAACATTTTCAGATTCTTTTATTTTAGAAATAACTGCGTCAATATGAGAGAGAAAAAAAATCCAGAGGAAATTTATTTCCTTCAAACCATAACTTCCTTTCTCCAAATGTTTATTGTATATTTAAGTTCCAGTTAATTGTTCTATGTTTTCTATTAATATCTGATGACAGACTCATTTCTGAAATCCATTATCTTGGTGGTTGCCTTTATGACTATTACAAGCCTCCACACTCAATTCCTTCCATGATGCTTCATCATAAATAAATGTTTATTGAATCAATATGAAGTTAATCTGTGGTGTGGGGGTGACTCAGGAGTTTTCAGAGGCTGGAGGTAAAGGTCAGAGGTTCCACCAGGAGGAAAGGTTTCTAATGTCCCCGTAGCAAATGATTGTGGGTCTGTTGTCTTAGGACTGACCTTGCTAAAATGCAGGAAGACTTATCAGCACTCTGGTCATAAGTAGGCATATTTTTTCACCTAAAATATGAAAATCTATTTAATAAGAAATAGCAGAATTATACTCTAAATTGATGAGGGAAGTGCCATATTATTGAAATCAAGAACCCTTAAAACCTCAGAGTGTTAGAGTCAAATAGAATAGTGAAGGCCATGGAATTCAATCTTTAACTTAACCAGGAGTCACTGAGGTGCAGGGGAAAGAGCTCTGAATTTGGATGGAGTCATCAAATATTGGTTCTGTCTTTGCCCTGCACTTACTACCTGTATGGCCTTTGGGGAAGAGTCTCTTCATCTACTTGGGCCTTAGCTACTTAATCATTAGAGGAAAAGTGTTAAAATGGGGGGGGGGCACTAGAAGACCTTGCGGTCCCATCCATCTTTAGATCTATACTCCTATAATCTCTTCTACAATAGAGCGTCAGAGAAAGAGACAGAGAGAGAGAATGAGGGAGCACAGAGAGAGAGAAAAAGAGAAAGAGAGTAAAAGAGAAAAAAAGAGACAGTAGGAAGAGGGAGAGAGAGCGAGAGAGTGAGAGCAAGAGAGAGTGAGTGTGTGTGTGTGTGTGAGAGAGAGACAGACAGACAGACAGAGACAGACAGACAGACAGAGTCAGAGACAGAGACAGAGAGAGACAGACAGACAGAGACAGAGATAGGATGGAGGCAAATACAAGTAATCATAACTGTGCTGCTACTGCTACTACTACTTCTACTCTTATAACTATGATTCTTCAACTATAACCACCACCACTACTATACTACTATGATGATGACAATGATGACCATGATGACTACGACTACTACTACTACTACTACTACTACTACTACTACTACTACTACTACTACTCCATGTGTCATTCCTTTTCCTTTGGTAGCCAACAATTTTCCTTAGTATAAAATAGTATTGTTCTGTGATTTGCATATCACATCACAAAGCATATTAAGTGCCAATAAGTTAGGTTTCTATTTCAGTGAACATTTTAAGAAATTTGAAAGCACTGAACAATTTCCCAAATGAAACCCAGGCTGTTCTTTTCCTCCTATTCAATACCTGAATAACAGCTACCCAGGGCAAGTAAACCTAGAAGAAATTGATACTAGAAGCAATGTAATCTTGGAAGAGTATTAGGACACAATTTCAAGATACCTAAAAGCAAGGAATCTAACATATCAGTCAACAAGCACTTATAAAGTGCTTACCATGTGTGAGACGCAATGCTAGGGATACCAAAAATGGTGCAATGTCTGCTCTCAAGGATCAGACATTGCACATTCTTTATTTATTTTGGTTTTTGCAAAGCAAATGGAGTTAAGTGGCTTGCCCAAGGCCACGCAGCTGGGTAATTATTAAGTGTCTGAGGTCGGATTTGAACTCAGGTACTCCTGACTCCAGGGCCGATACTCTATCCACTGCGCCATCTAGCTGCCCTGACATTGCACATTCTATTGAAAAAAAACCACAACCCAGTGCATGCATATGCAAGTATAACCATAACAACAGTAACAATGTAATACCAATAACAACACAAGAACAGAATAACAATAGCAACATAATAAAAATAATTTACTTGAGTAAATTAGAGAAAGATGACACTAATAGGCAGGGAGAAAAGACTTCATGAAGAGTGTGGTGCCTAAACTAAGACTTGAGGGAAGTGAGGGCTTCTATGAGGTGGAAATTAGGAAGGCATGGGGATAGCCAATACAAAGGCAACTGGATATGAGATGGTGCTCCCACATGATGAGATTATGACTATATTGAAATGCACAGGAGAGTTTAAAAAGAGACATGAAGGATTCAAAGATTCAGCTATTAGTTTGAGAATATAAGATACTTCTTATAGTTCAGACTCCCCGAATCTTGACCTAGGAAATAGGATGATTTGAACTAGAAGAGATATTTGGGGAGCTGAATGGAGGTGTCCATTTCAAGCATGATGAGTCACATGGGAAAATGCTCAGAGATGGGAGAAGGAAGTGTCACACTAGGAGAACAATTAATCCAGTTTGACTGTAAGAGAGAGTCTGAAAGAAAGACCAGAAAGATAAATTGGATTCATGCTTAAGGAGTTTGTGGTCTATTTGGTTAGCAATATAGAAACCACTTCAATTTGAGGGACAAATAGAAAGTTATCATATGAGAAATGGCAGTATTTTTTTTTTTTGGTTGGAAGAGAGCAAGATTGGTCAGGGCACACTAGTTTGAGGAGCCTAGGAATTCAGGTAATAAGCAAAATGATGGAATTTGTGTGGTTTCCTATAAAGTTGTTTTCTTCCTTCACTTGTTGGTACTCTTCCTGCCCTATATACTTGCCTACCTTGCCACTTGGCACCATCACAACTGTGAACTGCTTACCCACAGTTCCACATGGTGGTGGTCTTCTTGGATCTTTTATTCCCCCCAAAAAGGCTCTCTATGACCCAACTCTTTCCTGATTCTTTCAAAGCACATTAGCAGTAACACTACCTTATGTGAATACCTATACTCACCTCATGTTTCATTACTTTTGGTCTCTGCTCTTTTCTAACTATGTACAAACAAATTTAATGGTATAGTAGGAAGGAGCTCCAAATTTGAGTTGGAGAATCTGTTTGACCATTCCATTGCTGTATGATCTTAAACAAATGACTACTCTCTCTGAACCAGTTTCCTCATTTTTAAATTGTAGATAATTATACTTTCATCATTTACTTCACAAATCTGTCAGAAATCTAGTCATATGATGTGTAAACCAAGTGTTCTAACCTATGTTAGTGGGTTAATGACTATAATTATATTTGTAACACTGTGATTCTCCTAGAAGTATTTTAACAGGAATCTTCTTGAGGCAATACCTGAACTCAGAGGAGTGATTCAAATGGTGGGGATTTCATAAGCACTATGGCAGATAAGTGGAGATGTTATGGTATTGTTGGAACCTAAGTCGGATTCATCCCGATAGTGAATTTGAATTGAGCTTTCCTCATATTTCAAGGGATGTTCCCTGCTGCAGATAAACATGGATCTTTCCTAAAGTTTGACTAGTCTTATCTATGTTTGGTTCTGAGCAGAGCGATTGTTGTGCCAACTGGTTTGACATTTAATCACAGTTGCAGTCTTCCTCTAAAAGGCATGTAATAGGCAAATGTCACCGAGTAAAAGGACTCTTTGCCCCTCTGATCAGTGGAAGTCTGTTTTTGAGGAAATCTGCTTTCTACTGTCAACTAATAGATCTATGGACAAAAGCAATGTAATACAATGAAAATGTCCAAAGGGCATGTGCCCATTACAGGATTTGAATCTTTTCTTAAAGCTTTCAGAGATGTGTCATTTCATCATTGTGGGATATGCCCTTTACTGATGCAAACTTAATTATTTCTTTGTCCACATAGATGATTTCATAGGTTGCCATGGCCTAAAAATTCATCACCCCTCCTTTTTCTTTTCTTTAACTCAAGATTCAATGAACAGACCTCTGAAGTTGGCCTGTTCAACTGAGGTTCTGCTTTAGAGAAGATGTACCCTTCCTGAATTTCCTGAAAAACATCAGGGAACAGAACATCAATCTCTCCTTTCCTTTCATAGATAAAAATTCTTATTTAATATGCTTTTAAGAGATTCTCTTGAAATTCAGCCAGCATAATTGGACTGGCTACCCATGATTCCAAGAAAAGTGCTTTTCAAAATTAGTTCACAAAAGCAGAATGAACAATGCATGAAAATGGAAGAACATAATGTCATTCCGGGTCAGATCAGGCTGCTGGTTCATTGTGTTCAGTATTATTTCTGACAGGAGTATCAAGTGTTTGTGAAAAGGCATCATTGAATTCCATGATATCAAGACTAAAAATATGAAGGATGCCACTCAAACATCTCTAGTCACCCTTAAATTACCTTTGTGTATCAGGATCTCGTGAATCCTTATTGTAAGTGTCCTATGAGCATCGATCTAAGAGGTAAAGGTGAGGAAGAAGTTAGTGCATTTCTGGCATAAGGGATGATCTTGAAGCCAAAGCATGGAGATAAGGGTGGAGTGACTTGGGATTGGGGCATGAAGGTGTGTATTAATAAGGAGGCAGGCGATTTCAGCTAGACGACTGAATGCATTAAGAGAAACAATGTCTCATTGACCTGGAAATATAGGCTAGTCAGGTTGGGAAGGATTTTAAATGCCAAAAATGGACAGGATTTTGAGGAAGTTTAAGGAAGAATAAAGAATTAAGGATGATTCCAACTTGTGTGACTGGAAGATAGAAGACATCTTTGACAGAAATAGCAAAGACAATTAGAGGGAAGGGTTTAGGGAAAAGAGCTTGAGTTCTTTGTTTTTTGTTAAAAAGAGCTTGAGTTCTGAAAGATTTGCTTGGGATATCAATAAAACATTCAACTGGCAATATGCAGGTGGTGGGGTTGGAGCTTAGGAAGGATTCCGGAGGCAAATGAACCTGTGTTTGTGTGTGTGTGTGTGTGTGTGTGTGTGTGTGTGTGTGTGTTTGTGTCTGTGTGTGTTTGTGCCTTGTGTGTTTGTGTCTGTGTGTGTGTGTGTGAGAGAGAGAGAGAGAGAGAGACAGAGACAGAGACAGACAGAGTCAGAGACACAGAGAGAGAGAGGAAGTGAAAGACAGAGACACAAAGACACAGAGATAGAGACACAGAGATAGAGACACACACACAGACAGAGACAGAGAGACAGAGGCAGAGATAGAGACAGAGAGACAAAGTGAGAGAGAGAGAGAGAGAGAGAGAGAGAGAGAGAGAGAGAGAGAGAGAAGTAAAAGATGACAATGATGAAAAAGAATGGGAAGAAAAAGGAGGAGGAAAAATTATTCTAGACAGAATCTTGGAAAATATTCAGAGTTATTGGAATGGCTAGAATGGCTCCCAAATTTGGCAGCTGAGACCACTGGCAACTTTGGAAAGAGAAATTTCAGTTGAAAGATGAAATTAGAAGTCAAGTTGAAAAGCGAATGTAGTGGAAATGGAATAAATGGGTTTAGATAGCTTTATCTTAGGAACTGATGTGAAATGAAAGAGCGATATAGGACAATAGCTTGAAGGAATAGTAGCATCAAGCAAATATTATTTAAGGTTATGGGAGACATGTCTTGTTTGTGGGCAGTAGGGAAGGAAACAATAGACAGGAGGAGGTTGAAGGTTAGAGAAATAGGGAATATGACTGTGGGGGCAAGCACTCAAAGAAGATAGGAGAGGAAGATATAAAGGCTCATCTAGAGGGACTGATCTGGGTGACAAATCACCTCTCATCACATAGTAGAGCAAAGGAAAATCTATTGGGGGATGATGTCATAGGCTTTTGAAATAGAGAACAGAGAAGAGGGAATTCAGAATAATGGCCCCTATTTTCTTTGTAAAATATGAAGCAATATAAGCAGAGAAGAAGAGGAAGTGAGTAGATTGAGATGCTTGATGAGAGAAAAGGAGGGTTAGAACAACTGGTGGAGCCATAAGGATTGCATTGAAATGGCAAGAGTAAGTACCCAACTGAGATTAGATAAAGTGCTTACCTTCTAGGTAGTTACTTGGATATCAGCTGTCTCAATGTCTCAGTTGCTTTCTCCCCAGCAGGACAATGTTTGTGGAGTCATCATGATGCTGATGATCATGGTGTGGTGATAATGAAAAGCCATAAATACTCCCTGGGGCTTTGCAAAAAGATATGTGAATCATTTAAGATTTTTACACTTTGATTTTAAAGCTGATTTTCCCCAGATAGCTATCTCTCTACTAAAATCTCATTATAATACTTCAAAAGCTGCCAGCTGGGATGTCCATCCATGGGTCTTTTCTATTATTTGATGACCAATAAGGTTAGAAGGGATATTTTGCCAAAAATTGGGCACCAGATGATGAACTTGTTTTAGTGAAAGCAACCCACAAAGATGATCTAAGTTAAGATGCAGAGAAGGTTGGAAGATCCTCTTTGGTGGAGTATTACCCAAGACTGAGAAATCTTTTGAAAATTTTGACTTTTATGTTTCTTTGGGATTATCAAGTAACTTCTATGGACTATGCACTATGCTAAGTAATCTATAAATAATACCTCATTTTATCTTCACAATAACCCTGGGAGGTAGTTGCTAGGGGAGTAAGGAAAATTGAAGCAGGGAGAGAGGTTAAGTGACTAGCCTAGGATCACACAGCTAGTAAGTGTCTGAGATTGGATTTGAACTCAAGCTTTCCCAGTTGCAGCCTAGAACTCTAACCACTGAACAACTTTACTGCTTCCTTGGATGGAGCAAAGTCCTTGCATGGTGGCATGACTTAAAGTTTGCTGGGAAAGGTTAGAAAGCTCATCCAACAGAAGGCAGGTCCCAGGAGTAGAATATATTTTCAGGGAGAAGAGGAGAAATGCTAACCAATTTTCAGTTTGACATCATTTATTTTGTTCACAGACTATGTAAGATTCATGCTTAGTGATCTGTGAAACTGGTAATGTAGAAGATGATAGAAATTGTTTTCCTAGGATGGTGAGGTACTTTATTATTTTTTTCTTCAAGAAAGCGGGTAGTGATCATTGTGATTAAAAAAAAAAGAATAATTTTTCTCTCTCTCTGCCCCATATTAGAGACCATGTTGCCACCATGCAAAACAAAATACAAGTTAAAATGATGACTAATCTGAGAGACTGAAAAAAATGAAATGAATTTCAACAAAGGCCATCAGTATAAGTAAACAGAGCACCCAACTTTACCTAAAGTTGAAATTAGACTCCCATGCCCATCAAGTATTTTGGTTCTACCAGAGTTAGGTTTTTTACCCCTCCCTCATTTTTAAAACCTGTAGTTCTTTATAAACAAATATACACAGAAGGAAAAAATGTTTTTAAATAGTTGGATGTGTGTGTGTCTTGTACATGAATCAATCTCAAGTACTGTATTTTAAAAAACCACAACCCAAATAAGAGATGATGCTTATAAAATTCACATGGATTTTCCCATCCTTTTTCCATTTAATGAAATTTATCTACACTTACATTCCAGGCTCTGGGGAACAGTGTCTAGTGAGAAAGTCCTTGCCCTCAAGGAGATTTGCATTCTATTAGAAGAATAGAACATGTTTACAGATTAGTAAATACAGTATATTTGCAGGTCGTTATCAATATCTCTATTTTCCAAAAATGTATTGACAAAAATTAGTTGACTGAGAAAGTAACTCTATTTACTTCAAGAGAGAGACGGTTTTCAAAGGCTCTTTCAAGATTATCAGAATAACAGGAATAATATGAGACAGAATAACAAAGATCAGTTAGTTAGACAATCTTGTAGCCATGACTTTCCTCTTAAAAAAGGGAATTCCTTCCTATTAAAGACTTACTGCATTCCAGATAGTTGGCTAGAGCTGGGAATACAAAGACAAAAGAAAGCTTACATTCTATGAGAGGGATATACGTATACAGATGAACATAACAAGACTTTCAGAAGGAAGAGATGTCTCAGAATCTGGTGTTTAGGGGAATCAGTAAAGAGTTTTCCTGGTCTTGAGTTTGAAGCAAGTGAAGGATGGGAAGAGATAGGGGAGGAGGGAACTAATTTCAGACATGGTATTAAGGAATATAGGATGGGAGATGAAAATCTGGGGTAGAACTGATTGTTCAATCTGTCTGGAGTGTAGACCCAAGCTGAAATAATTAATATGAAATAAATTTGGAAGGGGAAGTACCATTTAGATTGTGGAAGACTTTGAATATTGACTAAAGAATTGTATTTAGGGGTAATAGAGAACCATTGAAGAATTTTAGGTCTTGACAGACTTTTGCCTTAGGAAGATAATAAAAATAACAATAGCAACAATAATATTAATGACTATCATTTCTATGCATGTTGAGGCTTGAGAAGTGCTTTACATATTATTTGAGCCTCACAACAACTCTAAGAAATAGATATTATTATGATTCCCATCTTATGGATAAAGAAATTGAGGCTCAGAGGTGTTAAGTGACTTGCTTACAGCTACTAAGTATTTAAATTCATATTTGAATGCAATTCTTCCTGATTCCAGGTCCAGAACTTTTGCTACCTAGCTCAGATTATTTGATAGCTATGCAAAAGAGGAATTGGAGATGGGAGAGACATGAGCATTGATATAGAAAACAAAACAAAAAAAAAAAATTCCAGGAGGTGGAGCACATGATCCTTGTGGTTTCCTAGGAGCTCTTGCTCATGCCCTTATCTTGTCATTTGATGGGAAGACACAGATTGTTTATGCAAAAATGTTCCAGCTATTCTAATAGTGCAGACATTAGGAAATCACTTTGAGCAAAATAAGGAACAGTTAAATTGTCTTTGAGGGAGGATTGATAAAAGAGTAAAATGTATTCTTTGTGCAAAGACTGGGCAGGAAATTTATTATAAGGTCACCAAGAGGGATGGGACTTGAACTGGATCCAATAAATGTTAAGAGGAAAGTCACATCTCCCTGACCTTCTTAGTGGACTAAGATCCTTTGTGGATTAATTCCACCTTTAAATCTACTGTTTTGAAATGGAAATTTCCTTGTGTACTCCTAAAATACTTGATAGTGATGATTGAGAATATTATTTGGTAAAATTATTGTCCAAACAGAATCAGAGAGTGGAGAGGAACCTCCAAGGTCACCTAATCTAAGTTATATCTGATCGGGAATCCTTTTATGATAATTCCACAGTATCCCTAGCTTCATTTCAAGCACAACTCAGATGTCAGATTTTTTATAAAACTTTTCCTGAATACTCCAAATTAACAGCAAATTCTCCCTCTTGAAATGAAATTACTTTATTTTGTATGTATTTACAACACCTCTCAGAAATGAAGGAGAACAAGATATCTGGAGAGGAGTTTATGGTACCTCCTGGAAACAGAGAACAGTAATGGAACATTGGTTCATGTGACGATTAGTGACCTGAATAAAGCTATTGTCAATGGAACCAAAAGAACAATTTGGTGCAGAGAAAAGTAAAGCTCACTCTTCTCTCTTGCTAGGGTTCTATCCAGGATCAACTTAATGATTCAGACTATATGGGCCTCTGGGGGAGGGTGACCTGATAGAGGTCAGAGTCTATCCTATGAACTTTGATAAACTTGAGGTCTGTAACTTATAAAAGTTATTTTGATGACTATATTTTAGTATAACTAAATTGTTTTATGTATTAAAAAATTATTATTTTGAGAAAGGATCATAGACTTCACTAGACTTCCAAAGTCTCTATACCACATAAAAAGGTTAGAAATCCCTTGTTCAGTGGACTCATTTGTAAGTCGCTTTTATGATGAAAAACTTATGAACCTGGATTATCCCATGAAGAACTGCCAGATACTGAAACTCCTATATTCCATTTGGGTTTGATCAGTGAACAAGAAAAATGAGAGATTTCTAAAATATAACAATGTTGAACTTTGGACACAGGGCTTACATGGGCATGATGATGTATAGTTTTCCTAACTCAAAGGGTTGTTATGAGTATAAATGACATTCTTGGAATATGAGGTAGTATTTTGTAGAGTTCTATAAACATACAAGGAATAATGTTATTCTCTATATTATTCTGTACTAGGAAAATATTATCCATAGTACATAGATGCTTTGCCACAGTGATGTGCATAACTAGAAAAGACTCCTTTAAGTAGAAGATTTAAGTACAATTTCAGATCCTAGAAAGACCTCCTAATGTGATCATTCTTCCATTTCCACCCCTTCAACCCCCATCATGGAAAGAGAAATTAGATAGTTCAGTTTTTCCCTCAACAAAGAGAGAAACCAGATGTGTATCCAAGAATACATTTTTTTACCTAGTCTTATGTGCCCAGTCTTTTGTCCTCCTAACCAAAGGATAGGAGAAATAGAATCAATATTTATGATCAGTGTAAAAACCCATACTAAACTTTGAAGTTGCAGAGAGACTGTGATAATTAGAAGAAAATCATGCAAAATCAGTAAATAGGGGCAAGTTTGTATTGGTATTTAAAGATGAACTGAGTCAGATTTCAAAGACTGATCAATATGAACAGAGAGAAAAAGGAAATCATTTGTATAAAATGATTATGCTTTACCATTACAGGATGAAATACTACTTGAGTTGAGGAATAATTTGAAGGAACTCTGTTTTGGAGAGGGCTTCCAGTAGACTTAGATGTTTCAGAATCTGGGAATAAGAAGTAAAACAGATTTTGGTGCATTCTGTATATATTTATACACACACATATAAATATATAAATCCATATTATATATATATATTTTTTCAATTCAACATTTATTTAGCCTGGATTGTTTGCAAGGCACTATTCAAGGTGCTAAGGATACAGAGATGAAAAATGACATGACTCCTAGCCTCAATGAGTTTACAGTCAAATTTGGGGAGCAGAATATGATTGATTGTAGATCAAATAATAGGTGATGAATGTTTGAATTGGGGAGGCAGCTGAATAAGTAGAAACAAGAGGATGGGTATGAGAGATGTTGGGGAAGTTGAATTGTCAGTGGGTGCAGCTGATTGGATAGACAGGTCAAAGTAGGGAGATAAAAATGTGATTGAGGTTTCCAGGTTGGATGATTGGGGGAGGTGGTGGTGTCATCAGCAGAAATAGAGGGTAAATTTTTTGAGGAGGAGAATAAAGTGAGTTCAGTTTTTGAGATGTTAAGTTTTCAGTGCCAGAAGGATATCTTGACGAAGGAAAATCAGAGTTATGGTCCTGTTGTCCTTGGTCCTTTTTAGGACACATTTGGAATATTATGTTCAGTTTAAGCACTGAATTGTAAGACAACTAGCAAGCTATGCTGGGTTGATAAGGGTGTTTAGGATAACCTTGTGAGAAACATCAGAAGGAAAATGGGATTTTTTGTATGGATCCAGATAGCTAGTTTTAAATAATTGAAGTTAGCATTTATTATTTTGTCCTTTGCTCTTGAAGAGACCTGTGACATTGAGAGGTGATGCCAGGACATGCAAGTGAATTGAATTTAAGTGAGGAAAGGTGGAATGGGTTTAGGAAGAAAGAATTTATTAAATGCTTACTATATGCCAGGTGCCATGTTAATTAATCACTTTATAAATATTATCTCATTTGATTCTCATAGCATATCTGAGAGGTAGATACGGTAAATATTCTTATTTTGTAATTGAGGAAATTGAATGACTTGCCCATGGTCTCAGAAGGAGTAAGTGGAGGTGAAATTTTAACTCAGATCTTGCTGACTCCACACCCAGAATTCTATTTCAGTAGTGCCACTTATCTAGTTGAGAGAATTGAGACAGTTTTTCTAGGATCCCATAGACATCCTGTGTCAGAGACAGGATTAGAATCCAGCTCTTCCCCATAGCTTTAAGACTCCCTCTCTATCCACTATACCACAATGCCTCTCAAAGAACTGGAAGAGAGAAAAGCACTATATACACATATGTATACATTCAAATTATATGTATATGTATACATATATAGACACATATATACATTAACATACACAAAGACAGACACACCCACAAAAAGACCTAATCTGAGCATGCAGTAATTCAGACCAATTTTATTTCATCACTCGTTTCTGATTATTCTGATCATTATGAATTTTCCTCTTTTTCCTTTTTTTTCAATACTGAGCTAGATGTCTCCAGGAAGGGGGAACTGTTTCTCAAGGGAGAGAATTTGGCCACACCTGAAAAGGAAGTTCTTATTTCTGTGTGTCATAGGAATGGTAATTCCTTGATGCATAATGGTGAAATGAGTGAGTTCCCAACAAATATACAATAATAAGAATATCTAAAACATATATTCTATTGTTCTGTGATTTACAAAGATTATCTCATTTGATCCTTACAACAACCCTGAGAGAAAAGTGATAACCCCATTTTACAGATGAGGAAATTGAGGCAGACAGAGATTTAAGTGACTTGCCCAGGCTCATGTAACTACTTAGGATCTCAGTTTAGATTTGAATTCAGGGCTCCCTGATTCTAAGGCTAGCATTCCATCTACTGCACTATCCAGATGCCTTAATTGTTTTTGTTTCTATTCTATCTCTCTGAACCTTTGCTGACTGGTAAGAACATCAGTGGGAATTCAGTTACTAACACTTTCTCCTGCTTTATCTGTGACATACAGAATTGTGTAATTTAAATTAAAGAAGGTGGAAGGTATCTCATTTCCTATGAGATAGAAGAGTATATTGGCAAGTTGTGGAAAGGACACCAAATTTTTTGTCAGGTCATGGATTCAAATTTTACCTCTATTACTTACTGTTTGTCCTCGGGTATGTCAATTAACCTCGGTGCCTCAGTTTTCTTTTTTTACAATATGAGGGGAATCGGACTACATGATCTCTATGGCCTATGCACATTAGATCCTTGAAATAATGAGTGTAGAATTTCTGCTGTATAGCTCTACAGAACTATCCATGTATATCTGCCTAACTTGCCTCATGCTAATGGGTGGATGGGGTCTTCACATACCCAGAACTACCTGCTTAGCCACAACTGAAGACCAGCAATTGACCATCAGACACTGGATTTGATTGATTGTATAGATTGACCAAAGTCTAAAAGTATGAGATTTTATGGGTGAGAAATGTTTGGGTGCCTGTCCTACTCTACTAGAAATAATGAAACACTTCCAGAAATTGCTCACAGTTCTTTCCTTTTAGCAAGATGGCAAATAACCCGAAGATGTGAATATAGAGTTAGTTATTATATGTCTTGAGAACTGAAAGCATATGTTGTTTACATGGCTAGTGTGAAGGGTGTTGGCAGATGAAAGGTGATAATGAATTATGAACAGAATTATTATTCTACTCCAAGATAGTTACTAGAAAAACAGTTTGGTCACATTAGCAGAGAATTTCACTGTGTATAATCTCATGTTCACACTTCAAGCATCTGTGATTTTGTAGGAGTGGGTACCCAATTCAATTCAATTGAAACATTTATTAAAATCTTTCTCTGCAATAGGAAGGTCCTTACGATTAAAAAAGGCAAAACAGCCAGAATCCTCAAAATGTTTACATTCTACAGGATAATACAACACTTATACAGATAATTAAGTTTCAAGGAATATAAAGGAAGGAGAGAATTCTAACTACTGGCAAAATGAGGAAAGGATTCACAGAAGAGATGCAGTGCCTTGAAATAAAATATTCTGAGAGTAGAGAAGAGGAAGTAGAATCTAATAGCTGTAAGGAGGTATTTCATTTGGTTTGGGACCATTGTGACTATTGAAAGAATCAAAGAAAAAAAATCCAAATGTGAGTGATATTTGCAAGGGAAAAAAAAGCAGGTACATAAGCAACATACTTGATTAAGACAAAACCAACCTTAAGGTGTGTTTGTTTTTGTAGCTCATTTGCATATGAAAAACTGGAGAAATTTTGAGTTAATAAATCAGTCAGCCAAACAACAAACAGCTATTAGGTATCTTTTGGGTATAGGCACAGTGAATAGAACACTTGTCTAGAATCAGAAGATCTGAGTTCAAAACTGACCTTAGTCACTTAACTTCTGCTTCAGTTTCCTCAACTATAAAATGAGGTAATTGCCCCTAACTCCCAGTATTATTGTGAAAATCAAATAAGATATTTGCTAGCACACAGTAGCATTATTAAATATATAAATGCTATTCACTTATCTTTCCCCTACACCATGTATCTGACATTGTGCCAAGTGTTGGGGATTCAGAAAAAAAGGTAAAATTCATTCCCTGTTCTCAAAGTGCTCAGACTAATGGGGATGTTATGCAAGCAAGCATATAGATAATATAATATGTATATATATTTAGGTTCATATATATATATATATATATATATATATATGTGGAGGGGAAGAGGGGGGAAGAGGCAAGATTGAGAAAGAACTATTGCAGAAAGATGGAATTTTTACTAAGACTTAAAGGAAGTCCAGGGAAGTTAGGAGCTCCTAGATTCCAACAAAACTGCATTATCAGCTGTATCAGAAACTTTAAATCCCACCTCCCTGTGGTAATGTAGTACAGATGTATACCATCCCTCCTTTACTCTATGCTCTCACTCTATCTAGATGGATAAATTCCCTTTCCATCTGTCTTTATCTTGGTAATTTTCCCAAGACAAAATAGGTCCTCAAATACTTACTAACCTTGGGGTTCTAGGGATAACCAGGATGGGCTACTATTCTTATTAACCTTCACCTCACTAATGTAATTCCCATGAACAAATCGGCCAGGATGATTCCATTACCTCAAATGTAACATTTCCTACACAGAAGGCCAAGCAAGGATAGCAATTCCATAATGGTCTAATCATAAATACATTACCCACTTGCTGATCTGCCACAGTGGAGAGTGGGCACAAAATTAAACTAGCTTGAGGTAACTCAGTTGGCTGGATTTCTTTCTTAAGAACTATGCCTTAAACCCATATCACTTTGGTTCTCATTAATTAGCCAGCAAAAGTCCCAGAACAAACCTTACTCAGTTATTGGTCCCTCATTGGCTCAGAGTGAATATAAATAGCAGATGTTTCTATTTTGGCTGGAAACCCTGAAAGTCTTCCTCTCCCACATTGATTTTTTTAAATTATGTAAAATGAGCCATTCTTTGCTTCATTTCTTATCTAGCCTTAATCACTGAATGGGTGTTACCTCAGTCAGATTGAGAATTTGGAAAAACCCTAGTTTATAAAGGCCAAGGTCTCCCACTGCATCTGAGGCCATCTGCAGTCATCCTGAGTTATATATAGCTTGCCACTGGACCCAGATGACTCTGGAAGAGAAAGCGAAGCTGATGACTTTGTACAACTCTCCCTCACCTAAATCCAATTCACTTAAATGTCATGGCATCACCCCTCTGATGTTATGGTCCTCTTTGAGAATGAGGGGCAAACAATAACAATACAAAACAACAAGGTTCATAATTAAATACATAAATGGGAACATGTGTCCAGGACAACTCACAAATTAGGAACTGAAAGTGGTGATGTCCTTTCTCTTTTTCAGAGAGAATTTTCCTTTGAAAATTCACTGGTAGTGTGGAGGATGAAATAGGAAAAAAAATAGAAGGAAGAAGGCAAGTTGTGAGGTTATTTCAGTGCTCTTTTTTAGGTAAGAGTTGATAACTAGCATGAAATTTGTGATGGCTTAGAGACTGGAGAGAAAGGGAAGGATGTTAGGAATGTTTGGAGATAGAATGGAAACAAGTGCATGTTAACATAGTGTATATAGGAGATGAGATAAATGAATCTGAAGTTCTGAACCTGTGTGACTGGGAGGATATTTGTACTTGATAGAAATAAGAAAGCTTGGAGAAAGGGTGTTTTTTTGGGGGGGGCTGAAATCACAAGTTTTGTTTTGGATATTTTAAGATAAGATGATAACTGAGTTATAGAGAAGGAAGTATTCAACAAACAGCTGATAATGTTGGATCAGGCTTCAGGAGAGAAAGTTAGGTCAGACATATCAATCTTTAAGTCATTTAAGTAAAAATGATGCTTGAATTATGGGAGCAGGTGAGATCTGCAAGAGTATAAAAAGAGGAGGATCCAGGACATAACTCTGTAAGAGTTCCATTCTTGTGTAGTAACCAAGACTTTGGTCTTTTGGGCATTCGATCATTGCGGTGTTTGAGACCCTAATTGGGATGGCTCTGTGCCTTTATTTGGAGTTCCTCTTTTTATTGCTGTAGGAGGAGTTTCCAGGCCCTGGTTGGGAAGATAATCCATTTTTGTTAAGGTCTCAGACTTTTTTGACTCCTTCAACCAAGGTATGTAAGAATTCCTTTGAAAAACGTTTCATTGTCAACATATTTTATTATTGTTAATTTAGCAAATTAAAATTTATCATCTTGGAAAAGCAAAATTGTTTTGCAAAATTCAAAGCATCATCAGAATTTAAGCCTTTATCATCTCATTTTATAGCAGAAGAAACTGAGGTTCAAATAGGATAAAGGATCATAATGTGTGTGTATGTGTGTGTGTGTGTGTGTGTGTGAGAGAGAGAGAGAGAGAGACAGAGAGAGAGAGAGAGAGAGAGAGAGACAGATAGACAGAGCAGAGGAGCAGAGAGAAAGAGAGAGACAGAGAGTGAGTGAGAAAAGGGGGGAGGAGGGAAGGGGAAGGGAAAGGGGAGGAGGGGAGAGGGAGAGGGAGAGAGAGAGAGGAGAGTCGGCATAGATTTCATTCCTGTTGTTTATGATCTGAGTACCTTTAATCTCTTAACTTCTCAGGGTCTTCATTTTTATCCTCTATAAAATAAAGGAAACAAAGTAGATAACTACTGCCCCTTTCTAGGAGGAACAGTGGATAGAGTGCTGGATCTGAAGTCAGGAAGACTCATTTTCCTGAGTTCAAATCTGGCTTCAGATACTTACTAGCTATTTGACCCTGGGCAAATTACTTCACCATATACATACATACATACATACATACATACATACATATGTATATATATATATGTATACACACAAACACACACATTTACATATATAGGACAAGAATGAAAACAATTGAACAACTGTCTTTTTCAATTCTAAGACATATATATATATATATATATATATATATATATATATATATATATATATATATATACACACACACACACATCCCTTGATCACGCTTACTTAACTTATCCAAAGTAAGGGGATGAACAGGGAAGAAAACGGATGGCCAAGAAGATCAAAGGTAAAAAGGGAAGAAGTTAGGGAACATTCCTTGGTAGTCTGCACATTTTCACAGGTGAATAAAATACTGTTTACCTTAGACAACTAAGTAGTATAATGGATAGAATGCCAGACCCGGAGTTAAGAAGACTCATTCTTTTGAGTTCAAATATCTCTTCAGATGTTTGACCCTAGGCAAGTCACTTTAACTTTGCCTCCATTTCTTTATCTGTAAAATGAACTAGAGGAGGAAATGGCAAACCACTTCAATATCTTTGCCAAGGAAACCTCATGAGGAGTCAGACATGACTGACTGAACAACAACTGTTCCCCTTTTCTCACGACACTTCCATCAATGATTGTTTGATTTTCTTGGCACCATTACACACAGGCTTGTGGATCTTTAGGGATTTCTCTACATGAGGTGGGTGCAAATTCTGGGCTTGCTACTTCAGTATCTAATCTTGTGTAAATCATTTATTCTCTGTGGGACTTAGTATTCTTTTCTATAGAAAGAAGACTTTGTATCATGATTTAGAAAGTGCTTAGCACAATTTTTAGTGCAGAGCAGCCAGTTAATAAATGTACATTGATTGATTGAAAGCCCAATACAGCGTGGGCAATTTGTTCCTGTGAATAATTAAGACAAAAATTTTGTCATACAGTTCTGATATGTGTGTCTGAACACCAATCACCTTCAGTTGGTCCATAACTGACATTTTTCAGGAATGATACAAAAGAATAATAAAAATCAGCTTCAGTTAATTAGACAAGATTCCTGTTGGGTGGGGATTCCTTTTTTCCACCTAAAACAATTCCCATAAAATTCTCAACACTAAATTTAAATTTAGGCAATATTTTCCTTTGGCATTTTTCAGATTGTTAATTTTGTAATATAGTGGATCCCTGCTGTTACAACACACCAAACTATAAGATATAACGCCATTTAGTATTCTGTTCAAGGGGATTTATTATAGAAAAGTATTGGCAAGGCCTCATTATCATTGATTGTGCACATGCACACACATTGGTTGCATTATATTAATAACAATAATAATTAATAATAATAGTAACTTACATTTATTTATAGCTGCATGGTTTGCAGGGGTAGCTAAATGGTTCATTGGTTAGAATACTAGGTCTGGAATTAGGCAGACTCATCTTCCTAAGTTGAAATCTGACCTCAGACACTAGCTTTGTGACCCTGGGGAAGTCCCTTAAACCTATTTGCCTCAGTTTTCTCATCTGTAAAATTTACTGAATCAGAAAATGACAAATCACTTCAGTATCTTTGAGAAATTATAAATGGGGTCATAGAGTTGAATGTGATTGAAATAGTGAAACAATAACTTATAAAAGGAAATTGAAAAGGAGGAAAAGCAAGAAAATACCTGAGAAAGGTGTGGTAGAGAAACAGTAGAGTTGGGAGTGTAACCCAGAGTATTTATTAATTAGACCAGTCAAACCTCCACAAAAATCTTCTTCTGATGTCTCATTGTAGGATAGAAATGAACATGAAGTCTTGAAGGCTCATGCTAAAAGAATGAAAGCATTGGTCAGAAAGACAAGGGTCTGATGTGGTCCCTCCAACAAATTAGAGAGTAGGATAAAGTTTCAGTAAATATTCCAGTAAATTCAATGTTTGTGCTTGTTGCATGACCAAGTGACTATTCTCTATGTTCAAAGTGTAAGGTCTTTCTTCTAGAAGGAAAGGTAAAGGGGCCAAAGGGATTTTTTCCCCACTCTTTGGGTTATCAATACGGTTCTTTCAAAAAATAGAAAAAAGACTTCAATAAAAAGACAAATTTGACATTCAGCTACCTAACACAGCTCCCTTTCCAATTTTTAAGGGAAGGCCTTGGAAGTAGCTCAGAGGGCAATAGCTGAGTTGACCATTAGATGATTTTTGAGGTCTATGAAGGGTAGCAAAGTGGCACAGTGGATAGAGCACTGGCCTTGGAGTCAGGAGGATGGGAGTTGGAATCCAGCCTCAGACACTGAACTCTTACTAGCTGTGTGATCTCAGGCAAGTCACTTAACCCTGATTCACTTGCCTCTAGGGCCATCTCTAGTCATCCTGATTCATATCTGGCCACTGGACCTAGATGACTCTGGAGAAGAAAGTGAGACTGGTGACTTTTCACAGAACTTCCTCGCTCAAATCCAATTAACGTGCCTGACATGGTATTAACTCCCTGATGTCATGGTCTTCTTTAAAAATGAAGGACAAGGGGTGGTTAGGTGGTGCAGTGCATAGAGCACCAACCCTGGAGTCAGGAATACCTGAGTTCAAATCTGACCTCAGACACTTAATAATTACCTAGCTGTGTGGCCTTGGGCAAGCCACTTAACCCCATTGCCTTGCAAAAAAATCTAAAAAAAAATGGACAAAAAAAATCTCACAAAACATTTTAAGGCCTATGAATCTACCTAGTCAACAAATATAACAAGACTTTTCCTGCCCTT
Source organism: Macrotis lagotis (assembly GCF_037893015.1). NCBI lineage: Eukaryota > Metazoa > Chordata > Mammalia > Peramelemorphia > Peramelidae > Macrotis > Macrotis lagotis. The sequence goes on from NC_133665.1 coordinate 112,265,028, forward strand.
GAGCACGTCATCTTAGCATATGCAACATTTCCCCCATAACTTCTGCGTTCAATCTTGTCCAGTTTGTGAAACAAAATACCAATGAAATATTAATTATTAAATGATGAAATATTAAAATATGGTATAAGTTCATATCTAAGAATTACTGAATAGATTTGAGTATAGGAGCATTTTGCTATTTTTTTTTGGTATTTCTCCCTCTAGATGCCTTTCTTGGCATTCAAAGATTCATATTCAAGTACTTAGGTGTTCTGGTTACATGTTTTTTAAAATTATGGAATAAAATGAAAAAGAAATTAAAATCTTTTCCTTTTCACTATGATTCTTTTCCTAAGTCTTTGGTGAGGCCAGAACTCTGAATAAACCTATCTGAGATTTGTCAAGAAAGAATGTGTATTGGTTTGTTCCCCTAACTGAGGTTCATGGATTGAAGTGGAAATGAGGAAAAAGGAACTTATCTCTAGGTCACCAGTCTTTTGGCAAGCAGGAGTCTCAGAGTAGTAGAAACAGTAGCTGCTGATTCTGGATAGTCATGACTTTGACCTTTGATACTTAGGTTGTCCTCCAACTTCTCTAGCATTTCAGCTTCCAGAAGTGTGATCAGATGAGGAAGAAAAGGGGAATTGAAAAAAGGAGGTGAAATGAAGATATTATTCACTTATCCTCTTGAGCTAGTTCTCATCCTGTTCCCAAGAAAGCTCCTTTGTGATCTCACAGGAGGGGTAGGAAAAAGGTCACTTCTTTTTGGTGTTAGAATCTCAGAATTTGTTTTGCCGGTCTCCTCTCCCCCCCCCCCCCCCCCCCCCCATGAATCATTTCCTCAAGGTTTTGGGATATAGGGAGGTAGAGAATCAAAGAGATAAAAGAATTAAGCATATTACCCTGGGCTATACATAGAAAAAATGGCTGAAGAGGCAGAAGGAAATCCTGAATTTCGTCAGAAGCTTGGAAGGTAGAAGAAGTATGTGACACTGAGCAGAAAGGGAGGAAGGATTATTGAGCACTTAAAAATGAGCAATAGATATGTCTTTTTCCTGATGAGGAGTTTCTCCCTTTAAGGATCTCTCAAGCTATTTAGCCCCACAAGATGTGATGGAAGATTGTGGTCTCACAGATGATATCATTCAATAAGGTCAGAAGATGAAAAGATGAGCTATAGTGTTTGCTAATCCTTTTTTTTATGAATGCTGAAGAGGTTATTTGTCCCCTGGATAACAACACTTCAGATGGTCTATTGTCTTTTTGAGCCAAGTATCTCAGAGATGACAGATACTTAATGACATCTAATGACTTGACTACTATTTACTACTGGGGATTTACATGGACACAATTTATATTGCCAGAAGGAATCTGGCAATATAATTTTTATATATGAAATACAATTATATAACATATATTTATATAAAATTTCTAATACATTTCAGTGGAAAGGGCACTAGATTTGAAGTAGAAGCCCTAGGCTTAAACCTTATAGTGGTTTTGTCACTTACTATCTGTATTAAATTCCATGACCCTCAATCTCATTTCTTTATTGTGGGGGTTGATACAGATAATTTCTCTGCTCCCTTCCAGCTTTATATGAAAACCATTATTATCAACAACAGAAACATAACTATTAACATATAAGACTTCTTGCTGAAAAAAGTCTCTTTGGGATCCTTAATAATCTTTAAGCTTATAAAAAGGGACTGAGACCAAAGAACAGGGGAAGTGTTTTATATATAAAATGGTTTTAATAAAAGAAGAATAACAGGGATACATACAGAATTCATATGAAATGAAATCCAGGAAGAACCTGGGAATAAAACACATCTACATACAAAGTTCCTTGAGAATGGATTGTTTTAGAATTATAGGCCAGAAATGGCAAATTATGAATAACAAGTAAGACAACCTAGGGATCCTGGTGCAACAATACCTCTTGGTATTACTGAGAGTTTGGGGGACGAGTTCCATGACTGGGATATGCCTGTGGAAGGATATATCTAATTAAAAAAGGAATGGGACTTGTAAAAGGGAAGGGTCAATTACAAGAAGAATTCTGGAAACCAAAGGGTATAAGCAAAGCAGAGAACATTTGGCTAAAAAAATCAGCAAAGGTAAACAATGTTGCTAGTGCAATGTCTGCAGGTGAAACTGGGCAATTCCAATGATATTTTAGGGATCAATTTTTTTCCATCATAGGAAAGATATAAAAGAAATTTGAATACAATATGTAAGAAATTTGCATTGCATTCAATGGTTATCTTCCATCTAATTTAATTTCTTCTGGATGGCTGAGGCACAGAAGCTACCACTCATTGAATTAGAGCCCCAAGATATTAGTATCTCATATGAATTGTAGATGAACAGAGAAAATTAAATCAGGAAGCATTGGAGAATCACTGGGAGAAGTTGATTGAGGTAGCTAGTGTAAGATAAAGGGAGTAATCACCCATAAAGCTTGACTGACTTCAACAAAATGAGGGGATGGAGAGACAAATGAGTTTCCATTGTGATTGGAATATGAGTCTTTGAACAAAGTGAGAATAAAGGGTGTAACAGATATGGATTTCTATGGAATCCTTAAACCCAAGAATTCCACCAAAACCTTGACCCTAGCTCTCTCTTCACCAGCTATCATATGCTACTCATAAAGTGTGCACATATTTTGTGATTTTTGTTTGTGTGCATGTGAGATGAATAGGAATGAAAAGGATTACTTTTCTGCATGCATTACCTTGTTTTTCTGTTCCAATGGAATAATTTGCTTTTGAATTGATTGTCTAAAGATCTATGAATAAAGAGTGTTCTCTAAGATGTGGACTCCACCTTTGATTCCTCTAATTATGATTACTCCCAAATAACTCAATATCCAAGCAAGTATGGGGATCTTTTTTCTGGAGGGACCTACAATACTTATGACGATGAAATCTTACATAGGAAACAGAGGATTATTTTATTTGTCATGATCCTAGGTGTATTATAGAAGGGATTCTTGTTCAGGTATTGGTTGGAGTAGCTGGCTTTTGACATCCCTTATAATTCTGAGATTCTATTAGACTGTGACTATTAGACCAGACTCAGTCTGGTTTCACTTTTATAGGAAGGATCAAAGTCCATAATTCAGACTATGTAAACTGTCTCTGAGTCAGGCTCTGAGGAAAAGTCTTATGGTCTAATTTCAATTCACAGTTATAGGAATGTGTCAAATTATTCCTATTGTAACACAGAGTATTAAGTAATAGCTCAGGTAATGAGCTTCTAATGGAATTATTGTTGATGGAAAAGAAGCTTGATAATTAATTGTAATTATAGAATTTGATTATGAAATTTGATTACTGCATATAGGAAAAATGGAACTCCTCTTTCTCTCGATATTGATTTTTTAAATTGATTTTTTCATCAAATAGAATTTAAGTTAACTTTTATATTGGAATATTTGAAAATCTAAGTGCCTTTCTTCCACACAGTACATTTCACTAGCTGTCTTTACCTTTACCTCTTCTTAGAATAATGTTCCCTTATTTATTTGATTCAGGCAAAACAGTGGAACTAATAGGCATAAGAATATTTACTCATACTTTGAGAGTACTTTGCAATTTACAAAATTGTTTACTCATAGCAGTCTTATGAGGTTGGCAATCTAGGTTCCCTAATCCTGGAATACTCTTCTTCTGACTCTTAGAATCTCTGGCTTTCTTTAAGACTCAGATCAAATCATATCTTCCAGGAGACCATCACATACTGTGCTGTGTATTGGCACACACATGCACTTATACATTCAAGGATAGATTAATCTTATGGGCTAGGACTGTTTCTTGCCTTTTCTCTAAGCACAGTGTCTAGCACATAATAAGCTCTTTATAAATGCTTTTTAATTGATTGGATTATATAGAAAGAAATGGAAACTCAGAAAAGTCTAGAGACTTGACCATCAATACACAATTTGTAAATGTTAGAATTAAGGTTCAGACTCCCAAATATTTTTTTCCTACTATCCAAGATTGGAAATGGCTTATATTCTCAGTAAAAAGAATATAGCTTATTAGTTATGATGCAATGACTGGAAATTAAGATCAAGAAGTCTCTCATTCTCTTGATGTTTATTTGATACTTTCAATTGCCTCAGTAAAAATACATATAAAGAGAAACCTTAAACATATGATATTGAAATACTTTTTGCTACTCATTTGAATGACCCATTTAATATTATTTGATTCTTGTACCTTGAGATTTATCCATTTGACTGATAATCAGAACATTTCGAAGCATTTTGTCAACCCAGTTTGGCAAAACTTGCTTTCTAAGTCACTTTTCCCAGGGAACCCATCTCATTTCTCACCTGGTTGTACTGCATTACCTTGATACTTCTCTGACTAACCCAGGAAGCTTATCATGTAAGATCTCTTCAGTCATCATCATTGCTGTCTGCCTCTCTGGAGAGAGGGACAATGAAGTCCTTCAAACTTTCATTTAAGGAGTGATCTCAGCTCAGGAATCTCCTTATTTGTCATCTGACTCTACTACCTTGAGATTTGTCCGATTGACTTCATCATGGTCCTAACATGGAATACTTCCTCTCCCTCTTCCCTTCCTAGATTTTTAGCTTCCTTCTCTGCTTTCTCTTCCCATTAGATCATAAACTCCTTGAGGACAAGGGCTGTCTTGATTTTGAATTTGAATTCCCTGTATTTGTATGCCCAGTTCCAAGCACATAGTTGGTGCTTAATAAATGTTTATTGATTGAATAAGATACCTGCTTGAGTAAACTACACTCTCCTGTGCCCTTTTTTGTTAGACAGCTTTCAAAAACTTGTGAAATTTCCAATCATCATTGTTATTCTGCTCTAATGCCAAGACTTAGCCTTATCTTTTACTCAGCCTAATTTTTTTTTTTTTTACAAATGATTAATACATTTTATTGATTCCAGGCCCAAAATGAGCAGCATTTGGTCAGTTAAAGGTAAAAGGCACCTTGTTTTTTTAAAAACAAAACATACCACCACAGAGCTGCGGTGTTTCAGCCTGAAGAATTGGGGAGAAGAAATTTCTTTGGAATAAGACAATCTTCAAAGTTTTTTTTTTAAAGGAAAAGAAAAGATTCTTTACACACTGTGTAGAAAGAAGGCAAGAACAGAGGATGCTCACTTGCACTATCTGATGATGGCTTTTCCCTTGAGATTAATGGAGTGAGTCAATATCAGAGGTAAGTAAAGTTGGAGGACTCAACCTCCCTGGGCTTCACCCCTTTAAGTTCAATTGAACAATATATCCAGCCACCCTTGTCACATACACTCCTCACCACCCTTCTAAACATGGGGACTGTTATTTGGTCACATTACATGGGGTGTTAAGGTCAGTAACCAAAACCTACCCTGTTATGAGGTACAGAACAGAGAGGAGGCAATACAGGGAGTCCCTGCTCTCCCCATTTGGCAAGCTTAGAGGTCCATAAATGACAACTGAGGTCTTAGGTCAATGGCTTTTCAATTACAATCACATTCCTGGATGAAAGGTAACTGTGCCCAAGGGATCCTGTAGAATTAATACTAGGCCTTCCTCCTCTTTCCCACACCCTCCACCTTGGGAGGTTTAAAATTGTATATTCCCTCTTCCCACAACATACCCTTCCCAACTAACTACTATTTATAAAACTCCCACTTGAATGGGGAAAAACAATGGCCCACTAAAACAATCTCATCCCAATACTTGTACCCCTTCTTGTTCCTCACCAACCCCTCCCCTCTGCCTAGCACTAAAAAAACTTGGACTCTTGCTCTGAAGTTGATCAGCAATGGTGTGGTCTTGCTTGGCCTGCAGTCCTTTGGTGCTAGAGTGGTCTTGGGCAAGTCCCTTAACTTCTCTGTTCCCCAGTTTTCTCACATGTTGCTTTGGAGAAGGCTGCCAGGATGCTGGCGAACACCACATCTGGGGACTGAGATGCGTCCACTGCAGAATGGATCTGGCCCAGTTCTGAGCCGGAAGCTACCATGGCTCTCAGCATGTCCCCTGTAGCCAAATGGCAAACGCAGTAATTTTCAGCCAGCTTGGGAGCCTGCGTGCCCTTGCCGGCCCCGGGCAGCCCCAGCCGCACAGAGCAGATGCCCCTGGGCGAGCTCTCCTTCGGCTCCAGCGCCGTGGCCACGCTGGGCACCATGGTCCCCCGCCGGGCTCCACGACCTCCGGCAGCCCAGGCCAGCCACGCCCGCACCTCAGCCTAATCTTCTAAATAATTTCTAAACATTAATCAACATGTATTACAAGAAAATCAGGGAGATGGTTTATGAGAAGTTAGGAAAAAATAAGTTAACTAGAAATTAGCATAGGTTCATGGGAAAATCAACTATATAAATCACACTTCCTTTTTTCCTTCTTGATGAGAGGAGTGGATGGCAGATGGCAGAAATATGGTATATATTGATTTCAGTGAGACATTTTACAAAGTTTTTTTTAATGGTACCTTTGTGGATAATACAGTTTCATGTTTTTATTAGCAACTTAGATGAAGACAAAGATAAATCTGAAATTTACATATGACATGAAGCTGGAGGGATAATTAATATGTAGTTATAATAATGGGTAAAAATAACAGGATTAAACTTAATAGTTATAAATGTAAATTCTTATATTTAGGTTCAAAGGACCAGCCGCATAATATGTATCATGGCTCAATTTTGCTATAATCTGAAGTTTATCCTTTTTTGTCTAGATTTGTAATTTTATTCAGTTGGAAACTACTTTCTGCAAAGCAAATTCACAACTCACCCACAATTTAGAGCTGTAGACAATTTCCTGGGAAACTAAGAGGTTAGATGACTGACTTGGTCACATGTAAATTTGGCTCAACAGCAAGATTTAATCCAGGTCTTTTTTGATTCTGAGACTAACGTTTTATCTAGTATGCTCTGCTTTCTCTCAATTTATCTCATATAATGAAAAAGATGGAACAAAGATGAGGGAACCTGAGGTGGCTAGGTGGCACAGTAGATAGAGCACCGGCCCTGGAGTCAGGAGTACCTGAGTTCAATTCCAGCCTCAGACACTTAATAATTACCTAGCTGTGTGGCCTTGGGCAAGCCACTTAACCCCGTTTGCCTTGCAAAAACCTAAAAAAAAAAAAGTACAAGTGAAAAAGGCCTCATTTGTTCACTAGCTTAACCTATAGTGTGATAAGGTTGCCTGAAAATTAATATGATATAACTAATGCTTCATCTGTTGATAAGTTCTTGACCCTTCTTAAAATAGCTTCAGATTGCTGTGATTTCTTGTGAGAAAAGCACATTGTAAACCTTAATGTTCTAAATAGATATGAGTTGTTTTTTTTTTTTAATGTTCACAGAAAGAGTGGTACCAGAAGGGAAGGCCAGAGCAAAATGATATCTTCTATGCACATTCCTATTTGTTTCAGGACTTCATTTTGTTTTTTAATATCTTATCACTGGCTGAGACATTCATAGGCATCCAAGATGGTAATGACTTTAATGATTAAATTTGTTTTTATAGCTTGCTGACTGGCTTAGCTCTAATGGACAGCTCCACTGATGCATGACCAGGGAGGCAGGAATGCTACCAGATCTAGGTCACATATCCTATCCCCTTTCACTCCTCTACCAATTAAATACAAGACAAAAGCCTGAGACATCAGTCAGATAAGAAAGGTATGTTTACTGCTCCAGAATACCAAAGCAACAATTGATTTGGAGTGAATATCCTCAGACAGTTGCTTATTAATTTTTTTTTTTACCATATTGGAAGGAAACAGAGATTAGGGGAAGTATTGGTACCTGGAATATGAGTCATTCTATCCAATGGCAGTACCTGTGAACAAGGAGGGGCCCTTGTTTAGCCAGCTGAGGTCACAAAAAAGACTCAATCTACGCAGAGCAGTACTGTGAGACATAGGGTCCTCCTAACACCTACCTAGTGCTGTGGCGTTCTTTGTATTGATTTCATAGACCTGCTGAGTCACAGAATAGGAAAATTGAAAGAGATCTCAATGATTGCCTAGTCTAATCCACATTTCCAAAGAATCACTATTATAATAACCCTGACAAGTGGTCAGCTGAGCCTCTGTTTGAAGGCCTCCAAAAGCAGGGGAAACCATCATCTTTCAGGGTAGCTTATTTCACTTTTGGTTCCTTCATCTTTACAACTGTTACAGTCAACTCTGCAAGACTTTTCTTGCCTTTGTTTGTCTTTTTCTAGTGAGCTCTTTTGGGGCCTGGCTTGGTTTCTTCCCTGTATTTTCTGATCATGATTTTCACACTTCCCTTCTCTCTAAAAGAGTTCAGATGATCATAGGATCATAGAGTTAGAGCTGGAAGGGCTTTAGAAGCCATGTAGTCCAACTCTCATTTTTCAGATCAGGAAATAAGCCATGGGAGGTTAAGTGATTTGCATTACACTCAGGTAGAGTCTCCAAGGATAGATTATTCTCTTGGAACCTGTGGAGTGTCTTTTAGCATTAGCTTGTATTTAACATGCTGTAGTTGAAAGAGTGCTTCATCTTGAGCCAAGAAGACAAGATTTAGTATTGATTCTAATTCTTTACAGGTATGATTTTGAGTAGTTCACTTAATCATCCTGAACTATTTTGTTATTTAAAATATGAGTTGGTTGGATTAGTTAATCTTTATTGTCCTTTACAATTCTAAATTAATAATCCCAGGTGATGAAAATTTGACATGGTACTCCTCAGATGATGCAATGCTATCAAATCTTCCAGTGGAGGTGGAATTCTAATCTAAACCACAATCTTGGGTTCCATCCACTGCCCCAGCACTGCTAAGGGTATAAAGTGCTAGACTTAGAATCAGGAAAAACCTGAGTTCAAATCCAAGCTCAGATGCTTACTACCTGTGTGACCCTGGGCAAACAACCCCTGTTTACTTCAGTTTCCTCATCTATAAAATAAGCTGGAGAAGGAAATAGCAAACCACTCTATTGTCTTTGCCAAGAAAACCCCAAATGCCCAGAACTGGGCATTACTGAATAATACCTAACTACCCCTGTCATTTTGCTTTATTTTCCCATGACATTTTTACTGACTTTCCAAATATTTTGAGTGCATTGTGTAGTCACTTCTGAGTGTAGAAAGCCAATTTGATAATGAGAAGTCATTCATTATAGATGTAAATTTTAGTTTTTCAGTTTATTTTAAGCATTTTAAAATGCTTACTATGTAGAAGTCTATGTGTTAGGCATTGGGGTGCAAAATGAAATAACAATTCCTTCCCTCAAGGAGTTTACATTTTTCTTTCCTTCTGATGAATTTTTACTCTATATAATTCATGGGTGGAAAAATAAAGATATAAAGAGATGATTGAATTTCTTATTTTTGAACCTGTTAATTAAAGCAAGCAATGAAATATTGTGACCAGGAAAGTAGATCTCATCTGGTTAAGGCAATCAAGTGATTGAACAGTTGTTTAGGTAGATAGTTTGAGAAAGTATGATCCAGATTTAGACACTTTGCAGTTCCTATCTTCTTGTATATAAATATTCATTATAGGTTAATTAGATATTCTAACAGAAATTGGAAGAGAATATACAAGATTAGTGAATGAAGCTTTTTCATATTTTTTTTTCTTGAAGTAGTCTGTCAACTGAATTTTTACTGAGACCATGTCAGATGTCAGCTGCTTTGGACCTGTTTAATTTTCAAGATCAAGTCACCTGTGAACTCCACAATCCAAGATAGTGGTACTGTTCTTTTAAGGTGTTTCAAGTGGATCTAGAGCTCCACTCCCTGTAGCTTGGCTGCAGTGGGGTAGTGAGCAGGACTTCAAAGAGACCTTTCCATAGTGGCTCCAGAACTGTTATTGGGGATGTCTTTTCCATTAGACCCAGTCACTAGATTAGAATATGGGTTAAGTCTCAACTGGGATTTCTAAAGACTGAGACAGTGAGACATGTTGGTAAGTCTCATATTTTCTGTGTCAACCCAATAAAATATTGCAGGAGGAAATTATAGCTACTCTGTTTCCCATCCATGGATACAGTAGCATTGGGTGTCCTGTTCCTATCTCTTAGGGACTGAGCCTATGACAATCAAATAGTCTGAATCTAAGACCTAGCAAAGCTAAAGGAAGGGATTTGGGTCAGGGGATACCTAACTCTTCAAAAAATTTAACAAAGGAAGTCTTAATTATCCCATCAACTCTTTTAATCCATCATTCCTGAGAGCTGGGATTGATAGGCAAGTGGAAGTGCTGCAGCTTAGCTAATGAAGTCCTGTGAAATGGGTACCTCTATCATTATGTATTTCTTAAGGAATCCCCCATATAGGATTGTTTTTTTAAAGGAGGATTTTTCTTCCCCAGGGGCTTCTCTCCATTCTTGGAGAAAACTGACAGACCATTACCAAAATATATTTATAATCAAGGACAGTTGACAGTTGGATAAAATCCATCCATCAAGTTTCAAAAGGTGTTTCAGGGAGGAAATTGTCCTCAAGCTTGAATTGGCTTTAATGACTTAGATGTACTGTGCTTGGGGCAGGAGAGAGATATTTCACAGGCAGTGATGGTAGCCTTGTGAAAACTCTCCCACCAATATTTTTGAGTCAACTCTAATACCTTGACAAGTGCCCAATAGTTGAATGAATGAAGTTATTCCATCCAAAGGAGGGATAAGTTCTTAAGGAGTACTATCATTCCATTTAGGTCAACCCATAGTCCATGGTCTTAACAAGTTTATTTTCCTCCTTTAAAAGTCTTTCCTGGTTTGTGGTTTTAGCTGATTGGTCAACCAAGTCATTTCCATGGGCATGAATGCTGTTTTCTTGACTGTGTCCTGAGATTTCAATTATTGCTACAATCTGGGGAAGCAATAAATAGTCTAATTAATGGGAAACCTGTTTCTGATTATTAATGTGTTGTCCTGAAGAGGTAAGAAAGCCTCAGTGTTTCTATAACATCTCAAAGTCTTGAACCACCCCAAATGCATACCTGTTGTCTGCTGTCTTATGTTCAGCTTGTTAATGCTGAATGGGCATCAGGTAATAATGAAGTTTCAATCACTTCTGTGGTAGTGGTGATGTCAACCAACTCTTTCTCATTTCTGACTAAGGTTCCATCAAAGTCTGCTTCTTCGATAAAGGACTTTCCTTCAAGTCCTCTTTGGGGAAATCAAAGCATTACACAGTCATGATCCAAAGTCTCACTTTCCACCTCACATAGATTAGTGGCAGGATTGTGTGGGTTTACACCAACGATATTCTCCCCTTTCTCAGAAGTGAATAGATCTATAGAATTTGGAACCTACAAACTGGAGGCAACATGTTTATGAGACAGGTGGTCAGAAGGGATTAAGGAGGGTATGGGGTTAAAGGACCCAAGTGGGCCCTTCTGGGTCAAATTGAATGACCTATCTAAGGTCCTCAGGGACAAGTACAGAAGATAAAAGGCAATGATCCCTGAAATAAAAATAGAGAGTGATTCTAAGACATGGGTTACAATAGTCTCACTAGCAATCCCAAAACGGAGATATTCTCTTGACTCCAGGGGAGAGGAGTGGGGAAGGTAGAGAGGTTAAAACTGAGGGTGTATCAACTGAATGAGTAAGGAAACATCTTTAACAGGAGTCATGAGGAAAACATCACCAATGTGTCCTGTTCCTTTTACCTCCCCTTCTACCAGCCCTCCCCAGAGCCTAGTCATGCTGAGTGATAAGGATTGTAGGGAAGGTCACTCATTCCTTTTTGGGGTGCCTTCTGGCACCAACTTCTGGTCTTCTCTTTTTCAATTAAAACACTCATGATTCAAATATGGATAATCGGTTTTATATAAACACAGGGTGAGTCAAAAATGAGCAGAAAAGCCTATGGTTGCCCCCTGGAAGTAGAAAACTCTTTTGGCAACAGTCTGGAGTTCCCCACACTTCCAGGGCTTAATGCCAAAGATTCGATCAAGCCACTATCTTGCCCTTTGAAAGGAAGTAAAGAAATTGGGGAGCTGATGTAATCTTGGTAAGAGTGGGTTTATTTTAGATAGTTGGGTAGGTAGGTTGGGTATTGGTATAGAGAAGGTTTAGAAAAGATTTAAATTTTTTGTCACTAATTCCAATTCAGACCTTTGTTCTTTCCCCCTGACCTCTGAGCTCTGAGTACTAATTTTCATAGCTGTACCCACCCCCCTCTCTCTCATTGAATTTCCTTATCCATCAATTTCTGCCTTAAATGCTCTAATTTGGTCTTATCAAAACTGCCCCAGTGGGATCAGCAAAGTTTAGGCTCATCAGCACTAGTCAAAACAATTCCATCCTGGCAGTATGAGGACCACATTTCCTATACATTTAAAAAACATATGTTCCTTCTGAAGGCTTGTAAATAGGAACAGCCACAATTCCCCTTTCACCTTTACCATACCACTGTCCCATTTTAAAGATGTACACTCAAATATCATAACAGCATTCAACTATTACACATAATGAATATTATAAAGGATATAGCAAAGCAAATACACAGATACACAAACACAATTTATCCACACTGGGCTAGCAATCCACTTGAATTACGGGAGATAATATTCCACAACTCTAACCAGTATGTACTTAAAGATGTTAATTTGAACCAGTTCAATGTCCACAAAAGTCAAATGAGTAAGCAATTCTTACTCAAAAATATACACATGCAGCAAATAAAAGCACAACAAAATAAAAATAAAAAGCCCATACAAAAATTTTGCCAAATTGATTGCTACATACAGAAAAAAACAAAACAAAACAAAATGATCCTGGTCATGAATAAGGCCTCTACAGCATTCCTTACAATGAAAGGTAGGCTTGATCAAAGGCTGGACCTGATAGTGGAGTGGGAGTCAGAGATGTTGAACTTAGCAGCTAGGCAAACCGGGACTCTGGAGCAGGTTTTCCAGGGTCCCTGATTTCAATTCAGATATTGGAAAACTCAAGACTCTCTTGAGAGAACTCTCTCCCTTAGAGAACCACTGCTACCAATTAATGATAACTGTATTTTTACTGAGCTGTCTCTAACTTGGGTGTGACAAAAGCAAGTCAAAAACAGAGTGCCAGGAAATTAGGTAGCAGTTTTTCATTACTTTCTTCCTAAGGAACCAATTGACAAATCATGGAATTACTCCTTCCTTGGAGCTCCACCTTACTGTAGGTCAGTTGGAGAATAGATTTACATGATAGAATGGTCAGATTTGGGGCTTGAGTGATCTTCCAAGGACAAACCCACCATTTAGAACAATACAACAATTACATCACCTATGACCATACAGGACACAGCCCTGTCCTCAAGTCCTGTGGTAATGGCTAAATTGATTATATAATCGTGAGGGTATCCTGTTATTCTGACAGAACAGAACAGGTTTCACAGCACAGGTAAATATGCAGGTCACTGAAAAATGCAGGACCTATTATGAATGATGGATGCCTTCTGCTACTTTGTTTTCACTGTTTTCCCAGGTCCAGAATCTGTACGTGAAAAGGGAACTCTTGAGAAATTCAAATTATAAGTATATTCAGGGGTGGCTAGGTGGTGCAGTGGATAAAGTACCGGTCCTGGAGTCAGGAGTACCTGGGTTCAAATCCAGTCTCAGACACTTAATAATTACCTACTTTTGTGGTCTTGGGCAAGCCACTAAACCCCATTTGCCTTGCAAAAACCTAAAAAAAAAAGGATAGTCAACATAAAAATCATAACTCTTGACAACTCTCATTTTATTATTAATTGTGTTATAGAAGGAAAAAGATCTATTCATTCATCAGGAAAACTAATTTAAAAATTTTAAAGTCAAGTTTAAAAATGTCTTTGATATGCTGGGTGTATTGAAGCTCCTTTGGAAGCAACTATCACATTTTGAAACACTATATGGATTCTGGTGCCTTTAGGATTAATTGCTCATTAGGAAAATATCATGGGAGGATTAATAAAAAATTAATGTTATTAATTTTTCTTTTTAAATTTCCATATATATGTATATATATATATATATATATATATATTATCTGATGAGTATGCTTCCTAAAAATATAGCAATAACTATTTTAGTGAAGATACAACCAAATATATCATTGTTAAATTCCTCAAAAAGAAATTTGAATTTCTGGTTTGTTCTTGTGATTTGATAGTCTGTTATACATTGAACTGGAATTTTATTGAACCCAAAATTGCAAGTCAGAAATAAGCTGTTTTTTTTTTTGCTTTTTGCAAGGCAATGGGGTTAAGTGACTTGCCCAAGGTCACACAACTAGGCAATTATAAAGTGTCTGAGGTCGGATTTGAACTCAGGTCCTCCTGACTCCAGGGCTGGTATTTTATCTACCCTGTAGCCAGTGAAAGAATGGATAGAGTGCCAGGCTGAGAGTCAGGTAAAACTCATTTTCATGAGTTCAAATCTCCTCTCAGACATTTACTTGTAGTGTGACTCAGGATTAGTCACTTAACCCTGTTTGTCTCAGTTTCCTGATCTGTAAAATAACCTGGAGAAGGAAATGGTAAACCATTCTAGTTTCTTTGCCAAGAAAACCTTGAAAGGGGTTATGAAAAGTTAGACACAGTTAAAAAAGACTTAGCAACAATTACATTAATAATTCCTTGAGAACAAATGAAACATTTTTTAATTCATTTTGTATCATCCTGTAGAAACAGGAAAGTATATCTCACATTAACTCAAAACATGTGGAGGAAAAAGGACACAATGTTTAGGGGACGTCTTAGAGTAATTGAGATGATGATAACAAAATATGGAGAAAAGGTTCAACTACTTACCTCCTTTTTGTCTGTCTTCTCTGATAAGGAAAATAACATGTACACAGAAAAGGACAAAACAAAAATGCTGAATAGGAATTTGGATCCTAAGATAGGTAGGAAGCTAGAAAGGGAGTGCCTAGCTAGTAGTTGTCCTTTGTAATTGAAGAGGACCATGCCCTCATATATATGAGTGCACATTATGTTTAGCAGAGTGAGGGGTATGTTCTGCAAAGACATCCTTCTCACTGCCTTTTCCATAGCTGGTGTCACTCCATCGGTCTTATTTGATGGGAAACAGGCCTTCTGGTGATGTTTGGATGCTGTGGGTATCCTTGACTTTTTGAATGTGGGTTCCTTCCATAACAGCAAGGTCACTCCAATAACAGTGGACTGTGACAATGCCTAGCTACCCCTGATGAGTTAAATTCCCACTGCCCAGAGCAGCTACATTCCAGGGTCCTGTTGCTGTGATCTTTGAAAGCTCATGAAAAATAGGAGTGGTATCAGAGGACTGGTATAGAGTAAATTGCCAGATTTTTCCAAAAAGAGAAGAAATAGGGAATGAGGGAAGATGGCAGAATAAGTCAGATCCTAGTTTATCAGCAATGTTGCTGTTTGTTGAACTCAGGTAGATCTAAGTTAAGATTATACCCTTTCTCACCCCCCCCCCTTTTTTTAGATTTTGCAAGGCAATGGGGTTGAGTGGCTTGCCCAAGGCCACACAGCTAGGTAATCATTAAGTGTCTGAGGTCGGATTTGAACCCAGATACGCCTGACTCCAAGGCCGGTGCTCTATCCACTACACCACCTAGCCACCCCTCACCCCTTTTTTTTGAGCCTTTGGACTGTGACTCTTTCTTCCCAGTCCCTTGGATCTCCCTCCTTTGGAGGAAGGGTTTTTCCAGCTATTCAGTTATCCAAACCACTTCTGCTAAGCCATTTGCCTAGGGAAAACCCAGTAAATACATTTTCTTTGCCCTGAGGAGTAAAAAAACCAAATAACCCCCACCCCATCTCCCAATTCCAAGTGCCAGTTAGAAACCTCTCTTTCTGTTTTCCTTTCAAGAGTTTTTCATTTCTTCTCTCAGTGTTACATATAGTTCCACCAGTTTATTGATGAGGTTGGTGAATAGCATTTTCCTTTTATTTAGCTCGAGATGAAGAAAAATTTAAATACACAAGCTATTGCTATAACAGCATGACTCCCAGATTCCAACACCTCATATGCACAGGTATTAGGTCAGATATGTACATATTACAGTTTTTTAATAAGAAGATAATCAGAAGTATTATCTGAAATAATATGCTATCAGCCTCAGGTCTGTCTGTAGTCTGTCTATACTCTGTCTGTCTGTCTCTGTCTCTCTTTGTTAGCACTAATATGTTGAGTATTTAGCATTTCAAAAGATCTGTGATTTTAACACACACACACACACACACACACACACACACACACACACACACAGACACACAAACTGACAGACTGCTTTAGAAACTATAGATGAGATGGATTCCAGTTGTCCATCCTGGGCTGTGACCCAGTCTGACTCTACCCTTTTACCCCTTATCAGGGGAGGGGAGAGAATGATACTTAGTATTCTTGAAGTGGGCTTCTATGAAGATGGGAGAAGGAGACCAGCAGTGCAGAACTGATCCATATGGAAGGTAGTCCTTGCAGGGTTCTTCAAAGTTGCAAATTATGTTGAATTGAATTAAATTAGAAGTGAAAATCACCTTGGGAAGCAAATTCAATAATCAGTCAACCAAATCATAAAGCACTTTATTGCTAGATGTTTAATAATGAATCTATTCCTCATTCCATTTTCTGTTATTTTCCTTGGTTTCTGCAGTCTCAGCTCCTGACTATGGAACTTGTGTGCTTGAATAACTTTGGTAATATTTGTATGAATTGTTCCTGCAAAACACAGGATAAGTAACTTTAGATTAGTTGGTTATTTTTCCAGTTCTTAAAAAAGGGACCAATGAAAGGATTCATTTCATTTTTTTTAGACTTTTTTTTGCAAGGCAATGGGGTTAAGTGTCTTGCCCAAGGCCACACAGCTAGGTAATTATTAAGTGTCTGAGGTCACATTTGAACTCAGGTACTCCTGAATCCAGGGCCGGTGCTCTATCCACTGTGCCACCTAGCTGCTCCCAAAGTGATTCATTTCTTTTCATTACAAATTATGTATTATCTTTTTATTTTTTTAGTAACTAATCATTTAGAAGCTAGGGTGGGCAATGGATAAACAATCAGTCTTGAAGCCAGGAAGACCTGGGTACAAGTACATCTGAAGTTTGCTTAATGTGGAATCCTGGGCAAATCATTTAACATCTTAATGCTATTGGCAACTCTCCAAGACTATAGGTTGCAGAGAAAGTGCCAACATGGCAATAGTATAGAGGAAATTTCTCTACCCTACATGAGATCATTTTGCACATCAATATTGGAAACATAGAAGCTGAACCAGATACCTTCATGATTCAAACCAGAAAAAGACTTTTGCTGTAATAATCTGAGTTTTCCTGGTTAAAATTTATTCTTCTGTGAGCACCGGGTAACAAGGTGCAGTTGAAAACACTACTGGTTCTGAATTCAGAGAACAGCGTTCCAATCTCTTCTCATGCTTACCATCTGTGTTAATTTGGGAATGTTAATTAAGTTCCTTGGGTCTCAGTTTCCTTCTCTGTAATGTCCTTAGATACAATGAACTGACTTTATTCTTCGCCTTGCTAGAAAGCCTCCAGGGTGGGATTGGGTTTATACTACAGGTGAATCAACTAATTTAATTAATTCACACTTTTCCTCCTCAACCTACCCCAACATTCAGTCAATTCAGCAGTCAATTCTGATTGGTTGAATCATAAAGATAGAACTGGTGGAGTTTAACAATGTTGAAGAATAAATAATTCAGATAATTGTTAGGAAATTCTCAGGGTTTTTTTGGTATGAATGAGAAACTATATACTTTCATTTTCTTGTAATTTGATACTATTTTATGTTATGTACTTGAAATTCTATTTAAAAACAATATCCTTAGAGAGTTAATACATTTATTAATTCTTCGACATAAGATCTTTAGATCATAGGAATATAAATTTAAAAATGGAAGGCTTCAAAGCCCATCCCATTATTAGTACATCTCTAGTTCTGTAGACGAGGAAGCTAATAACCCAGAGAGATTAATGATTTATCTATTGTCATATGGACTGTGTGTAATAATGCTGGGATTTGAACACAGAATCTTTGATTTCAGAGTTTGTGCTCTTTCCATTGTATTAAAAAAGTTACATGGGAATTCTGGATACTTAGGGTAGGAAGAGACACTGGGAGGGAGATAGATGCAGGGAGAATAGCAGATTGTTTTATAGATAAAGGAACAATTTGTATATTCCTTGGTCTCCATTGCTATCTTTTTACCTGCTACTCTTTCAATGATATTTCTCTTTCTGAGGTTTAGTTACTTGGTTTTAACATGTGTCAAACTGCTCAGCCCTAGTAAGGTCAAAGAAATGGGAAGAGTGACCTTTAGTGTATAGTTTTACTATACAAGCAAACAGATTTTTAACTCTGAGAAAGAATAAGGCACCCTCAAGAGATTTAATCTTGGTTTGAACATATTATTCTTTGCCTCACTTTGATGCATAGGAATTTCCATATAAAGGTATTGTAAAGCTTAACATTATTCTCATGCAGCTGCATTAAAACAAGATTTTCTAAAATGTTGTGGGAAAAAATTGGGTCATTTTGACGATTCTGCACAAAGCGGAAAAATTAAATTAGAGGAAAATGTGTTTGTTTTCACTCTTCCTTGACATTGAGGGAACAATGGATACCATTGTAACTGGCAGGAAGAAGACTGTAATTTGAGTTGCATTGTGTAATTGCCTAAATAAGGTCCATTTTAAATTAAAATTCTAGTTATACACACTATGTACAACTCTCTATGCCAGGTCTCACTTCAAGAAGTACTGAATCTCTCTTGGGGCTTTGCCATATGATTATGTCTATTGAGACCCCAGTTGTAGGGGTTCAATAATTCAATAACCTGAAAGGTAATGTTGAACTGTTCTGAAGTGACAAGATTCTGAGGAGGCAAACTTTGTGATTGTCTGAAGTCTTGAGTCCTTCCAGCACGTGGATTCCCTGGGAATTTTCTTAAAACCTACTGACCACATTGTTCCTGCTTGTTTTAACAAAAGAAACTCATTTTGGAGAAATCAATGCAGCCTAGAAGTGTTGTTATTCCAAAGGCATTACAGGACTCTTGTTTTTTTACTGATAAACTATAAAACTTTCCTTGTTACCCACTGGCTAACAAATGAAGCCTAAACTCCTTTATCAATCTATTGCAGTCAAACAGATAATTAGCCTCTGTAAAGACAGCTGGGGGGATAGAGCTCCAGGCCTGTAGTTAGGAAGACTCATCTTCCTGAGGATAAATCTTCAAGTGATTCTGGGCATTATGATTTAACCTGGTTTGCCTTAATTCCTCATCTATAAAATGAATTGGAGAGGAAATGGCAAATCACTCTAATAACTGCCAGAAAAACCTCAAATAGGGTCCTGAAAAGTAGGCTATTTCTGAAATGATTGAGCAACAATAAAGAATTACATAGTACACAGGTTTGAGTGAGGCAGGAGTGGGTTAATAAATGTTTAACAACAGAATTGCTAAAAAAAAGTTTCTAAAATTTAGACAAATCAGCAAAACAAAAAAAATCAAGCTTTGTTTGCTTATTTCTTCACTAGTGATCTGAGCAGTCTCCAGAGCTCTCCTGTAGGATGTCCTTGGTCCACAAATAGGTATTGAGTTTTTCCTTTGGGATGTGATTTTCATGAAATGTTTCTGGGTGCTATATTTATGCAAATCAACCAGGTGGTGTTTGAAAACTGAGCTATACCAGCTGACTACAAACTGAGCAGATACATTCAGTGTTTCCCAGCTTCTATATACTAGATACTTGGCTATAGATTAATTTCTTAAATGATAACTTTCTATAATTACTTTCACAGACTTTGGTTCTTCCCTTTTGTTGTTGTGGTTTTTTGTTTTCAAAGAAGACCAATGACATCATGAATGAGTGATGTCTCAACTTGCCCATGAATTAAGTTGAAGTGAGGCAGAGTTGCCCAGTGGTAAGACAAAAATCAGGACACCTGGCAATAGCCCAGAATGCAGTGGATGACCTTGATATTTTTGATATCTGACCAAGTTCTATGCCTTGTCTAGAGTCTGCTTCAGTCACCTTCATGACCATTGGAACAAATTGTTCTGATTTGCCCAATCAGATGACGTCTTCACCTACTGGACCCTAACTTTAACATTAAGCAATGTCGAAGTCTGTTGGCTATCCTCAATTTGATTTAGACTATTCAACTGGCATTTTTCTTTCATCTCTAATTCTGTTAATAAATTTCAATATTTTTGATCTTTTGTTTTTCTAATTTTGTTAGAATTTTATCAAGTTATAATTTTATAAAGTTTCATTTTGATAACTTGACACGTATAGCAGTAAAAGTATAAATTAATTTTGGTGTTATTGTTATTTTTGCATTGAATATTCTAGCTATTTAAGTTTTTCTTTAGGATTGATTCTATACAATTGTTTTGTGTGGTTTTTTAAATTGAGCTCGAGATTCTTTATACATTTATTTGGAGTGAGATTTCCTTTTCTATCACTGACTTTTGGATTTTACTATTTTTATATAAAAATATGCTTAATTTTTTAAGATTTATTTTATAACCTGTCAACATTGCTGAACTTATTGTCTCAGATAAGTTGCTGATTGCCTGGGATTTTCTAAGTAACCCAGCATATCATCAACAAATAGGGATATTTTTATCTTCTCTTTACCCATCTTTATACTTTTATTTTCTCTTATCTTATTGCTATTTTTAGCATTTCCAGAAATAAGTAAGTAAAATAATAGTGGGGAAAGTTGGAATCCTTGATTTATTTTTATATTTAGTGGAAAAGTTTCAATTGCATGCTGATCGCTTGTTTAGGGTTTTAGAAAGATATTTTCTATAATATTAAAATAGCTCTATGATTATACTTGGTAGGGTTTTCAGCATGCTGAATTTTTTCTAAATCTTTTTTCATTTATTGATATAATCATGTCATTTTTAATATTTTATTTTCAGTATGTATACATTGATTGTTTTTCTGATATTAAACCATTTTTGCATCCTTGGAACTAATTGAACTTGGCAATAATGAATGATTTTTTAAGATATATTTCTACCATCTGTTTGATAGGTTTTTTTAAATTTGAGAATCAATATTTATTAAAGATACTGGTCTATAGTATCTCTTCTGTGCTTTATCATCTCCTGGTTTAGACATTAGGACTACATGTGTTTCCTATAAGAAATCTGTTAGGATAGTTGATAATTCAGCTTTTGATAATAACTTGTATAGTATGGTTCTTTTCAAAGAAATCTAGTCTATTTTTTGTATTATTTCTACAGGTTTTTTTTTAAAGTTTCTAGTTTATTTTGCTTCTAATGCTTAAATGTCTCTCTCTTGTACTTACTTACTCAAATTGCATATGCAATTCACTAAACCAGTCACTAAATTTTTAATTGTTCCTACGATTCGTTCTTTGACTCACTTATTAAGGGTATTGTTTGGGTCTATGCCTTTAGTTTGCAGGTCTTGAACTAAGGACTATTTTTATTGCATCATGGTCTGAAAAGGATACATTTTACTGTTTCTGCTTTAAATTTCTTTGGGTATTATCTCTATATCTTAATACATGGTTATTTTTTGGTAAGATTTGTAAAATTTCTCTGTGGTCAAATTTAGCAGTCAAATTTAGAAGCTATAAGTCTTTAGTTCTAGTTCATCTAGTAATTATTCTATATTTTCTCTTTTGTTTATCTTTTTATTAGACATATCCAAAACAGAGAAAAGGACATTTAAATTTCCTGTCACTATTGTGTTATAATACATGACTTCTTGTTGCTCATTTGTTCCCTTTCTGAATTTGGGTTACTAAAGGTTTTGGAGCATATAACTTTAATATTAATATTGGTTTCTTGTCTATAGTTTCTTTTAGCACAATGTAGCTTCCTTTATTTTAATGCTTTGAATATTTATTTTTAGTTTGTATGGTAGCATGACTAGAATTCCTGCTTTTTGGATTCCCTTGATGTATGGTAAATTTTTTTTTTTTTGCCCTAGCTTCTCACTTTTATTCGGCATTTTTTTTCAGATATGTTTTTTCATTAAGCATTATATTGTGGGGTTTTTGTTTTCTTATTTAATCTGTGTTTTAATCTAATTTTATTGGATTATTTAATCTATTAGCATTTAAAGTCATGAAAGTTAGGTTTTTATCTTCCTCCATTTGTTTCTAATATTTATTTTCTAAATTTTACTCTCTTCCTCTTTGTACACATATTATGTTTCTTCAGTCAGTATAATCTTTTAGAAGGCAACCCTGTTCCCCCCTGGCCCTTTCCTTCTTCCCTTCAAGCATTCCCTGTATAGTTTGTTATTCCTTTCTACAGTTTTGGAGTTTTGCTTATATGTTCCTTTTCCCTCTTTTGATTTCATTTAGTTACTTAATTCTTCCCCTCTTTTCCTTCTATCTCTCAAGTAGACTCCTTTTCTTGCTTAGCTTATCTTATTAAATTCTTAAAATATCATTTCCCCACACTTTTAAAAAAAAGGATTTATTTCTATTATTTTGTTATTTATCTTTTCTCTTTTTTTCTTTTATACTTTTATTCTCTGAACAATGACATTTATATTTATTTATCCATCCCTTCTTTAGTCCCTGTGTATTCATGGAACTAAAGCTTCCAAAGTATCAACTGTGGTTTTCCTGCTATAATGATTTTCATTTCTTTTTTGTCTAGAAGATATTGCTTTAGTTCTATTTTTTTTTCTGCTGAGCTTCACTCTTAGGTGAAGCTATTATGAAGTTATTATCACCTATCCTTCTTGTAGGTGCTAAAATGGATATGTTCCATGATAGCAATTCCCTATGTTCCTAATTATGCATTATTTCATTATTAATCTTATCCTTTCTGTGCATTTTCCTCCATTTCTCTCAAAATTTCCTTCAGATATCTATGTCCTCTCACTCTTTTGTGTACTAGTTCCATTCCTTTTCTCCTGTGTAGGATGAATGATCTCTCTGAATATCAAATTTCTGCAGATAATATCTTTGTTTTAATCTTCAGGTCTACCAGCTATGATTATCTGAGCATTCACATAACACTAAAGATTTTGGGATTGTGTAAGAACTGTATTGAATGCTCTATCCACTGCGCCACCTAGCCACCCCGACTACTATGTTTTTTGAAAAGAAAACAGGAAAATGAATCCAGGCTCTGGTCTATCTTGCTAGGAGATAAGGATTTTAATGGAATTACTTGTATAGTACAGAACTTAGGTGAAGGTAAAATTTGATAGTCTTAGCAGTAGTTTCACATTTAAATGTTTTAAATTTCAGTCTTCCAGTAAAGTGTGAGTTTGTCAAGTTTGAAGTTTTTTTTTGTCAATGCATGCTTTTGAGACTTTTTTTGTTCTTTTAAGTATTACTTTCATGTAAGCTGATTAACTGATTTAGGGTTGCTCTTAGAATCAATCAGGGGGAGCTGCTAGGTCAAGCAGTGGATAGAGCATCAGCCCTGGATTCAGGAGGACCTGAGTTCAAATCCAACCTAAGACACTTAAAAAAATTACCTAGCTGTATGATCTTGGGCAGGTCACTTAACCCCAAGAAAACCCAAAGGAAAAAAGAATCAGTCAGGGATTCTTGTAGATAGAACCTTCAGTTTGACACTGAAAGCCTTCCATAATATGGTTTCCACTTAACATTTCACTCATTCATTTTATTCTCCTTTACTTCCTTTTCATTACACTTAAATTCATATACCACCTAGGTCAAGGAATTAGACTTAGAGATAGTTCCTTATACTCAAGATTTCTTCTCTCACCTCTGCAACTTTACATAAATGGTTTCAATGATATCTTCCTTCCTTACCACCTGCAACCTTTTTTTCAAAGTGTAGTCAGTTGCTACAGGAAACATAGTAAGTGTATAATGATTAAGTTAATTGTTTGATGACCACTGTTGCTAGTTTGCTCTGCTTCTTACAATATTTTCCATTAATTTATGCATTTTATTTATTTAATTATAATTGCATTTATTCCTCTTCCCCATCCCAGTAGAATATAATCTCTTTTAGAGTAGTATGGGGAGGCAGGAGTAGCCTTGTTTAGCTCTGCCTACTGGTTTCTTCTGATAACTCATATTTGTCTTCTTGCTCAAAAATGCTTCCTGTTGAGTTTTCAGAATGCTTAATTTTATTAGACTTATTTTACAATATTTCAAAACATTTTCCTTGTAATTTAAAATTTCCTTGTAATTAAAAAATGATTAGTATTTGCATATCAAATGCCTTTCTTTACAATAATATATGGGAGCAGAAGTAAAAGTATTATTTCCCACACTTTATAGAAATATTTGATGTGGGGGATCAAAGACTTTATGATGTATGGAGTCAATACCTGTCTTCATTGCACATGGTATGGGCTCCTAAGCTAGAACTAGGCAATAATAATGAGGAGTGACGGAGAAGATATTAACTACATAAAACCAAGTAGAGTTGTTTCTGGACTTCACTTAATTTCTTGGTCTAAATGGGCAAGTGGGGTTAGAATGAAGATTATAAAGTCTTCACTAACAACTGTTCTAACTTCATCCATGCTGTAGACATTTCCCAATTGATGCTGTCGGTTTGTTTCATGTTGTTCCCATTCATATTATTTTCTGTTTTATAATGAATTTGCTCATCTTACAGGGAAATATCTGAAATTTCCCAAATCATTGGTTATCAGTAATTATTTCTTTCAGTCTTGTCTCTTTATGCAGAAGAATAAAAAGCTTGTGAACAGAGAAGGGAACTCTCAGAGGAGCTTTTTAGATGTGAAGTGGATTATTCTAGGAATGCTACAATTTTAATTCAGTCACTATCTATTAGCTATGGAGCGCTTGTCAAATTACCTGAACTCTGTGGACTGAAGTTCCTCATTTGCTAATTAGGAGTGTGGGGAAACTCACTTAACTACTTTGGGACTTAGTTTCTTCATTTATATAATGATGTTGTTGAACTATATCAACTTAAAGATTCTTCCAACTCTAACAATCTGTTTATCTATTGCTAGAGTAAATAGAGTAAGTATATATAGAAATGATTAAAAGACTAATATATCTGGTGTACCAAACAAATTTTAATTCAGTCACTATCTATTTAGCTATGGAGTCCTTATCAAATTACCTGAACTCTGTAGACTGAAGTTTCCTCATTTGTTAATGAGGATTATTGATAGCTTTTCTTCCAATAATTCACAAGATCATTGCAGGGAAAATATTTTCTAAAGCACTATGTAAATGTTATAAAATATTCTTTATCCTATGATTCAATTTCCCTATTTGTAAAACAGGAAAACATAGTGAAAAGTAAATTTGACTTACTCAAAAGAATCACTGTAAAGATGGATAAATGTATATGTGCAAAGATTAGTGAAATGGTTTCATATTAACCAAAGTGATTTAATAACTTGACATCTTCTTACACCCTGGAGGAAGATTTATGTTGATCATTTTACCCATTAGCTCAATCCTGCTCTTTGCTGATTTCTCATTGTCACTTTGACTATTATCTGAATTGTAGATTTCTACATTCATCCAACTATCTGCATTCACAATCATTACTTGGACATTTCAATTTTGCATTTGTTTTTGATATGTTCCCTAGGGGTATTAAGACAATAATAAAATGAAATGGAAATAGGAAATAATCTCATTAAAATAGGAATGCTGGATACTTGACTCATATGGTTCCCAGTGGGGGTATGGGTCACAGTTACTTGAACCTATCTATATTACTAAAATACTAGAAATGGAATGTTGTAGTATAATATTGACTTTTGCCAAGTTCATGAGTTTTTCAATTATAAAATCCTTTCTTTTGCCTTAAATCATTTTAGATTTTGAAAGAGACTTAAAATACTATTGAGAATATCTTCTTACTTTATATGTAGAAATCTAAAGGTCAGGGAAGAGGAAGACCTTGCCTAAGGTCATAGAATGGGTTAGTGGAGTTCTGAGACTGAAGCTCAGGTTTTTTAATTTTTTAATTCCCCCCCAGCTTGTTGACTAGGGTGAAATTGGAATAGTAGAGCAAGGATAAGAAAAGTTAAGATAGATATAGGGAATTATAGATGAACATATTAGATATATGCTTTCTCTATATAAAATCTATCTGGTGTGTATTTTATATATATATATATGTATATATGTATAATATTATATATAATATTACATATAATATATGTATATATATATTTCCATTCCACCTCTAAAACTAGATTTAATGTTAAAAGAGAAGGAAAATAGGATCTGAAAGATTTGAAAATTAACGTGCTCAAACACACATATATGTATATATTCTAAGTAGTATGTGTGCATTAATGTATACAATTTGAATACATTTGTCCAACATTCAAAACTCTTTTCAATCTTATATCATTTACCTTTTGAACATTAACTTATATCACATCCCTCCATGAACTTCATGGTCCAGCCAAGCAAGATATTAATATATTTTTTCTCATGTCTTATATATTTGCTCATATTAATTCCTATATCAGAAATGTCTCCTTTCCTTCTTTTTACCTTTGGAATTTCAGTCCATCTTTTAAAATCACTTTTCCCTGGAAATATTTCCAAATTCCCAATAATGATTGGACTTAGTCTTCATATAGAACTGTTATTCACTATTCTGAGGTCTTTATAGTGTAATATTATGGAATATAGATATCAGTATTTATATCTTATACTTCTACTAGTTCTTTTTTTTTTAAGGTTTTTGCAAGGCAGACAGGGTTAAGTGGCTTGCCCAAGGCCACACAGCTAGGTAATTATTAAGTGTCTGAGGTTGGATTTGAACTCAGGTACTCCTGACTCCAGGGCCAGTGCTTTATCCACTATGCCACTTAGCCGCCCCTTCTACTAGTTC